>NC_083593.1:8822020-9145770 GCF_027579695.1 Neoarius graeffei | reverse complement strand
GCAAACATTCTCCTTTCTTCATCCTCTTTACTTACACTATTACATCAAGGCCTAACCAACTTGATCAAATAGGAAGTTGCACTTAGCCAGACTGAACAGTACATATCTCATCTCATTATCTCTAGCCGCTTTACCCTTCTACAGGGTCGCAGGCAAGCTGGAGCCTATCCCAGCTGACTACAGGCGAAAGGCGGGGTACACCCTGGACAAGTCGCCAGGTCATCACAGGGCTGACACACAGACAACCATTCACACTCACATTCACACCTACGGTCAATTTAGAGTCACCAGTTAACCTAACCTGCATGTCTTTGGACTGTGGGGGAAACCGGAGCACCCGGAGGAAACCCACGCGGACACGGGGAGAACATGCAAACTCCACACAGAAAGGCCCTCGCCGGCCCCGGGGCTCGAACCCAGGACCTTCTTGCTGTGAGGCGACAGCGCTAACCACTACACCACCGTGCCGCCCCAGTACATATCCACTTCAAAAACCAGTTATTTCGACTTAAACATTCTTCTGTCTGGCAAACTGTTCAAGAATCCGAAACGCATATCCTGTACGTCATTATAACTATCCCTCCTGGAATCTCTTGAGATAAAATCATGCCTCATTCTGACGTGTTTCATGTTCTGGAAACAAATCTAACAGCTGCGATGATTTACTTGATAGGCATGCAAACATCTAAATAAGTTCTCTTTATTTAGAAATCCTGTTGTTGGGTTTTTATTTAGAGCTAGATAGATGAAAGGACTAAAGCTCTGCTGTATTGCTCTCTTGACGTAGGGAAAGAAGCGAGAGCTAAACCCAACCGGCACCACTAATCATACCGACATGTTGACTCAAGATGAAAGTGAGCCCTGATTATCATTACCTCATTGATGATCATGTTAATTATATGGATTGATGTGCAAATCGTTCAGAATATATATATATATATATATATATATATATATATATATATATATATCTTTAGGTCTAATTATTACTATAGACAATACACACTACACAAGCTAACAAAGTCCAAATGGTTACGAGTATTTTAATTTCACTCAGAATGTAGACTCTTCTGGAAGAATGTTCCAACTTCATCACACTGTCACAGCTGGGCAACTGAGGAGTTGGTGTGCGACTGCTGTCCTTTGGAGCTCACCGAAAAGTGTGTGGTATCTTCGCTAAAAGCCTTCTCAAAGGCCCGTCTCAATGACAGTTTAACTTTCTCTTTAAAGTCCTGCCCCATAAAGACATACAGTATTGGGTTCATGCAGCTGTTGACATACGCCAAAGAGATGACCAAAGGGTCTATTGTACGAACCAGTATGGCATACCATTCCCCACCATAAATGTCTACCAGACCCACCACATGATAGGGAAACCAGGAGAGAAAAAATGCCACCACAACAGCTAGCATGATCCGGAATGCTCTTCCTGCACGAAAGTGGCTGCTCATAACCTTCCAGGCAATACCAGTGTAGCAAAACACAATGCACAGAAGAGGTATGAGGAAGCCTAACACAAACCGAGTCATGGTTAGAGCCTTGTAAGAGTCACTGACTACTCCTTCGGTAGCATTTGTGTGACTGAACATGCATATGGTTATGTTGTATTCATCAATGGTGACCATTTCTCGTAGGATCATCGTGGGCAGGCTGAGGATTACGGCCAGTATCCATATCATGGCACAGCATACCCATGCTAACCTAAGCGTACGATTATTTTGAGCCCAAACAGGTTTAACCACCTGGATGAAGCGATCCAAGCTGATGAAGTTCAAGGTGAAGATGCTGGTGAACATGTTGACAACAATGATTGTGGGTAGGATTTTGCACATTGCTTCTCCATATGGCCAGTGATGGTCTAGAATGATTTCAGCCACAGTAAACGGTATGGACAGGCAGCACAGGAGGTCAGCGATGGCCAGGTTCAGAAACCAGATGGTGTTAATGGTCTTCTTCATCTTCACACCAGCAATCCACATGACAAAGGCATTTCCAGGAACTCCAAGGACAAAGGTCAGGCAGTACAACACAAGCGCTACTGTTCGAATTGATTTCTTTGTTTTTTCAGACAAATCAGTGTCATAGAAATCATCAACGTACGTATCGTTTTCAAAGTAAGAGTTGTTGTAGGTGTCATTCATGTTGTTGCCTTTGAGAAATCCAGACGAAATCTTGAGCTTCACTGTTTCCTTTGTCTGGAAAAGATGGAAGCAAAAGAGACAAAGACTTACATTAAAAGTCATTTAAACCGTAATAAACACCACTGAATTCATGGAAGTTAACTATTTTACTTCAAAAGTTTTAAAGTTATGCTCACTGGAATTTAAAAGGTTTTTTTTTTTTTTTTCAGATTCACATGTTAAAATACTGCATGTTTTCAAAATGGGGGCGGCACGGTGGTGCAGTGGTTAGCACTGTCACCTCACAGCAAGAAGGTTCTGGGTTCGAGCCCCGGGGCCGGCGAGGGCCTTTCTGTGCGGAGTTTGCATGTTCTCCCCGTGTCCGCATGGGTTTCCTCCGGGTGCTCCGGTTTCCCCCACAGTCCAAAGACATGCAGGTTAGGTTAAGTGGTGACTCTAAATTGACCGTAGGTGTGAATGTGAGTGTGAATGGTTGTCTGTGTCTATGTGTCAGCCCTGTGATGACCTGGCGACTTGTCCAGGGTGTACCCCGCCTTTCGCCCGTAGTCAGCTGGGATAGGCTCCAGCTTGCCTGCGACCCTGTAGAACAGGATAAAGTGGCTATAGATAATGAGAGATGTTTTCAAAATGTTCAAGGGTTCCCCCCAAGGTTCACAAGTTTTCAGATATACAGGTTTCTTAGTCATATACTTCAGTGCTATGAATTCAAAGGCATTTAAAATGTAAGAATTAAGAATCAAGTGGATTTTAACATTCAATATTTTTGTCTCCTTTTTTAGATGATTAGAGACATACTATTTATTAATCACGTACCATGAAATCTCTACACTATGATGTTCTTATTACAGTATCTTATTACAGCTTAGATTTTAAAATTAGAGTGATCATGATCGCATTTAAACACTTTCCAACGCATAAGGTGTAATTACTCCAGAAACAAAACCCTGAAAAACAAACCAGACAAATATTTGAACAAACTTTTCATTTGCTCAGATTTTTACCCATAAGACAGAAGACAACCTGACTTACCCTGCTGGTACTGCGAGATTCAGAATATGAACTCTGGCCGAAAACGAAAGGAGAAGAAAAAAAATACAAGTCTGCAGGAAATTCTTTTAAGTCAACACAATCAGTCCTACCATCTAATCAGCAGTGAGGTCTTTACCCGAGGAAGTTGAGAAACCACTGAGGCAAAATTAACGCTGCAGCTGAACCAGTGGTTTCAAAAGAGATTAACATGTTTTGCTATTATACAAATGTCAAATACATCATACACAAATAGCTTGATGGCACTTTCAGTATCAATAAATCTAAAAAAAAAAATGTACATAGTTTGATAGTTTTAAATCCATTTTTCTATTGAATTCTCCTTTGTCCTTATTAAGAAATTCAAAATCTAAAAATCACAAGCTTTTATATCATCTATTATACACTGATCAGCCATAAAATTAAAAACACTAACAGATGACGTGAATTACATTGATTGTTGTTACAATGGCACCTGTCAAAGGGGTGGAATATATTAGGCAGCAAGAGAACAGTCAGTTCTTGAAGTTGATGTGTTGGAAACAGGAAAAATGGGCAAGTGTAAGGATCTGAGCCACTTTGACAAGGGCCAAATTGTGATGGCTAGATGACTGGGTCTGAGCATCTCCAAAATTGCACATCTTGTAGGGCAGGGGTGTCCAAACTGATCCATAAAGGGCCGTGTGGCTGCAGGTTTTCATTCCAGCCATGCAGCAGCACACCTGACTTGGCTCATTCAAATCAACTGAACTGTCTTCACATAGTCAAATACTTGCAGCCACACCCACCCTTGATTAAAGGGTGGGTGTGTCAGTTGATTGAATAAGCCAAATCAGGGTGCTGCTGCATGGCTGGAATGAAAACCTGCAGCCACACGGCCCTTTATGGATCAGTTTGGACACTCCTGTTGTAGGGTGTTCCCAGTATGCAGTGGTTAATACCTACCAAAAGTGGTCCAAGGAAGGACAACTGGTGAACCTGTGGCATGGTCATGGGTGTCAAAGGCTAACCCATATGGTCCAATCCCACAGAAAAGCTACTGTAGCACAAACTGCTGAAAAAAGTTAATTGTCCTTCCTTGGACCACTTTTGGTAGGTACTACCAAAGTACCTCAACCGAAGCTCAACCCAGGGAAGATGGAGGTAATCGACATTCCTGTTCCATCCTCTCCACCCCTGGACATTGTCGTCATCTCCCTGGGGGAGATCTCTAGGTCTCCTTCACCCAGTGCGAAGAACCTAGGGGTCGTGTTCGACAACAAACTCTCTTCCTCAGCAAACATCACTGAAGTGACCCGGATGTGTAGATTCGTCCTCTACAACATCCGAAGGATCTGCCATTTTCTTACCACCTACTCTACTCACCTCCTGGTCCAAGTTCTGATCCTCTCCAGCTTGGACTACTGCAACTCTCTCCTTACTGGCCTTCCAGCTTCTGCCATCAGACCCCTGCAGCTCATCCAGAACGTTGCAGCTCACCTGGTCTACAATCTCCCTCGTTCTTCCCATGTCAGCACTCTGCTTGTCAACTTGCACTGGCTACCTATTACAGCTTGTATCAAATTTAAGACATTGGCGCTAGCTTACCAGGCTGTCAAGGGGGTAGGGCCAGCAAACCTCCAGAGTCTGATGTGCCCCTACACACCAGACAGATCCCTACACTCCGCTACTACTGGTCGCCCAGCCCGCTCAAGACTGCCGTCTGTCCTGGTTCCCCATTGGTGGATTGACCTTCCCATTGAGGTCAGAATTGCCGATTCCTTGACCACCTTCAAGTGCAGAATGAAGACTCACCTCTTCAGGCTGCACCTCTCCCCTGCTTGCCTTCCCACTACACAACTGCACTTCAGTCTAGACCAACCCAGACTGTGTACGGTCTAGCCTGGGGTTAGCCATTTGAGTTCTCTATTTAGTTGTACTTTATATGGTTGGTTTGTTTCCTTGGCTGTTTGAGTATTGGTATGTCAAGAGAATATTACACTCGGTATTGTCGTCACTTGTTCAGTTGGCACTAGAATTTTCTTGGCTAGAAGTTCAGCATTTCATGTACCTGACTTTTGCACTCGTCGTACAGTTGTGTTCAAAATAATAGCAGTGTGTTTAAAAATGTGAGTAAAGCTCAAAATCCTTATAATAGTTTTTATTTCCATGCATTGGGAACACTGCACATTATATTCTACATCAAAACATGAAGAAAAATGTATCAATATTTTAATTACTTTACAGAAAATGAAGAAAAATGAACATTGGGCTGTTCAAAAAAATAGCAGTGTCTGCATTTTTCATTACAAACTCCAAATATTTACTGTATAAACTGAAAACATCTTAAGGATTTAGTATTCCTGTGAATCACTAAACTAATATTTAGTTGTATAACCACGGTTTCTGAGAACTTCTGGCACCTGTGAACAGGTATTCCAGCCCAGGATGATTTGACAACATTCCACAATTCCTCTGCATTTCTTGGTTTTGCCTCAGAAACAGCATTTTTGATGTCACCCCACAAGTTTTCTATCGGATTAAGGTCCGGGGATTGGGCTGGCCACTCCATAACTTTCATTTTGTTGGTCTTGAACCCTGATGCCGCTCGCTTACTGGTGTGTTTGGGGTCGTTGTCTTGTTGAAACACCCATTTCAAGGGCATTTCCTCTTCAGCATAAGGCAACATGACCTCTTCAAGTATTTTGATATATGCAAACTGATCCATGATCCCTGGTATGCGATAAATGGGCCCAACACCACAGTAAGAGAAACATCCCCATATCATGATGCTTGCACCACCATGCTTCACTGTCTTCAGAGTGTACTGTGGCTTGAATTCAGTGTTTGGGGGTCGTCTGAAAAACTGTCTGCGGCTCTTGGACCCAAAAAGAACAATTTTACTTTCATCAGTCCACAAAACGTTTTTCCATTTCTCTTTAGGCCAATCTATGTGTTCTTTGGCAAATTGTATCCTCTTCAGCACATCTTTTTTTTAAACAGTGGAACTTTGCGGGAGCTTCTTGCCGATAGATTAGCTTCACACAGGCGTCTTCTAATTGTCACAGTACTCACAGGTAACTTCAGACCGTCTTTGATCACCCTGGAGCTGATCATTGGCTGAGTCTTTGCCATTCTGGCTATTCTTCGATCCATTCGAATGGTAGTCTTCTGTTTTCTTCCACGTCTCTCTGGCTTTGCTGTCCATTTTAAAGCACTGGAGATCATTTTAGCCGAGCAGCCCATCATTTTCTGCACTTCTTTACAGTATACGTTTTACCTCTCCAATCAACGTTTTAATCAAAGCACGCTGTTCTTCTGAACAATGTCTGGAACGACCCATGTTTCTCAGGTTTTCAGAGAGAAATGGATGTACAACATGTGCCGGCTTCATCCTTAAATTAGGGCCACCTGACTGACATCTGTTTTTTTCACAGAATGAATGACCTCACTAATTAAACGCCACACTGCTATTATTTTGAACACGTCCCTTTCACTTAATTATTCGATTACACAGACTCAGGAGCATGCATATCATGAATGTTGGGTCTGTTGGTTTTCTATGACTCTACTACACCTACTGGTAAATTATTTGCCATGTAGTAATATAATTTCCACCAAAAACAGTGATTGATCTGGTTAGTCGTGTTGGACTGCTATTATTTTAAACACAAGTGTACATCGCGCTGGATAAAAGCATCTGCTAAATGTCATGCAATGCAATGCAATGCAATGTACGAACCACTGCATACCAGGAACACCCCACAAGATGTGCCATTTTGGAGATGCTCAGACCCAGACATCTCGCCATCATAATTTGGCCCTTGTCAGAGTCACTCAGATCCTGACGTTTGCCCATTTTTCCTGCTTCCAACACATCAACTTCAAGAACTGACTGTTCTCTTGCTGCCTAATATATTCCACCCCTTGACAGGTGCCACTGTAACAACAATCAATGTAATTCACGTCATCTGTTAGTGTTTTTAATTTTATGGCTGATCAGTGTATATAAATATAGAAATCTGTATGAAGTAGAAACTATATAATGCTGATAGAAAGCAAACACGCTGACCCTTCACATATTGACACATGCAGCTTCCTGTAAAAAAGGAAAATTACGACAATCATAGCACAGCTGTGGTTAGAATACGTTGTGAACTTAATAATCATTCAGCACCTATACACTCCCTGTCCACTTTGTTAGGAACACCTGAATATCCATATACATTCATGACAAATGCAATTATCCAGTCAACCAATTATATATGATTTTATGCATCTAGTACATTAATTACATGAATGTGCAGTTGTACAAGGGCTCCTAATAAAGTGAAAACCACGTTTAAGTTTAGTAAACATGCCAGTGTTTGGTATAGTGCTACTAACCTGCTCTAATTACAGAACACAAACTTGAATGGTTTCAAAGCTCAGACACATTTCCTACCTTTTTGCTGGTGTGTGCATCGAAATAATCTCAGTCAAAACTATTTGCTCACAATTACATTTCATCCTGCATCACTGTCGTATAATTCTAAAAGAGCAAATGTAGTGCAAGCTAGATGTTGCTAATTAGGATATACAGGGTTAGTCAAAATTATGCTAACACTTAAATGGTAGAAACCAATCAGATCTATAGCGGAATTATCAATGGCGTACTGCTGCACCATCTGTAAGCAGACACCTGACGTCACTGTTGGGGTGTCAAAAAAGTAGGGCCCAATTATGCCAGCAGTGGTCATGGCGCATCATACATTCAGGAGAAAAATAATCCATGAGTGTTAACATAATTTTGACTAACCCTGTACAATCTACATATCCACTCGCTGATCGGCAGATTCTTGGCTTAATCGCCTCCTCTAGGGCAGAACAGGAGGTTGGACTTACAGGCCTTGGTTTCATTTAATATGCATTTTCTTTATTAAATTCTACTGGTACATACAGTAGTGCTTGAAAGTTTGTGAACCCTTTCCAATTTTCTATTTTTCTACATAAATATGACCTAAAACATCATCAGATTTTCACACAAGTCCTAAAAGTAGATCAAGAGAACCCAGTTAAACAAATGAAACAAAAATATTATACTTGGTCATTTATTTATTGAGGAAAATGATCCAATATTACATATCTGTGAGTGGCAAAAGTATGTGAACCTTTGCTTTCAGTATCTGGTGTGACCCCCTTGTGCAGCAATAACTGCAGCTAAACGTTTGTGGTAACTGTTGATCAGTCCTGCACACTGGCTTGGAGGAATTTTAGCCCGTTCCTCCGTACAGAACAGCTTCAACTCTGGGATGTTGGTGGGTTTCCTTACATGAACTGCTCGCTTCAGGTCCTTCCATAACATTTCGATTGGATTAAGGTCAGGACTTTGACTTGGCCATTCCAAAACATTAACTTTATTCTTCTTTAACCATTCTTTGGTAGAACGACTTGTGTGCTTAGGGTCGTTGTCTTGCTGCATGACCCACCTTCTCTTGGGATTCAGTCCATGGACAGATGTTCTGACATTTTCCTTTAGAATTCGCTGGTATTACTCAGAATTCATTGTTCCATCAATGATGGCAAGCCGTCCTGGCCCAGATGCAGCAAAACAGGCCCAAACCATGATACTACCACCAACATGTTTCACAGATGGGATAAGGTTCTTATGCTGGAATGCAGTGTTTTCCTTTCTCCAAACATAACGCCTCATTTAAACCAAAAAGTTCTATTCTGGTCTCATCCGTCCACAAAACATTTTTCCAATAGCCTTCTGGCTTGTCCACATGATCTTTAGCAAACTGAAGATGAGCAGCAATGTTCTTTTTGGAGAGCAGTGGCTTTCTCCTTGCAACGCTGCCACGCACACCATTGTTGTTCAGTGTTCTCCTGATGGACTCATGAACATTCACATTAGCCAATGTGAGAGAGGCCTTCAGTTGCTTAGAAGTTACCCTGGGGTCCTTTGTCATCCACTCCTGAGGAGGGTAACAATGGTCTTGAATTTCCTCCATTTGTACACAATCTGTCTGACTGTGGATTGGTGGAGTCCAAACTCTTTAGAGATGGTTTTGTAACCTTTTCCAGCCTGATGAGCATCAACAACACTTTTTCTGAGGTCCTCAGAAAAAGTGGAAAATCTCCTTTGTTCGTGCCATGATACACTTCCACAAACGTGTTGTGAAGCTCAGACTTTGATAGATCCCTGTTCTTTAAATAAAACAGGGTGCCCACTCACACCTGATTGTCATCCCATTGATTGAAAACACCTGACACTAATTTCACCCTCAAATTAACTGCTCATCCTGGAGGTTCACATACTTTTGCCACTCACAGATATGTAATATTGGATCATTTTCCTCAACAAATAAATGACAGAGTATAATATTTTTGTCTCATTTGTTTAACTGGGTTCTCTTGATCTACTTTTAGGACTTGTGTGAAAATCTGATGTTTTAGGTCATATTTATGCAGAAATATAGACAATTCTAAAGGGTTCACAAACTTTCAAGCATCATTGTATCTGTTTAAATCAATAACACTCGTAGACAGGCTTCTTGAAGCATAGTCTTAAAATCTATCAAATCCATTGATAGACGGATTTTCATTTACTTTTTGATACCTAAAAATGCTGTCTGATTACTTGACCCCTAAAAACAGGAGAAAAAAAAATAAAATAAAATTTACATACATACCTGTTATTGCAGGTGCATTTTCTGGTTTAGGAAGTAAGCAACTCAATAAGTAGGTAAAAGTTAAAGCATTTCAGGAACCAGACCTTCATGAATTTATTTACATATTTGTGCAATCATTGAAACATCTGAGAAACTACACCATTCGCAGAATGAATTAAAACAATGAAATATCATGCAATAGACCTTTAGCTATATTACAAGTTTTATTAAGATGCACTGAAAAGGAAAAACGACTGGGGGGGGAGATTACGTAAACTATTGCAGATTCAATGAAAATGCACAGGAAGCAATTCTCACCAAACTGGTGTTTATTACACTGATTTGCCATTTGTAATTTGAAAATTCTGTCAAACATCAATCAGCCTACTTTATTTTATTGCATGAGGGGAAGGAAAAGGGGGGAAAAAATAACCCATCAATGTTGCATTTTGGTCAAAGAGTATATGTCTGATCATGTGCTTTAACAATAACTCTGAATAATAGGTCAAGTAAATTAGGTTTAAAAAAAAAATTAAAAAAATAAAAATTAAAAAACAGCAAAACCTACATTAATTTAATTCCAACAACTTTAGTCCTTCAGAGACCAAAATGTCAATTTAAAACAGTCACTTCAACTGAAAACGTTGCACACAAATAGCAGAGCAATGAATCTATTTATTTTTATAATCTGTCCATTGTAAATATCCCCCGAAGTGTTTGTTTTTCATAGTTAATTCCTTACTTTCAAAAGCACAGACAAAAAGTGTAAAATGTTACACTACAGCTATCAGCACATTGTGTCCACATCAACGTTCAACTTTACTTCAGGAAACAGCAGAACATTGGATGAGACCATGCAAGGAGAAGAAGCCATAACATACAATATGTGGCAATAAAAAGGATTTTGACAATTGAATTAATACAGGTGTACAGTTCCTTAAAAATCAAATGCATTAGTCAGGAGTGTCAACCAAAAGGTCTCGACATCCTAAATATTCCACTGTAATTATCTACCTCAAGTCAGGCAAGATATCTTGTCACCGGTTTAAATTAAATATATACACAATTAAATCTGTACAAATTGACATACGATATCCTGCTCCGCCTCCTCAGATAGTCATGTGTGCCTGTCACAATTCGACCAGCAAAAAAGTACAACTGTATATTTGCTTTGACTACAATATGTTTAAAACAGTTGTTCTCCCACAGAAATGAACAAAAACACGTTCCAAGTATTGTCCAGTCTATTCACACAATTTTTACACTGAGGTGACAATATAGGACCCACTTTCTGTAGCATCTCCTTTAGAGTCTCTCTTTTTTACATTGCTGTTAACAGGCGTGGGGATCTGCGATGGCCTCGGAGTTGTGCTGTCAGCACTGCTCTTCCTAGGGCTTGGTGTATAATTAAAAGGACTAACCCTAGCAGCAACAGCACCACTAGGGGAGCTGTGTTTGCTAGAATTGGTTGAGCTGAAAGGCGTACGCTCGGCAATCGCGATTTCATGAACTTCTGAAGCAATATTTGGAGTGCTTAAAACAGGCTTGATGTCAGTCACCTTTTTGTCAAGACTCTCACTACTTCGGATCAAGTTCAAATTAGTTTCTGAACCGAGACGTCGAGTGGCTGCATGCTCACTGGCTGTTGGCTGCTTATGATGCATTTCACTCAAGTCCCAATCACTAGGATGTAGTCTTCCAGACAAGCCATCAATTACTGGAGGCGTATTTGCTGTTGGCGATTTACTAGACCTAGGGCTGTTGATAGGACAGTCTTCGATCCTCACCCAGACATCTTCAGTTTTAGACGCTGTGGTACTCGGCTGGTGTGCTGTGCGTACATCACTAGTCGGATCTGGCAAGTCTAGTGTCATTGTGGGACCTGCTTCACCATCTTTTATTTTCCTCCATGTTCCTTTCCTTTCTAGTCCCCCATCCTTGCCCTGTCCAGATCGCTGAGGTGGATTAGCTGGCTGACGTTCGTCTTCACTTCTGCCCTTTTCACTGGACTCAGATGATGCAGATAGTATAGAGGAACTGCTGCCTGTTCTTTTCCAAGTACCTACTCTTGGCAGAGAGGACGAATGTTTGCTGTGTTCCCTTTTCCATGTCCCTCCTCTGTTAATTGGGAGTCTCGAGGGGCTCTCCGAATGGGATCGGGAGATGTCATTGCGTCTAAGTGACTTCCCATCTCCATTTTCAGAAGAGTTTTGGCTCTGAGGGGACTTTTTCCAGCCACTTCCTTGGTAGGGCAGAGTGAGAGACATGTCTGGTAAAGACGGGCTTGAAATAGGTGTTTGAGACTGACTCGGAGAGGAAGGAGATAAAGACTCAAAGGAAGCAGACTCCTCCAATTTCCTTTTCAGGGTTGGACTAGGGGCTTCTTTAATAAATGTGGATTGGCGAACAAGTCCAGGTTTCTCCGATCTGTCAGACTCACTCCCACTTGACTTTGTGGAGGACATTCGAGACAGCTCTGCTTTTTTGGAAGGGCCTTGGGCTCCAGACTGATTTAGACTTTTTGAGGCAGATTCACTCCTGGGTATACCACTGGTGCTTCTTGGCAAGCCACTATGTTTCGGAGGTGTTTGCTGACCCAGCTGCCTCCCTGGAGAGGGGTAAGACATTCGACCAGACCCAGGTTTGGAAGCTGCACTTGGAGAAACAGTACGAGGTATCTGAGAGAATTTGTTTGGCGGAGTTAGACCATTCCTACCCGGTGAAGCAGACGTACGACCAGGAGACTGCATGGGCCTAGCAAGGGATTGCTGGGGTGGTCTAGATGGTGTTGAATCTCTTGACCCTGATCGAGAGGAGGTTTTACTTGATCCTCCATGGGAGGCAGCTGGTTCTCTGGCTGGACTAGGGTCTGATTTTGATGGTGTCTTCATAGTCCTCGGAGAGTTTCCAGAATTCGTTGCCTGAGGAGCTGGGGGTTTTGTGGCTTGTCCACGAGGAGGCGGCTTTTTTGGAATAGGGCTGGTACTAGGAGAACTGCTTCTCACACCAGGGACATGAACCATTGTCCTTCCTCTCGAAACTACAGGAACTTGAGTTTGTCTCTGTTGAGAAGTCATGGTATCAAGACTAGGTCGTGGTTTTCCAGTGATAAGACTTTTATACACTTTCTTACCACCTTTTAGGCTTTTAGCAGCTTCCTCCTCTTTCTTTTTTGTTTCTAAAGTGCTTTTCTCACCCGGTTTCAATATTCTTGGTCCTTTATGAGCAGGTGGCTTATTTTCATCTTGATTTGAAGGTAGGTGGAAAGGGGATCCAATGGAAATGCCAGATTTAAGAGAAAGGATAGAATCAGAATCAGACGATCCTTGTCTGGATAGACTGGCTGCAGCCTGGTGTAGACTGCTAACAATTGAATTGGCACCCTCTTGGATGGCTTTCCAGTCAAACGATTCAGAGTCTGGAGACAAGGCTTGCTCTGAAATAGGACTGTGTGTATCTGTGAGATCCAATATAAGATCTGGTTCCTCTGCTAAAATGCCATCAGCCAACATGCTTTTCTCCTCCTTAACACCTTGATCATCACTCTTACTTCTAGGTGGTTGCTTCTTTTTCTTTGGCATTGCAGAACTGATGCACTCTTGTAGGAGGTCATCCTCAGAATCAATACTGAGTGAGCTAAGAGAACTATTCCGAGAGAAGCATACAGGAGTATCCTCCACATGAAAGGCTTTTGGTGCATAGCCAGAGGCTTGAGGCCTGGGCATTTCGACTTGTGATGTGTCCTCTTTGTGTGAGCAATCTTTGTTGTTGTTCTCTTGGTCAATGTCACTAAGTGAACTGAGGGAGGAATTTCTTGAGAAACACACCGGGGTGTCCTCTATTGAAAAGTTCTGCTTTTCATCAGGCACTGTTCCAGTATTTTCTTTGGACGCAAGCGAAAAACCTGGTTTTTGAAGGGCCTTTGCTGGGGCGCTCTGAAATGTCGCCGCTCTGTTGGAGTTTTCAGAATGCTCTCCATTACTCTTTGACGGTGGAAGCTTTCTTTGTTCCTTATCTTTTCGGAGCTCAGCTTTCTCTTTGGAAAGGTCAAGATCATCATCCTCAAAGTCAAGTGAGCTTAGCGAATCATTACGAGAAAAGCAATAAGGAGTACCTTCAATTGGCGTGTAATGATGCGGAGAATCAAAGGCAAAACCTGGACGGGCACGTTCCTCGGTATTCAGAGACTTATCTGCCGATGCTCTGGGGCCTGCTTTAGACTCTAGTTTTTTTGTTTCTGTGGTTTTATCAGGATATGCTGCTTCTGATAAGTTGCTAGAGGCATCTGGTCGCTTAAGCATCCTTGCTCTATATTCACTGCTTTGTGGCATTGGTTTTACAGGAGAAGTTGGCTTTTTCTTTTCAAACTCTTGTTGAACTAGACTGCCAGTAGCAGTAGGTGGATGCTGAGGTTGATCTGACATTTTTTGTACTCTAAATGGCTTGTGTGTTTTACCTTTTGGCATTGCCGAGTTGATGCACTCAGCAAGAATATCATCACCTTCGTTCTCACCAGGAGCACACTGCATGTCAAAAGCTGCAGCAATATCTGTTGTTTCTGCACTTTTACCCTCTGGGTCAGTGTCTCGTCTTTGATTTGATGCCTCCGCTTGAGGAGCTGGAATTTCAATAGTAGCCAACTCATTTGGAGGTGAATCAATTGTAAGGTCACTAAGAGATGTTGCCGTGGAGAAGTTAGTAGGCGTTCCTTCTACACAATATACCCGAGGCATGTCCTCTCCATGAGTCAGTGCCATATGTTTTTGCAGTTGTCCTCTGTTTTGTGAGGGCAGTAGTTTATAAACAGGGAGCTGGCTTGGTTTTCGGACCACTGGTGGTGGTATTCTTGAAGTGGTTGGGGGTGTTTGCTTCTTAGGTTTTCTTGAGGACTTTGTAGGCATGGCTGAATTTATACAGGCTTCTAGGATCTCTCTATCATCGTCGTCGTCATCAGAGTCATCCAATATATCCTTCTCAGATTCAGTAGTTCCTGGAGGCTTGTCTTGCCTCTTAGTTTCATTACTATCTTCTTTCTCCGGTTCTGTTTTGTTTCCGTGGTCATCCTCATGAAGTGGAGGCATTATCTTTAACTCAACATCCTTCTGAATAAAGGGCTCATCCAAACTTAACGCACTGAGGCTAGAGGCACATGAAAATCCCTCTGGAGTACTCTCTGTAGCAAAATGCAGAAGTGTGTCATTATCTGGAAGCACTTGCACCTTTTGCACAGCAGCAGTGACAGCTGCATGTCTTGGCGCCAAGTTACGTTTTTCGGCATGGGGTGGCACGCTAACTTTCTGCTTTATGGACGTTGTCCGTGGGGGTGGTGGTGGAGGGGTCTTGCTACGACTGGGTGGCATTGTTTGGCCAGGGCTATCGGGCAAATCGCTAGGGCTGATTATGCCACTGACCATGCCACTGTATGGCTCACTCTGTACTGAACTTGCAATGGAGTGGCTCTCGAAGCTGTCAAGAGAGCTAACAGAAGTGCACCTGCTAAACACAAGAGGGGTCTCTTGGACGTAATGTTCAGGGGGACTTTTGGGGGTCTGAGCACCACTTTTTGATGGCGATTTGGCACCTGATGAAAATTCTACTACTTTCTGATGTCTAGAACCCTCACCATGCCCAACATGAGATCCTTGGTGTCGTGGTGGCTTCATTCGGACATAATGGTTGGATGATTGACCTTCTGTTGTACGCTGATCAGGAACATTACTGGACGACTTCTCAGCAACAGGCAAAGCTGTGTAGTTACTCGTTGCATTGACATTCTGCTTACAGCTCTCCATTTCATCTTCAGAAGATAAGGATGACAGGGAGCTCCCTCTTGAGAAACATATAGGTGTATCCTCCACACAATAGGTCTGCAATGTTTCTTGATTTATTGTAGGAGCCTTGCAAGTGGACTTTTGAATCGACCTGCCAGGCCCTGGTCGAGTCTGAGCTGAGGGCTGCTGGAGCTGTTTTTGCCTATTCTGAGTTTTTACTGAAGAAACAGAAGATGAACTGTCCTGACTTAACTGGTCTTTGACAGAGCTCTGTGAGGATGATGCTTTTGAATGACTGAACACTGGCTTTTTAGAGGATGCATCAGAATACTTCAGACTATAATCAATAGGTTGCTCTACGTGGTGATCCTCATTGTATTTTATGCTGTAATTGGTAGGCTGTTCATCAAGCTGTTCCTCTTCTGAATAGCGCTCACTATAGTTAGTAGGTTTGTCATCACCAAAATCATCCACAGGACAAATTGTTTGGTTAATTTTTTTGTTCATTCCATGACCAGATGTACTGCTACTTTGCTCATTAGGTCCTCTGGATCGGAATCCTCCAGACATGTCCTGCTGAACAAACAGGGGCTGGTATTTTTTGAGCTTCTCTTCACTTTCACCACTTCCCTCTGTGTACATTGGGTACCCTGGGCTCTGGGACCTGGGTGGATTGTGTTCAGTGCGTTTCATTTCTTCCTCCAAAATCTTGGGCCTTGCCCACCTCTCACTCTGGCTTGGGCTTTGTCGGCCTGAGTTGAGCTGCTCATCTGAATATTTCAAACTATAGTTAATTGGTGTGTCTAGATCACCATCATCGTCCTCCATGTGATTTGCATTGTGTATCTTATGGGCAAGATCAGCTGGATATTTTCTGTAGACACACCATTTTCCTTCATCGTCTTCAGAGTAGGAGTCTACAGATGGTTTCATCTGACCCCTTTTTCCATAACCATCAGAGCTGCTGACACTATTAAGGCTGTCATTAGATGCTCTATACTCCAATTTTGGCATTGGGCAAGGTCTGACTGATGCATCTGGTTTACTGTAATTGTACACATTTTGGTGACCGTGAACCCCAGTCTGACGTCTGATGAGGTCATCTTGAACTATAAGAGGGTCTGGAGCAGATCCAACATTTCGGTCATCTAGGCCCAAGTGCATGCTTTGTACTTCTTCCATTACCATTGCTATTTGTGCTGAAGTGGTAGGAATTTGCATTCCCATTCTTTTACCCGAGTCAGGCTCTGGGTGGACACCTCTTCGCTCCCGATCCAGACTCTTGTCTCTCTCAGCCCTAACACTGTCCGTATTTCCCCTATTCTCCCGAGAAGATGGGCTGGAGAGCACTGGCGTGTTCATGTAAGGGGAGCGAACACCAACACCACTAGTGTTAAAACCATCCGACCTACAAACCCCGTCGTAATCACCATAAACATTGTGCTTGTGCCGAGGCTTGCCCCTATGAGAAGCCTTAGGACTCAAATTATCTATATTATCAAAAGTTTCAGAAAGATGCTGTGCATCCAGTTCTTCAATTAGTGCTTTCTGTTTTCTTACATGTAGTGAAGGCAGGCTAGATCCAGGAGACATTATGTTTGCATCCTTGTACTTGGCAGGCCGATTGGCCATGAGGTTTCTCAGAGCTGCAGCACTACCCATAGCAATCATTTTGTGCTTGGAATGAATCAGGTTTTTTAGCATACTAACTGCGCCCATATCCCACAATGCCTCCTGGTCTTTTGCATTTCGAGCAGAGAGGTTCCACAGAGTTCCACAGGCGTTGCTCACTATTGTCAAGCTGTGAGATTTGAGATGCTGAAGAAGCGTCTGCAGGCAGCTGCTCTCCCGCAGTATTTGCCTACGGTACAAAAACATTGGGGGAAAAAAAAAAAAGTTAGAATTTGCAGCACTGGGAGAAGAAGAAGAGCAACCAACTGCTTATGACAGAAACAGCAATAGATTACAAATTAACCTGTGCTCCTCATTTGTGGCGATAAGACTTGAAACATTCCTCAAGATCCCACCACCACTTTCTATAATGGCAAGGGTGTTGGTTTGGCTTCTGTAGGTTAGAGTGCTCACTAAAAAGGCCAATGCACCAGCAACAGAACAGATATCAGCCTTGTTTTCAGTGCAATGGGCAGATAAGTTCCAAAGGGCACTAAGCACACTTTTTAGTGTCGATTCCTGTATTAAAAAAAAAAAAATTATATAATGATACAAAAAGAACTTTTTTTTTTTTTAAGACGCAACAAAAAAAAAGTCCTTACCTTCTGAACCTCAAGGGCACACTCCATTAGAGCCCTAACACTGCCAACCTCACGCAATGTCTTTTTACTATTTACATCGGCACGCCAAGACAGGTTTCTCAACACACTGGCAATTACCTGAAAGAATAAAGATCAAATTAAACAAAATAGATTTGCTGTAAGCTAAGTATACACACACCGCAGCATACATGTCAACCTTTGGTCAATCAAACTTGTATAACCAACCTCCAAAATCCGTATTTCCCTTATAAAATCCGTATAAGATGCAAATTAAAATAATTTACCTAAAATTTGAATGATAATTAACGATATATCCAAGTTACTTTTTATTCGATATTAATAACAATAACCCTTCAGAATGAATACAAAGCTCCAATGTTCGACAAAAACACAAAGTGTCACTCTAAGGCCAAGTTTACATTAGACCGTATCTGTCTCGTTTTCTTCGCGGATGCACTGTCCGTTTACATTAAAACGCCTGGAAACACCGGGAAACGGGAATCCGCCAGCGTCCACGTATTCAATCCAGATCGTGTCAGCTCTGGTGCTGTGTAAACATTGAGATACGCGGATACGCTGTGCTGAGCTCTAGCTGGCGTCGTCATTGGACAACGTCACTGTGACATCCACCTTCCTGATTCGCTGGCGTTGGTCATGTGATGCGACTGCTGAAAAACGGCGCGGACTTCTGCCTTGTATCACCTTTCATTAAAGAGTATAAAAGTATGAAAATACTGCAAATACTGATGCAAATACTGCCCATTGTGTAGTTATGATTGTCTTTAGGCTTGCCATCCTTCCACTTGCAAGTGGTAAGTGATCTGCGCTGGGATCACACACACAGCGGCTCAGTCCCGAATCACTGCTCGTGCGCTATACTCGCGCGCTCTGTGAGCTGCACAGGGCCGGAGTGCGCACCCTCCAGAGGGCACTCGCTGTTCAGGGCGGAGTGATTTGGAGCGCAGGATGCCTGCGGAGCCGAGCGTATCCGTGTATTGGTGTTGCTGTGTGCACACTAATCGTTTTAAAAACGTTAATCTGATGATCCGCTGATACGGTCTAATGTAAACATGGGCTAATGTTCTGAATTGTACTCCATGACAGCTTTAGCACTCTGCACCAATACCTCACGAGGCTGCATGTCACAGCAAGTGTCTGCGTTGATCTTGCCGGAGTGCCCATTCAGAATCTTTTCAGTCGCTATTGAAAGTCGCTCAGGTGGAAATACGCGTTTCAGACAAAATGTTACTTCCCGGTTAGCAGAATTCTCGCAATGCGGTGTGCGCATGATCAAAAGTGGAACGAAGTCTCGCTACCACAAGATAACCCGCAATTTCATAAGACTCTTTACTGGCTGTTTGTGCTTTCTGTGGTGTACAGTACGTTTGTAAATGAATGTTATGCGCTCTTTTATCATCGTGGGAATTGATTATAGCTCAAAATAAATATTGAAGTCTTTTAAAGAATCCGTATAACTATTTGTATGCCCGTATACTACGTTTATTGAATCAAATCCGTATAAAATACGGACATTCCGTATAGGTTGACATGTATGCCGCAGCTATATGAGACTAAATGTACCTGTTGCAAATCCTCACTCTCAGATTTCAGTTGAGCTACCATGGCTCTCATACAGCCCTTCATGGAACAAAGTGTAGCCTGTTTATATTAAAAAAAAAAAAAAAATTGTTAACACCACCACTACAAGTATTAGTTTAAATCTGAAAATGAATGGAATTCCCTACCTTGTTGGCTACGTCTCCAAAAGTTAAGTTCGTTAGAGCCATGCCAGCATATCTTCTTAGTGTAACACTGTAGTGGTCACTCGTAAGGCCATAAATTTCACAGTCCACCTGCAACAGTTCACCTATAGCCTGCAGTCCACCTACAAACGGTAACACATTCACTAATTCCTTTAAAATACATATTATTCTGAACAAAAAGCTGAGAAATGGCAGAACATGGGGAAACTTGCCAAGTTCATTCATTGCATGTCTATGCTCTTCATCAAATGACAGCTTCATAAGAACACAAACAGCTGGGCAGATCTGGTGCTCCATCGGTGAAGGCACTAAAATTCAAAACAAAAGCACTTTAGCAAAATTAAAATGGTCACTTCATAGCATAGCACTGTCCTTCAACCGTCGGGCAAAAGGTAAAGGCGGGGGGCTTACTTGGGTTTTTGTCTTGGTCTACTCCACGCTCATGGCTCTCCTGCCATTCCCAGCAGGTCTCACAGTAAGCCCTGATCTGTTCCAGCAAGTGGAGCACGCGGATCTCTCTCCGGCCACGCTTGTCGTCCGGCTGCGAGTGGATGATGTTATGTAGCGCAGCACTGGCCCTGGCTCGGGCCTCCTTGCTGCCACGAGAGTTGCCCAGCAGAACAGAGTCCTTGTCATTGCCATGCAGGAGCTGGATAAGCAGCGGCAGGCAGCCGGATTGACGCATGGCTATACAACTGTCCTGAGAACTGGACATGGCCAGGAGGGTTCGAGACATGTCATCCTTATCGTGAGTGCCCAGCATGGACAGAAGAGAGTACACCATTTCCACCTGAAGAGATGGGACAAGAGTAAAAAAGTTGTTCATGCTCACAAGCAAAATGTACTGAATGGGATACCTGACGGGTAAAACATCTACTGATCTAAATAATCAAATTTTTAGTCTGTAGCAATAAATCTGACACTTATCTGTCAGTGTGACAACTGATTATTTTTCTGGTTAAAATTTCCCCAAAAGAGAATAGACCCAGGTGTGTTTTTTTTTTTTTTTTTTAAACTGAATGTCACCTTAGTGCCCAAATGACTGGTAAGCCTGCGGGGTACCGAGTAGCTTCCTGCACTACTCATCTCACTGGCTGTGTCATGATCCATACGAGAGCTTGAGCCCTGGCAAAACAGACAGACAGACTTGTCTTTAAGAGGAAAAAAGTAAATAAAAAAGAAAAGCTATTTTAATCCTCAAAAAAAAAAAAAAAACCCATTTAACTGAGAGATATGCCTTAACAATAAAATAGGTCAATACAGAACATGGATTAACAGTGTGAAGTTAACTAAGGTCAGTAAATCACACTTGATCCCCTGTGGCTAATCCGCTGACACATCTGTGGCGCCATCTGTCTGCAAAATGCTATTGTTCAGTGAGCCAGGAAAATGGCATGCACTTCACCAGTAATCCCACAATGGATATTTAAAAACATTCATTACATGACTATTTAAAAAACACTCCTTGAATGGACTGAAAACACTTAAAATTGGTTCCAAATGCAAAAATTACACTGCAAGAGACACAATTTCAGTGAGAAGTGCAGGAACATGCAAGTTTGTCGTTCCTCACCTGAGAGCAAGCACCATTCCCGATGACCGAGTCTCCTGATGCCTGTGCCCCTTCAGCCTGGGCCATGAGGTCATGTTTGGCCTAAGGATGGGCAAAATTAGAGGAAAGAGGAGAGAGAAAAAAAAAAAAGTTTCTCTTCCTGACCTACATAATCCAGATATGGCACACACAAAGATGCATGGTATTGAAACTTTCACTTGCACACCGAGCCTTGTGGCCCCTGATCTATACTGTCCATCTAAAAACCAGGTCACGCTTACATCTGTTCATGCTCTGTCACGCAAAGTGTCTATATTTGGTGCACCAGCTTGCTCCATTAAAACATCATAGCAGAAATGTTCACACGGTTATAACGATAGGCATCAACAACAAACGCTACGTTCACACTGCAAGGCTTAATGCTCAATTCCGATTTTTTTGTGAAATCCTATTTTTTTGTGAGGTCGTTCACATTAACAAATATATGCGACTTGTATGTGATCCTCAGTATGAACGAAAAGCGACCTAAAAGTGTTCCGCATGCGCATTGCAGGATACGACGACGTCACATGCAGTGAGCATGGCCAGTGTTTACGGAAGTAAAACTGCCCGGTTGCGGTATGACCCATCCAATCTAGCTTGAATAGCTGCATCCCCCCAAATGGAAATCAGCTCCCTAACCTCTGCGTCCTTCCATTGAGAAGATTCAGAACCTTCACAGCCCGAAGCGTCCCTCGCATGCGCCATGTTGTTGTAACTTTGAGAGACCCGCCGCCTACTTCAGCGCAGAATAGTGACGTTTGTGGCTTGTTGATGACGTGTAAGTCGGATGAATGCGACCTGGCGGTTCAGACTGAAGTCGCATATGAAAAGAGCGGATAGGGATCGGAATTAGCACCACATATCCAAACGGCCTGGGTCGGATTTGAAAAAATCGGATCTGTGTCGTTCATATTGTCAATAAAAGATTGGATACAGGTCACATATGGGCGAAAAGATCGGATTTGAGTCACTTCAGCCTGCAGTGTGAACGTAGCCAATATGTATCCAAGTAAGAGAAATTCTTAAATACAGACCAATTTTTATGAGTAATATATATTATTTTAATAGCAATATGAAACAGAATTAAATCAATCAATTTCTACACATTTTCACTCATTTCAAGCTTGAAATTGTCTTAAGATCATTTTGCTAACTTAGGAAGAAGCTGAATCATCAACTTTGAATTTAGTAAAACATGTTAATCTTAGATTTGTTGCTTTCTCCTAAATCGCATGAAGATTTAGATACACTACCGTTCAAAAGTTTGGGGTCACTCTGAAATGTCCTTATTTTTGAAAGAAAAGCACTGTTCTTTTCAATGAAGACCACTTTAAACCAGGGGTGGGCAATTATTTTTTCCATGGGGCCACATGAGGAACAGAAAATCTTGTGGAGGGCCGGACCAAAAGGCTGAACTAAATTCTGCATAATATTAATTGTATTTCTTTATACAAAGCAATAAATATCACTGTTTTTACAAGCTGCTAAGACTGGTAAGAGTATGGAATAAACGAGGTTGCCTTACAAAAAATGTCATTTATTCAATCAAATTTCCCAAAACAATGGTTAACAAAATGTGAACGTTTGTACCATTTTTTTTCAGTCACATTCACCCCACAACACAATAAAGACATCACAATATTGTCTTTCTACTCCAAATATCAAGCAAGATACATCATATTATAATAACGATGCCCACATTTCTAGTCTAATCACCTCATTTGGTGTTTTTTATTTGTTCAGTGAGAGAAATCTAGTCTCTGCTGGTCTTTAACGAGTGCATCAGAGTCAGGTTGAATGTCTGAGGTGGAGATGCGAAGCACAGCTGACAGATGATCATCAGTCGATTCGGTGTAGGAATCAGATCTACAGATCGGCTCGGGCTCCGGCGCCTGCTGGTGACATCACACTGTGATTGGCTGGACCGTTTGAAGGATGACGTACAAGTTTGTGGTTGGTCTGGACAAATTATGGAAGTAGTTATCGCGGGATTAGGTTTCGTGGGATTTCATGTCATGTCGCGCGCATTGCGTTTTTGTTGAACACAACTTCAAAATAAAAGCAATGCACATTCAGTCCATGCATGAGGTAAAATTAGAAAATACGTTTATTTTGTAATTTCTAAGTAACCTTACGCAGGCCGGTCAGAATGAACCAAAGGGCCAGATGCGGCCCGCGGGCCGGAAAATGCCCAGGTCTGCTTTAAACTAATCAGAAATCCACTCTATACATTGCTAATGTGGTAAATGACTGTTCTAGCTGCAAATGTCTGGTTTTTGGTGCAATATCTCCATAGGTGTATAGAGGCCCATTTCCAGCAACTATCACTCCAGTGTTCTAATGGTACAATGGCTACGTTCAGACTGCAACCTGAAACGACCCATATCCGATTTGTTGTGAAATCCGATTTTTTTGTTAGGCCGTTCACATTACCAATTATATGAGACTTGTATGCGATCTCCAATATGAACGGAAAACGACCCAAAAGTGTCCCGCATGCGCAAATTGACACGTAATAAGCACATCTACGTAATACGTAAACCAAAAAAAAAAAGCGCACTCCATGTTTAATGATTTTCTTTTTTTGTTTAATTATCTGGTTAGTGTTAAAGTGTGAGGTCTCGTGTGTGTTTTTGTTTCTGAACTGAACTGAAAACGTGTAGCCTGGTAACGAGGGTTGACTCCTAAATGTCTCTCTAATTTCTATATTAGTGCACTACATGTTACTAGGAAGTAATGGATTTTTAAACTCTATATAGTGCACTCAAGCTTCAGTAGGCAGTCATTTGGGATACGGCTGCTGTATTACCAAACTCTTAATTCAGGCTTAATAATTTGCACATATTTCGTCATATTAATAAACTTTTTCTACATTTTTATAAATATTTACTTAGATTGTTTATAGCCAGCTGAATTCTGCAACTTCTCTCAGCACTGGCGATGTGGTTTTTGTAGCGGCGGCGGAACTCACACAGTCTGATTAATGTGGGCAGCAGAGTAATGAGACCGAAGGTGTCAAATTACTGGAAATTTCCAGAACAATCTTGTAATACAGGATGGTTCAAGTTATAAATCAGTTACAGAAACTGTTTTATTTAATCAGGCTAACAGATCAACATCCAGGTCCCTACCAAATCCACCATTAGCTTGATCAATTCTATAAAAGTCTATTTAAATTCTGAAAACTGTACAAATGTTGTTGTTTTCCACCAAAGAGGCGGGATTAGCCAACGCAGAATAGTGACGTTTGTCTCTTGTTGATGACGTGTAGGTCGCATGAAGGCGACCTGTCCGGTCAGACTGCAGTCGCATGTGAAAATAACGGATATGCATCGGAATTAGGACCATATATCCAAGCGGCCTGGGTCGCATGTGAAAAAAAAAAAAATCGGATTTGTGTCGTTCAGATTGTCAATAACAAATCGGATACAGGTCGCATATGGGCAAAAAAATCGGATATGGGTCGTTTCAGGGTGCAGTCTGAACGTAGTCATAGTGTTTGCTCATTGCCTCAGAAGGCTAATGGATGATTAGAAAACCCTTGTACAATCATGTTAGCACAGCTGAAAACAGTTGAGCTCTTTAGAGAAGCTATAAAACTGACCTTCCTTTGAGCAGATTGAGTTTCTGGAGCATCACATTTGTGGGGTCGATTAAATGCTAAAATGGCCAGAAAAATGGCTTGACTATATTTTCTATTCATTTTACAACTTATGGTGGGAAATAAAAGTGTGACTTTTCATGGAAAACACAAAATTGTCTGGGTGACCCCAAACTTTTGAACGGTAGTGTACATTTGCCCATTTCTATATGCCAAGATTTAAACCTACACTAAAACAAAACAGAAAAAAAAAAAGAGGCGGAAATTGAGACATCCCGTCATCTCTGATTACGATATCTGAAAGGGTGAAACATTTACACAAATGTGACCTAGATCATCAAAATCTCTGCCATCTCAGTTTTGAGATTAGAAAACCTCTGAAACAGGCCATAAGATGGTGTGGTGTTGATGCATCACTAAATTTGATCACAGTCTGTTTATCCATACCACAATAAAAGTACATCAACGGAGCATTTTGATCCCTTGATTTTTCCATTTCCAAAATACATTTTCACTGCTAGTGTTAATGTAGATGAGGACGTATTAACCTGTGCGCTCCAGATTTATTGATATCGCCAGTTACAGTACGATACTGAAATACACCGGTTGCACATGGGATTCTTAGCCTGTGATAACTCAATCACTGTGTACAACCTGCTGTTTATTTGTTTGAGAGGCCCCGACCTTCACGTAGGATGTTGTGAATTTTAGGTGGACTAACCTCAGTTTCGGAAGGCTGGGATTGTAAGTGCTGGCGCACCCTCAGCATGTCCTGCTCGATCTGTTGGATACGCGCCAGCCGCACCTGACAAGATAAAACACACGATGGTTTTTATGGAATTTAGAGACAGCGGTCCAGGCAGCGTGTTCTCTACTGGCTCGCAAGACCAACACTTGTGAATCCACAGGTCGAAAAGTCATCCACTTCCCCTTTCAGTGAACCGGCTTTTCGGCAAGGTGAATTTTATTTGCGTTCAGCTTGACCTTTAGTTTATCTGATAATAAGCCAGAAAAATCCACCATATCACCAAACCATCAAAAGTCATAAATATTAAATGCCAAACCATAAATATTGGCACCCCATGCAAATCCAGTACTGTACAAAAAAAAGTCTTAGGCACATGTAAAGAAATGCTGTCAGCCAAAAATGGCTTAAAAATAATGAAATCTTTCAACATTAAAAAAATTTTATAGCTAAAACTAAATCTTTGATGTGAATACTCTATTCAGAATTTGGCAAAAAATTCTGCAAATTTGTGGAAAAATGGCGGCTTGATCTGGGACATGATAAATGATCGACTACATCGCGTTCCCTTAAAAAAGGTTGTGGTCCACTGAAAAGTCTACAGTTATCACTAATTGTATTTTAAGTTGTAACTTTATACACCTAAGGATCAGTGAGCTCACAGAATAATCATAACCGTAATAAAACATCATGCAAAATATTTGATCACCGTCGTAACTCCATTTTCCGCAAACCCAAAACCAATACGATCGTGTGTTTTAATCTAAACGGAAAGCCTCAGGGTCGAGGTCACGACCTCACCAAAAGTAGTAACTTAAAATCATTACGTCATATAAAAATTGTTATAAATCTGCGATTTTGTTTTTTAAAATGAAAGCTGAAAGTTAGGTATAGAATATGTTTCTTACAGAATATGTTACGATGGTCGCTGGTCTTGTATGAATTTCTGAGCTATAAAATGAGTCGTGGTCTATTTTTTACCGTAGCGTGTTATTTGTGTGCGGGGAAGGACACGCATTAACAATTTGCATGTGTAGAATGGAATTTTCCACTCCAGCAGTTAGAAGTTGATCGTGCTTCCATTTGCGGTCTTTCTGTTACGCGGGTGATCTGTTCGGACGTTATCACTGAAAAGGTGAGTTTTGACAGTTTTATTTTGTTTTAGTCTTGCAGTATAAGGCAATAGAATGTTTCTTTTTCATCTTACTTTCATATTTCGTAGTGTTTGCGTATTTTTGGCCAATATTTTGCAACCATGGTCAATTTAGATCGAACTTTTGATAGAATCTACGGCCAGTCATTTTGCCCCGCCCCCGCTCCGTCCGGTGCGGTAGTGATGTCCCGTTGCTCGCGCGCCACAGCAGAGACCCGCGCGACCTTCAGCCGGTACAGTCGCTGTTCTTTTACCGCCGCCGTTATTCTCATCTTTCCGGTGCGTTCTTGATTTTTCCATTGTGTCCTATTTCGCCATATCAAATACCCAAAATGTATCATATTATTCATATTTAAGTGAATAATCAATTCAGTCATCATAACTTGGCATTTTTAACCCAAGCAATCAAAAAGAGGAAATTTATTCAATATTTTCACTCCTCTGTGAAGGAGCGGCTTTAATTCTTCATGACGTAGTTATTTTATATGTAAATAAATTTTACAAAAGCATTTGAATTGTAATTAAAAAAAAAAATTTCCACAGTGGAGGCCAGATAAAGCAAGATACTCTCTTTATTCTTATTAAACATGACAAAAGAAACATTGAGTGTTAGGTAAATGCAAAAAAAAAAAAAAAAAAAATTAGAAAATTTATTTTTTGACCATAATGTCACAAATGAGAGACCAGTTTCTGAGACGGATATCTCACTCTCACACACACACACACACACACACACACACACAGCAGTAAGTCATAATAAATGAAACAAAGTCAATATTTGGTGCAAAATGACCCTTGCCTTTAAAAAAAAAATAAAAATTAAATAAATAAATAAATACAGTAGTTTCAGGTACAACGAGTGCAGTTTTATAAGGAAATGACAGTGTGGGAAATAAGGCTGGACTGGCAGACATTGACCGGTCGTTTTCACATTTGTCTGCTTGTATTTCAAAAGCATCAGACCGGTTGGCCAATAAAAAATAATAAGGGCGAGACGTTAGCGGTAGCCCGAGTGGACAGGGCAACTAAGTGTTCAGTCCGGACAAGTCAAATCCACATCCGCTTGTCCGATGGGACAAGTTGAATTATTGCTGAAATTCCAGGAGTCTCCCGCATATTGATAGCGGTTCCCTGAGAGACAGCACGAGCACATGCTCTTTGCTTGGTCTTTCTAAGTAGACCAATCAGTGTTCTATGTGGACGGGCTTTACGTCTTCTCTCCTGGATGGAGAGCCCATCAGTTCAGTGCATCCAGGAGCATTGTGACAGAGTGCCAAAACAAAACACCAGGCTTTCGTCTAAACGGGGGAACAGGGGCGCTGCGCCCTCTTACTCTCGGCGTGCGCCTCCTTACCGACTCCGTGAAAACATCCCAGCAACACTACGTGACAATGTGTCTGATCATCAAATACGTTATAATTGCTCCAAAAATATTCCAATCATAGTAGATACACCGCCAGACGGTGCAAAAACAATCCGAATTGGCGTTTTCCAGACTGAGGCGCCATGTTTAGTTGTTTACTTGTCGCGACTGCTCTCGCGAGATTTGACATGGGTTCCATACAAGGTCAGCTGACTTGTAGAGCGAGATTTCTCGAGACTGAATGACCTTTCACCCACCGGCGCGGGAGCTTTTGACAGAAGTAGTTTGCGAGTTGTTTTTGTTGACACTTGGACATTTAAAGATGTCATCCCGCAGCACGAAGCGGAAGAAAGCCAAAGACTGTCCGGGGCAGAAGAAGATTACTACTTTCTTTTTCAATGTTGACAGACAATTTGTTACAATTTCCCTCTCAGACAGCCTCAGAATGTCCCATTGGAGCATTTTTCAAAGGCTTTGCACGGCGGGGGGGGGGGGGGGGGGGGGGGGGGGGGGGACCGGCACCATCTCCTCCCCCCGCTTCGCTCCCTCGCCATGGTGAGTGCCCTCATACTAAATTTTTCTAGAAAAAACCCTGTACTCGTACCTTATTGACAAGACTTCAGTGTACACCCACGAAAAACTTCGTGCCTACAAGTCTTTAGACGCATATGATTGTTATGTGCGGGCATGTACAACTTGATTAACAATGGGACATTCATATTCATTTTGTTTTAATCAAATTATGCCAGTGATGTGATGGCAATGTGGCTTTAGCTACAACAGCAAATACCAACACTAAACAGCAATTTGCAGGAGGCAATGGCATGAAAGGAATGATAGTGTAAAGAGTGCAGCTAAGAGAAATCAGAGCTGCGTAAAAAGCGAGAGGCAGAGAGCAGAAATGAAACTGAACGGGGCGGGAGCTAGGTTAGAGCAGTCAACGCAAGTTGGCATTTAGAGTGAGGGCACACAATTTTACCTTTCCATCCTTGCACCATCTCCCCCCCCCCCCCGCTTCGCTCCCTCGCCATGGTGAGTGCCCTCATACTAAATTTTTCTAGAAAAACCCTGAAACACCAACCCAAAAAAAAAAACCCCACCCTACACTCACTCCACCTCAGACTACAGAAAACTAAACAGGGGGTTTCATGAGTGTTAGTACCTAATGTATCAATATCAGTAAGCTGTAACCAACTGGAACATCCTTGCCCCCATACTTTTTTCTAGACATGGAAGTGACCCGTGTGTACTACTGTTTTCTTGGGTATAACTTTAAGCATGTTTTTCTTGAATCTTCTGGCATTTTCTTGTAAATTATATTCATTCAATTTGCAGTGTAATTAGCAACTAGTGTCTAGTGTAATTTGGCCTTTGAAGATCACAAAAATGTGCCTGGAAATGGCTGAGAAGCCATCTAAAGACCTTCAGCTTCAGGGGCCCTAAGGTAGGCCCCAGGCCCCCTTGCTCCAGGTTTTGGTCCGTCATTCGGACAGGCTGAAATTTAGACACAGACAGACAACATTTCAGACTTGTCTGTCCTGTGACCATCAGCTTAAAATTCCTTATTTCCCCGACACGGAAATGAGCTGTAGGTTTTACTGAGCATCTTACAGAACCAGCCACAGTTCTTCTGGACACTTTTGCCCCTTTTCCACCAAAGCAGTTCCAGGGCTGGTTCGGGGCCAGTGCTTAGTTTGGAACCAGGTTTTCTGTTTCCACTGACAAAGAACTGGCTCTGGGGCCAGAAAAACTGGTTCCAGGCTAGCACCAACTCTCTGCTGGGCCAGAGGAAAGAACCGCTTACGTCAGCGGGGGGCGGAGTTGTTAAGACCAACAACAATAACAAGACCGCGAAAGATCGGCATTTTTAAGCGACGAGAAGCAGCAGCTGTACAAACGCAAAGTCATCCATTATTATTATTATTATTGTTGCTGCTGCTGCTTCTTCCGCATTGTTTTTGCTTCGATATTCGCGCCAAGGTTTATGCAAACGTAGTGACGTAACTGACGTATACAACGATGTAATGACGTATACAACGACGTAATGACGTGTCTTCTCTTGGCACCGCGAGCGATGGAAAAGCAAGCTGGTTCTCAGCTGGCTCGCAAGTTGAACAAGTTGTGAACCAGCACCAGCCCTGGAACTGATTTGGTGGAAAAAGGGTATTTGACTGTCGCACTTGCTTCTTATGTTTTGCACCAAAACCCAGCAGCCTGCATTACGCTTTCTTTTTTAAATCTTGAAAGTGCTCTCTTATGGAATATGCTGCTCAGATAGAAACATTTAATTTCGTGCTGGAAAACAAATGTTTGGAACTCTAAAATGTTTCTGTACTGACTCGATAATGTAGAAGTCATAAAATAGAAATTTATAACAAAGTTTGTATGGTGGGGGAGTATGCCTAAGACTTTTGCACAGTACTGTACATTATGTAAATACTGGGCGTTTTGTTAAATGACACCTCACCTGTGCCCTCTTCTCCATGTCCTGGCATGTGCCCAGCTGCTCCTCCATTGCTGCCCGGATCTGCCGAGCCTCGTATTCCAGCTGCCTGCGAGTCATGTCTGTCTGTAATGAGAACTACACAGCAAAAATGAAGATAATTAATAAATAAAAACTAGCTAAGCTACTGCAACATGCCACCAATATACAAAAGTAATTTCTGATTAAATACACCATGGCAATGGTGAAATAAGACCATTTATTTTTTTCGCGGTCCAAATCCTGTGCTCTGATTGGCTGGCGAGCGGGTCCGTATCCTACGGTACGGACCTCAGTTACGGACCCCGGTTATGGACCTCTGGCGACTCGCTCATTCAGAACAAACAACATGGTAGCATTTTTTGTCAACATTTATTTATTTATTTTTTATAAGATTATCAAAAATCTTGTAAATTTTTGTGAGCATTTCTCAGGAAAATAGCATTAATTTTACAGCATGGATAGCGATAACGACAGGGTTCACAGCGAAAGCGAGTTTTACTACCCCGAGGAAGAAGAAATGAAATAAAACATTTCAGGAGAAAGCTAAAAACCTCTAACTTGCTAACAGTTTGATCTCATTAGTTAATGAGGCCCATTTTGGGCCATGTTATCCTAATACATAATATTACGTTCGGTAAAAACTTTAAACCAGTACAATCTCTTCTTCAAAGTTTCACCAAATGGCTTTATTTATGCAATATAAAAAGGTCATAATACTGTATAATTTTGGTCGAGCAAAAACATGGCTGAATCCTGAATGACTCAGTTTTGTATAAATAGGGGACTACATAGGCGGCAAAATGTAGTTTTTTTCCTGCCATGGAAGTGCACTTGTATACCGAGGAGGAAGCCATTTGCATTACAGCCGTGAATGAGGATTCAAAATGGCGGCTCAGCTCGGTTTTCCCTTTCGGGCGCTCTCGTTTTCTGTTAGAATTTGGTAAAGAAAAAAAATATATATATATTATTTACCAGCTTAAGGTCGGTCCGTATGGTGAAATACCGTGACCTCGGCCTTGAATACTGACCTCGGCCCAGAGGGCCTCGCTCAGTACTTTCAAGACCTCGGTCACGGTATTTCACCATACGGACCTCCCAGCTGGTAAATAACATATGTATGATCAATTTAATTTATGAATGTACATTCTCAGTCAGTGGCAGGCTGTCAATCCTTTTGGTGAGGTTTTGCAACTGGGCATAGTACCAATCCTTCTCTTTCTCCTCTTTCTGAAGTTCAGCCATTAACAAGGACCTAAACAGACAAGAACACCACAAACAATGCTGTTAAATATTACTTGGTAATAAAAATACATTATTACACAATGACAGCCGGGAAGTAACAGAGCAATACAGCATCAGGGTTAAGTATGAAATTAGCACAAAAACTATTTTAGATCGAGGTGACCGCTCTGATTAGAGGACGCGAGATCCTTTGGAACCCAGAAAATCTAAACGAGCTCAAAGAAAATAAGTGATAACTTCAGAAGGAGGCGGCTCACCTCTCCTTTTCAAGCTCTTCCAGATATCCGGCGCTGTCTCTGCCCCCGTTGGTCACTCCTCTCCTGGGAAACGATCCCATGGGGCTGCTGTCAGCAGAGCGGCCTGAACTTGAGCCCGGCATGGACACCTTCGGTCTCAGCTTAACCCCTGAGAAACTGCTAGGCTCCAGATTTATCTCTGGAGAAGTGAAAAGGAGGGGGGGGGGGGGGGGGGGGGGGGGGGGACATGCTAACGTAAACAGCTTAGTATCTAGTGGAAGGATTTTTGAACAAGGACTTGCAATACTTAAATTTATAGAAATAATTAATATTTTCAAAAGGACTAACTGATGTTGCGCATGATTAAAAAAAATAACCCTGTATCCTTATACACTGCGGTCAGATGTATGTGGACACTCCGGTTATAACCTCTACTCTTCTGGGAAGGCTTTCTTCTAAATTTTGGAGCATGGCTGTAGGGATTTGGCCATAAGAGAATTAATGCAGCTAGGCACCTATTTTGGTGGTATGGTGTCCCAATTCATCCCAAACGTGTTCAGAAGGGTTGAGTTCTTCCACTCCAGCTTTAGCAAACCAGGTCTTCATGGGCCTTGCTTTGTGCACAGGCGCCTTGTCATGCTGGAACAGGTTTGGGGCTTTTAGTTGCAGTGAAATTGTAATGTTACAGCGTACAAAGTCATTCCTCGCAATTGTGTGTCCAGCTTTGTGGAAGGCCCACATATGGATGTGATGATCAGGTGTACACCAACTTTTGGCTACATCGAGCAAGCAAATAAATAAACTCATCCGATTCACTCAACACTCCTACCTTTAAGCCTTTCCAAAAAGTCAATCTGGCCTTGGGAATCTTTAGAGTCTTCTTCAATACTTCCTTGGAGCTGCTTCAGCACCTCCTGCATCAGACGGACAGACAGAAAATTTTCACCACCTTCTCCGACAAACACAAAACCTCCCGTGAGATCTTTAGATCCTGGAGATCAAGCAAAGTACCTGACTAAAAGGAGGGAAATGTTTGCAGCTCTTTTTGTCTGTAGGTTAAAGTGGTTATGATAAAGAGAAGAGAACTGTGAACATCAAAGAGCTTTGAAGTCTCATCAAACAGTCTCTCTTGTCAGAAGCTCAAAACTGCTTTGAAGTCTCACAGATGTGATCTTAATTCGTTGGGATTCTGCGTTGGATACGACGAGAGATGTGAACGGAGAGGAACTGGCTGCTCTGTTAAAAGCCAGTTTCTTCAGCGTGCCTTTAAACAGAAGCGCCTGTCCAGATGGCTCAGGAATTTAATTTACAAACATTTTAGAAAGAAAGAACAAAAAAAAAAAAAAACCCACAAGACCTCAGGATTAAGCTTCATTTTAGAAATATACATGCAAAATATACACTCCCACTATTTCAAGTGTCTCGAATACCTGTAGTGACTAGGGCTGTAACGATATGCGTATCGAAATCGAGATACGCAGAGCCACGATCCGTATCGTGATACAAGAAGGCAGAATCGCGGTACACCCTTTCAAACTTCTCCTCAGCCCAAAAACAGAGGCGCTTCCAAACTTCAATTTATGAATACTTTACTTTTTATTTAAATTACATTTTAAACTTACTTAAATTACTTTTACTTTTTTATATCTATTAGTAAGTCGTTTTTTCGCCGACCTGCGACAATCTTCTGCGAGTCACTTAACGTCCACACTCGCCACTGGCAGAGCATTCATTTCTTTTAAGCGGTCGCCATTCTGGTTGCGACGCGGGGAGCGAATCTGTAAACAAGCAGCTCATTGGCTGGCTAGGTGTGCCACAAGCCAATCACAATCACTTGACCGGAAAGGCATGCAGTGTTGCCAGATTGGGCGGGTTTAGGTGCTTTTTGGCTGGTTTTGAACATATTTTGGGGTGGAAAACGTTAGCAATATCTGGCAACACTGAAGGCATGTCTGCTTGGGCGGAAGCCTTCTGCGGCAGTTACATTTTGACACGCGAGCAACGTTTCACCATAAAAATTCCGTAATTTCCATCCGTTTTCCGCGATCACAGAAAATCATTGGCCCTATGAGAGTGAGACAGTGAGAGAGCCACCCCCCCCCAAAAAAAAAAAATCTTAACGGATTTACACGATTTGGAAAAATGACTTTTTCAGAACCGAAAAAAACAGAGCTTCCGGCTCAACAGTATTATTTTGAGAAATAAAACAGTCTTTGGATATACATTTGTTCGTTTTTGCATACATATTACTCATTCTCTGCAGTGGTCTGAATTATTTATTAAATAGTTAATGTAAGTAAGTAAAAGTCAAATTTACTACTTTAAAAAAAACATTTAAAAAAAAAAAAATCGTGGGCGTATCGAATCGTGGGTCAAAAATCGCGATACGAATCGAATCATGAGTTGGGTGTATCGTTACAGCCCTAGTAGTGACACAAACTATTCATTTAACTATAAACTGAGGATGTCGACATTTTAAAAAAGTCAGTCACATACATGCGTGCATATATTTTGTGCTATATTTGTGTTCTAACTAGGCATGCATCAATACCACCCCCACAAAAAAAAAAAAAAAAAAAAGTGCGCTGTTGCGGAGACCAAAATAATGCAATATTATATAGCATCAAGCAATCACGGGAGTCATCATTTTCTTGAGCTCTGTTTATAATTGCTATGCTCATTCTTTAGAACAATAGCTAGCTAGCGGTATTTAAATGTAGTGCATTATCTCATCAGATTAGTTACTAGTTTTGGCCAACTGTACTTCTGAGTCATCATTTGCAAATCCTTCATTGCCAAATCAGTTGTAAATTGACAAAACGTAAACGTTGATGGTGGCCATATGCTACGAGCAATCAACTCCGCGTGTTGAGTTTTATCAGGCTACCCGTATTGTAGGCACTACAGAGGTATTAGACACTTTATATAAAATAAGACCCAATACTTCGATGAAAGACATCTGATCAAGCAGATCTGGTCTCGGTTCAGGATTCCCACAGGCTGAAATGCCTAATGTTTAGTTACTTCTGTTCACACCAGGAGTCATTATTTTCAAGACCCTTCCCTGGGTAACAACTGGAGACAATCGGACACAAATTCGACAAGCTCAGCTGACCATACCCGAAACACAGCCTTCACTTAAACACCCAAGATAAAATGACTGCCTACTTACCACAATGCACTACTTTCTGGTGCTTATTCCATCTTCACATTAAAGCTATTCCAAAACACACTCTTTAAACTCCAGAACTGAAACAATACCATTCCTACATCCAGTTTATCGAGTCCTTCAGCTAATCCATCGAGCAGGCATCAGGGGAAAGGGGGAAGAGAAAAAAAAAAAGTCCTCCAGCATTGTGACTGCCTCTCAGGAAGCAGCTCTTTCCTCCCATCCCATCTAGTCTTGTGCAAAACAGCCACTTCCCATTCAGATACATGGCCTTAGGCCTCTGACCCCTAGCTGACACACATCACCGGGCCTTTTCACAGACGGCCAAAAAGGACACAAACAAAAACGACTGCTAGTCTGTGACGCTGCTGTCCCCCTCAAACAAAATGAGATGTTTCTGAGTCAACTTGGGAAACAAGAGCTTCGTTATTGGAGAGGAGAGTCATGTGATTGAGGACCTCTTACTATGCTCTTAGTCAGAGTAATATATAGAACAGAGAACAATAACAACAACAATTCTCTTGGTTTCACTTTGTCTCAGCTCCGGGTTACCATTTTAAACCATAGAGTCACCCAGAGAACAGTAAATTACAGTGTTCAAGCGGCCAAATCCACAACAGGCAATATTCAGCCTGACAAGTCGTGCCTCATGAGTGTAATTTAGCTTTCGCTTGCACCGTTCAACGCCAGGCATGGTGTCAGCTTGCAGGGATCCAGAAGGGACAGCAGATGCCCTTGAAATTCTGTCACACAGAAACCGTGATCCATAGAGCCCAACCACACACTTAAAAATGTCATTCTATCCTCCTGGTAATGGAAATCAATTTATGGGGATGGAGCCAAGAATACTAGGGACACTTGAGTATTCCATAGGGGTAAACAAGTTGGGAGGCGGGGGTGGAGAAGACCCACGGTCTGTTCTTTCCTGGGGATAAACATCCTTGAAAAGAAACCTGGACTAATAGGATGCCACTCAGTGCGTTTACATGCACAGAGGAAATCGAATTTCTGCCGTAGCGCGACTGAAATCGAAGTTCTAAATGCCATGGAAACACCTTAGCTTGGCTGAAATCGAACCGAACTGGATTTCTCGTAATCGAGCTACGCGACCTAGATTATGCGATTGTAGCCGAGCTACTTAGTGCATGTAAACCCTATCGAGCTACGTAGTTGAGCTACTTACTTCAGCACTGCCCCTTCCGGAAGTGACGAGACCACAAGCGGGAAACACAACAGCCTCGGTCGGCATGACAACAGTAGTAGAAACGTGCACTTCTGAAGCAATGAGGAGATAGAGTTCATGCTCATTCAGCTTCGATGATGTTCTTGTGAAGACGGAACTGATAACTTTGTTTACACTCTTGAATAGCTCTTCTTCATGACGACAACCGGAAGTGTACCAACACGATGGGGCGTGTAGCGCCACCTGTGGCTCGGGTGCACAATGTACCTCACACAATAGCTCGATTTCCTTGTGTGCATGTAGGATTGGATTTCTCTGGCACCCCTGCTGGGACCCTTAGCTCAATTACCGACAGTAGCTCGATTTGGATGTGCATGTAAACACACTGAGTCAAGCAAAGGGCCATGAAGGAAACAAACGGTTAAAAGTACAAGGTTGCATATAAAATATGACCATCAAGGCAGTAAGCTTAGCTTTTGTTTTGAGACAGGATGGGAGTTAAAATGTTGCTGAAGGCCGCTTGGTGTCTGGGTCTAGCGTCAAGCAGCTTGCACACAGCCAGGCCACTGGGCTCAGGAACGTTTTTAGGAACTAAAGGATTCGGGAAGAAGAGCTTTATCACCTCTCTGCATTTAACCCATCTGAAGCAGTGGACACACGTGAGCAGTGAGTACACGCACACATACAGTCGGCAGCCATGCTACAGCGCCTGAGGAACTGTTGGGGGTTAGGCGCCTTGCTCAAGGGCACTTCAGCCCAACCCTGCCCCATGTTAACCTAACTGCATGTCTTTGAACTGTGGGGGAAACCAGAGCACCTGGAGGAAACCCACGCAGACACGAGGAGAACACGCAAACTCCACACATGCCCCTTTTCCACCAAAGCAGTGCCAGGGCTGGTTCAGGGCCAGTGCTTAGTTTGGAACCAGGTTTTCTGTTTCCACTGACAAAGAACTGGCTCTGGGGCCAGAAAAACCGGTTCCAGGCTAGCACCAACTCTCTGCTGGGCCAGAGGAAAGAACTGCTTACGTCAGCGGGGGGGCGGAGCTGTTAAGACCAACAACAATAAGAAGACCGCGAAAGATCGCCATTTTTAAGCGACAAGAAGCCGCAGCTGTACAAACGCTTAGTCATCCATTATTATTATTGTTGTTGCTGCTGCATCTTCCGTTTTGTTTTTGCTTCGATATTCGCGCCAAGGTTTATGCAAACGTAGCGACGTAACTGACGTATACAGCGACGTAATGACGTATACCAGGGGTGTCCAAACTGATCCATAAAGGGCCGTGTGGCCGCAGGTTTTCATTCCAGCCATGCAGCAGCACACCTGACTTGGCTCATTCAATCAACTGAACTGTCTTCACACAGTCAAATACTTGCAGCCACACCCACCCTTGATTAAAGGGTGGGTGTGTCAGTTGATTGAATAAGCCAAATCGGGTGTGCTGCTGCATGGCTGGAATGAAAACCTGCAGCCACATGGCCCTTTATGGATCAGTTTGGACACCCCTGATGTATACAATGACGTAACTGACGTATACAGCGACGTAATGACGTGGCTTCCCTTAGCACCGCAAGCGATGGAAAAGCAAACTGGTTCTCAGCTGGCTCGCAAGTTGAACGAGTTGTGAACCAGCACCAGCCCCAAACCAGCCGTGGAACTGATTTGGTGGAAAAGAGGCAACAGAGCCGCCGGGCTTGAACCCAGAACCTTCTTGCTCTGAGACAACAGTGCTAACTGCAGAGTTGTTGTTAGCATGTGGTAAAAGTAACGCAACACAGTAAACACAGCAAAGACCTCAGTTGAGTGACGAGACATCATACACTTCTGTAATATTTTTAACTTGCCACATTTATAAAAGCAAATGCGTAGTGTAAACTTTGCCCAACATCAATCAATTCCAATGATGATTACTCCTTCCAGCGCTCACAAAGCATTTCATTTCTTTTGCACACTTTTCTGGCCAGGAGATTCAGGATCTTGACTGCCGAAATCTTATCAGCCGGATCAAAAATTTAGTGGCAAGTATTCATGGTTGGTGGTTTGCAGTGTTGGTCAGGCTTTCGTCTAAATGGGGGAATAGGGGCGCTGCGCCCTCTTACTCTCGGTGTGCGCCCCCTTACCGACTCCGTGAAAACATCCCAGCAACACCACGTGACAATGTGTCTGATCATCAAATACGTTATAATTGCTCCAAAAATATTCCAATCATAGTAGATACACCGCCAGACGGTGCAAAAACAATCCGAATTGGCGTTTTCCAGACTGAGGCGCCATGTTGTTTAGTTGTTTACTTGTCGCGGCTGCTCTCGCAAGATTTGACATGGGTTACATACAAGGTCAGCTGACTTGTAGAGCGAGATTTCTCGAGACCGAATGACCTTTCACCCACCGGCGCGGGAGCTTTTGACAGAAGTAGTTCACGAGTTGTTTTTGTTGACACTTGGGCATTTAAAGATGTCATCCCGCGGCACGAAGCGGAAGAAAGCCAAAGACTGTCCGGGGCAGAAGAAGATTGCTTCTTTCTTTTTCAATGTTGACAATTTATTACAATTTCCCCCTCAGACAGCCTCAGAATGTCCCATTGGAGCATTTTTCAAAGGCTTTGCACGGCGGGGGGGGACAACCGGCACCATCTCCCCCCCCACTTCGCTCCCTCGCCATGGTGAGCGCCCTCATGCTAAATTTTTCTAGAAAAAACCCTGTTGGTGACCCCTTCCTGTGAACATAGGTGGTTCTTTGGCCACAGTTAGTGAGGAGAACTATCAGACTACCAGAACCAGACCACTGACACTTTACAGTCAGTCAGCGGTGGTCAGGCTAAACTACGCTAGCTTCTTTGTCATTACCACAATTATGCAACAGCATTAGCAGGCATTACATGGAATCAATAATTTCCCACTTAAGCCTCGAATGCGTCATCACTTTGTATAGGTTTGTGTAGCAAAGATCTTTTGTCTATTCTAATCTGATGACTAAAATGGACAAATTCATGCCTCGCCAAGTGAAGCTCTGGACAGCTACTGTTTTAAGCACCGAGCTCAGATTATTACAACACACTGAGTCACCAATACAGGCAGAAAGAAAGAATTCACTGTCAAGTAAGAGACTAAACAGGATTCCCCCGAGCCTGATCCAGAGGTTAACACTATATGGCTCGGAGTAAACCACATGTTGAAATTGATGGGCTTTAAATCACAAATCCTTATCAAATAATTCCACAAAATCGGGCGAATTTTGCTGGTTGGAGGACCACACTTCAACTTAACGACAGCCTCTAGCGAAGACTGTTGGCAGCTTGACTTTGGAATTACTCTGTTATTTGACTCCGTAAACTGGCTTAAACCTACCTTGGCACATAATGGACACATGTACGAAAGCAGTGGCTATGTAAGCAGCATAGTTCTCACTCGCCTGTGTACCTTCGGTACATCTGGATGATTTAAGAGAGACATTCACTACAATATTACACAATTACATGATCGGCGACACAATTCTAGCTTATTCAGTCTTGCTCACGTTACTATTTTCAGATTACCGACATGCCGAATAGGCCATGTATGTGCAGCTGCCATCTTGTAAACGAGTCCTCAGTTACCAGCAAAGCAAGCACAAGCCTTGCCTTAGAGACGGGCATGTGTCCATTTTGGAACAATGGACTGCACTCTGGACATACAGTCTAGCGCGGCTAGGGGAGGAAGTCAAGGTATTAATGAATGTGAGGTGTTTACTGTCTGCCTGCAGATGTTTGTCTCCGGAAGCCTGAGAAAAGAGGAAATGGCCATGGGACAGAAATGGGCCGCATTCATCAGCGAGACAAAGCCAGGAAGGGAGGAAGGGAAAAGAGAGAGGTGACCGAGGAAGATGGCCGACTCAAGCCTGTGTCACAGAGCAATCAAAACGATCAAAATGGGTAAGGAAAAAAAGAGGACATGCATTTACAGATGCACATGGCTAAGAGTAGCAGTTTTCTGTGCCTTGAAATAAAATGAAGACTTTACAACACACAATAAAAAGCCAATTAGATTTTGTCGAGCAACCAGTGATCATATTTTTACAGGGTAAGTAAGCACCTCATTTCATTGCATCCTTGGAAGCTATTTGTTTCATTCAATGGGGAAAAAACAGAAAAATGTACATTAACCCAAGCTGCAAACTGTAGCTGTAGGTTTAAGGTTTTACTTTTTAAGAAGAGAAATCCAGACGACACGTGCAAACCCACAAACACGGGTGCACTTCAGTGGTCCAATCTGAAGACTGTAAAGGAAGACGACGTGCACTGCCCACATTCTTCAAGTCAGCCCAAACTTCAAACTGCACGGGGCCGAAGCAATGTCTCATTAGTGTCCAAAAGGCTGTGATTACTCTTAGAGCTGGCATACCTACTGGCATGTAGGACAGCTGAACGTTCCCATATTGGGATTTTTTCCTAAACACAAGTTCCCTGAAATGTAGGAGGACTTCTTTCCAAGACCTCTACATAACCCAAACTTAAACACGGTGAATTTAACATCTTAAGAGGCCTCACAGTTAGAAGCATAGACATATAAACATAGACGCCGCATTCTGCGTAGAATCATACGTCATCCTCGCCGCCATATTGGATGTGGCAAAGTGGAGACTCTTCAACCGTCTCTGGTATAGCGTCTAGACAGTAGCCGAGAATAAAGAAGCCTCATTCATGTGCTGCGTTTAACTGTACCAACACGTTTACCGTCCAATCGAGATCACATGGGATTACCTTTCACAGGTGAGACTGGAAAAATACTTTTCAATACTGTTCCTTCAGTCTTCGGTTTCCCAGCTCATCTACACCGGGGAGGTGTAGAGTTATAAGCAGTGAGAATTAGATAATACAGCGCCACACTATGATGAACGTTTTTGAACGTATGATGAATGTTTTTAACCTTTCTGAATGTGAAGGCAGGCTTTCGTCTAAACGGGGGAACAGGGGCGCTGCGCCCTCTTACTCTCGGCGTGCGCCCCCTTACCGACTCCGTGAAAACATCCCAGCAACACCACGTGACAATGTGTCTGATCATCAAATACGTTATAATTGCTCCAAAAATATTCCAATCATAGTAGATACACCGCCAGACGGTGCAAAAACAATCCGAATTGGCGTTTTCCAGACTGAGGCGCCATGTTGTTTAGTTGTTTACTTGTCGCGGCTGCTCTCGCGAGATTTGACATGGGTTACATACAAGGTCAGCTGACTTGTAGAGCGAGATTTCTCGAGACTGAATGACCTTTCACCCACCAGCGCGGGAGCTTTTGACAGAAGTAGTTCGCGAGCTGTTTTTGTTGACACTTGGGCATTTAAAGATGTCATCCCGCGGCACGAAACGGAAGAAAGCCAAAGACTGTCCGGGGCAGAAGAAGATTACTTCTTTCTTTTTCAATGTTGACAGACAATTTGTTACAATTTCCCTCTCAGATAGCCTCAGAATGTCCCATTGGAGCATTTTTCAAAGGCTTTGCACGGCGGGGGGGGGGCAACTGGCACCATCTCTCCCCCCCGCTTCGCTCCCTCGCCATGGTGAGCGCCCTCATACTAAATTTTTCTAGAAAAAACCCTGTACTCGTACCTTATTGACAAGACTTCAGTGTACACCCACGAAAAACTTCGTGCCTACAAGTCTTTAGACGCATATGATTATGTTATGTGCGGGCATGTACAACTTGATTAACAATGGGACATTCATATTCATTTTGTTTTAATCAAATTATGCCAGTGATGTGATGGCAATGTGGCTTTAGCTACAACAGCAAATACCAACACTAAACAGCAATTTGCAGGAGGGAATGGCATGAAAGGAATGATAGTGTAAAGAGTGCAGCTAAGAGAAATCAGAGCTGCGTAAAAAGCGAGAGGCAGAGAGCAGAAATGAAACTGAACGGGGCGGGAGCTAGGTTAGAGCAGTCAACGCAAGTTGGCATTTAGAGTGAGGGCACACAATTTTACCTTTCCATCCTTGCTTTAAAATGTGATTTTCGGCATACGCAAATAATGATGGCACAAAATCTGGACTGCTTGAGTCAAGCGAGACCTCTCCTACAAACAAAACTGCATGCAAAGCTAAGTTAACATGCTAACAATATTCATTACATTGTGTAACTATGACCCAGCTAATCAGACAAACGTTACCAAAGTATTTTGCTACATCAATAAACGAAGACTAGAAAGAATAAAAAAGAGATTTAATAAATAGCCTGATCTTACCTGTGATGAAGTGGGCGCTGCAAACCCGCGCATTTTTGATAGTGCTTTCATCCCAGTCTACACGTTTGATGGCTTGTAGCCATAGATGGTGATTTTTTTTGGAATGGGTGAGATCCTGCTGGAATTCTGAACATTTTAACCCCATCGCTGCTACGATTCTGACACCCGACAACACAACAACTAGGCATTTCTGAGTCTTTTTTGGGTCCAGGCTGCGCGCGCAATTTCCACTTACGTATGAATGACGTTTACTGCAAAGGGGTCTATACGTGTGTGTCTTAATGGGTGAATAAAAGGCATCGAGTTAAATATTATTGCAGAAAGGGGCTTTATGAAGTTCAGTCCATTTACTTGCATTGGTTTACGGGGAAGATTTGCCACATCAAATATGGCGGACACTCTGACGTATCCCAGCAACGGGCCACCAGCTCAATGCGGCGTCTATGTTTATATGTCTATGGTTAGAAGCACATTCTTCTCCTCTGTCCATTAGCAAGGAAGGGATGGATGACGGGAGTACGCAAAAAAGGGACTGAATCCGCTTCTGGCAACAGCAGATTGACTGGCTGGCCATCTCTGCTGTCTAATGAAAGGCCCTTTCTGTTGGATGAAGGGAAACAGAGATTGCAGCAAAAACACAAACAAGGAAAGGTCAGGGTTGTTTTACAATCAGGGTACAAAGTTTGTGTCACAGGGGTCCAAAATTCAAATTGATTCTTGTACCAGTTTTTAAGTGAAGGACAAGTTAAAGAACCGATAGGCATGTGTAATAGTTTGTATTATAACAAGATTAAGTGTCGCTTTAAGCAGGGCTGGGAGAAACAAATGAAGTGATTCTCGGAGAGGACTTTTTTTTTTTGACAATTCAGAATCCGCTACTTCCATAGTGCTTTTAAATACAAGGCTGTAAGCTTTGTATTAGTTGTCTCTAATATTTATGTCCCAATATCTTGACCACATTTTAGGATGAAAATAATCATTTTAGATATGTTATTTTATATTGAAAAATTAGCTGTCTCGGAGAGGACTTTTTTTGACACAATTACATACCAATTTGATCAAAATAGTCTGAAAACTTACTGGCATTCAACATTAAAACTTAACCATGTTTCCAATGATATGGAACCAAATGTGTGTTTTATGGTATAAAGAATGATTTATTTAAGTGCATCCCTTTTGGAGCTACCTGTGGTCAAAAAAGCACTTTCTAAATGACACGAGTAATTTTGCTAAATATAATAATAATAATAATAATAATAATGTTGAATTTATATAGCGCCTTTCAAAAAACCCAAGGACGCTTTACAATTATAGACAAAGAAAAAAAAATTAAATAAAAAATAAAAAGTAAAAAGTCCACCAAGTAGGGGTCAGGATGTAATTCCCGTGGTGTAGCAGCCACAGTCCCACCAAAAAGCGCATGAAAACGAGTCCCACATCTCCAGCACAGCCGCCATGACGCCGTCAGCCACATCGCTCAAACACCACACCGTGGATCCACAAAGCGAGCAGAGAAGCACCGCGACACAGAGCGCCGGTGTGTCCCAAACCGCCTGCACAGCTGCCGTGAGGCCACCGAGCAACATCACTCGGAACATCACGCCAAGCGTGTCCAGCGCTCTGCGCTTTAAATCACGATGTAAAATGAGCAGCGAGCTCACTGCAGTCCACAGCTGGGAGCACAGGCATCACCCACAGCGAACCAAGGCCTGGAGGGAAACCAACGCCCAAAACTGGGTCCGGAGCTACACCACAACCGGCGGACAAAACACTCAAACTACACAAAACACACAGGAAAAAAAAAAGAAAATTGAAAAAGAAAGAAAAAAATAAAATTAAAAAAAGCTCTGGCCTATAAAAATATGACCTACATTGCCATACATTCACCAAAAATAACATTAATCACCAAAATTTTTTTTGCATGGTAAATAGAGCTATCACAGGGCTACAATAAACAACCAAGTTTATTTAGTCAAGCCTTTTGATATTGAAGATAAGTGTTAAATGTGATTTTTAGCTTGCGTACCCTGATTGTAAAACAACCCGTAAACGATTTGGATTACGGTATAACCTAACGTTCGGATGCATGTAAAGGATGTTTCAGCAACCATGAGCCGGATTTATTTGACGCTTGCCAATGACTCGGACAACCCGAGCTTTCATTTTCATTTAACCAACAAAAATGGCTTCATTTCCCTTTAAGGATCCAACAACGAATGAATGGGAGAGTGCAAAAATCTGCTTCCGTTTCCCCCAGCAACACTGAATGTGCTTCATCATTATTCAAGTGAGCCGTTCAAATATGGTACCATATAACGATATTAAAAAAAAGGTTAATCCAAGATAAATATCCTGCAGACAGATGCACTTGGGGACCTTTTTGAAAGAACTCTAATGTGCATTCAGAAAGGAGTACTCCCTCCCGCACCATCTCTTCCCCTCGGCTGAAAGCTGCCAGGTCACATCCGAATGACTTGTTGCCCACTGAGCAGGCGAATTCTGATGCAGAAAAGCCAGCCAAGAGCTGAAACCTGCCCTTGGTTTCAGGGGAAAAAAAAAAAAATTCAGGTGGAAACGATTGATCGAAGGTGATGTTTTAGCCATGATGGATGGAGTGAGTGAGAAATAAGGCAGTATAGTAAGAAACTTCTTGGCAAAAGATGGCAATGGTGAGTGACAGGGTGCTTTCAGAAGCCAGTGTCAAGTTTTCCTTTATAACCTCCCAAAGAGGTCATTCATAAGCAATACAGGCACAAGGAAATGCAGTCCAAACGCTGACAACTATAACATTAGCGTTCATGATTGCAGATCAACAAATTACGACACGAGGTAAATTTCCATTCAAATGTTTTGCAAATTTTATTCAAGGCTAACTGTGAACAGAAATGCAAAATTTTCTAGACTCTTCTAAAGGAAGTCATGCGCTACATCCAAAAGACACAATCATGTTGTGCTGTGTGATGAGGTGCAAGAAGAACAACTGTGCTTGTGTCAGTTTAAAACAAATAAAATTAAGTCTCACATATCTCAACTTGAGCTCAAATATTGCAATCATGTGGTGTAGCTTAGGGTGAGGAACAGTCAGAGTCAGAATTCAAACAGCATTCCATTTGCATGGTTTCCTTCGGGGAATAGGCCACACCCATCTCAAGTTTAATAAAGATATTTGGAGTGCTAAAGTGGTGCAGCGTTGAATATGCCACTACATTACACCCCTAATAAATAGTACATGTTGTAATTCTTTAGTCATCTGGCATGTGGTTAAGGATACAACCTTACAAGGGCTGTTTCACAATCACCGTTGGTTTTTTTTTTGAATAACACGTCTGTGTGTTGATTTTTTTTTATTTATATTTTTATGAGAGAGAGAAACATACATATACACACACTATATATACATACACACATATATACACACACACACACACATATATATATGGGCGGCACTGTGGTGTAGTGGTTAGCGCCATCACCTCACAGCAAGAAGGTCCGGGTTCGAGCCCCGTGGCCGGCGAGGGCCTTTCTGTGCGGAGTTTGCATGTTCTCCCCGTGTCCGCGTGGGTTTCCTCCGGGTGCTCCGGTTTCCCCCACAGTCCAAAGACATGCAGGTTAGGTTAACTGGTGACTCTAAATTGACCGTAGGTGTGAATGTGAGTGTGAATGGTTGTCTGTGTCTACTGGCCCTTTTCCACTACCCTTTTTCAGCTCACTTCAGCCCGACACGGCTCGCGTTTCGACTACCTCAGAGCAGCACGACTCAGCTCACTTCAGCCCTACTCAGCCCCCAAAACTCGCACGGTTTTGGAGTGGGGCTGAAGCGAGCCAAACCGAGCCGAGTGGGGCTAGGGGCGTGAGCAGACACTCCCCTGTGCACTGATTGGTGAGGAGGAGTGGCTTCACATGCCCACACACGCCCCGCGAGCACGCTGGGATCTGTAAACACCGTAAACCCGGAAGAAGAATTACGAATTACGAGAATTTCTGAAGCCTTATGCGCCTCGCCTCATCTATACGCTCTTGCCAGTATCTGTTGGCGTTGTCGGTGACAACAAGCCACAGCACCAAGACCAGCAACACTAACGACTCCATGTTTATTGTTTACTATCCAAGTCGTGAGACTACCGCTTAAAAGTCACTGATGTCACTGTTTGCGCCGCTTAACGACATCACGTGACGTCCACCCACTTTCGCTAACTCCACCCAATGTGTCCACCCACTTCCAGCCAGCACGGTTCAGAGCGGTTGTAGTCGAAATGCAACTCCAACAGCCCCACTCAGCTTGACTCAGCCCAACTCAGCACCGCACGGCTCAGCCGCGTTGGTAGTGGAAAAGCGGCATATGTGTCAGCCCTGTGATGACCTGGCGACTTGTCCAGGGTGTACCCCGCCTTTCGCCCATAGTCAGCTGGGATAGGCTCCAGCTTGCCTGCGACCCTGTAGAACAGGATAAAGCGGCTAGAGATAATGATCTTAAAAAAAATACACACGAGTTTCTTCTACCTTACTTGACAGAGACACACCAGCCCTACCTACAGCATTAATGTCTCTAAGTTCTTTGGTGGTGTAGTGGTTAGCACTGTCGCCTCACAGCAAGAAGGTCCTGGGTTCGAGCCCAGCGGCCAACGGAGACCTTTCTATGTGGAGTTTGCATGTTCTCCCCGTGTCTGTGTGGGTTTCCTCCGGTTTCCCCCACAGTCCAAAGACATGCAGGTTCGGCTAATTGGTGGCTCAAAAAATTGACTGTAGGTGTGAACGTGAATAGTTGAGAGGAGAAAATCTCTATAATAATCCGGTAGAAGGAAACAGGAAATCACTACTGTAATGTTCCCTAGAGACTTTGATGGCTGAAGTGATGTGCCAAAACGGATGGGTAAGTTCTTTTAAAAATATGCCTGTAAGAATCAAATGCAGCTCAGTTTAATTATTACATTTACTGGTTAAATTCAGAATTGCATTTTCTTAGCACTAACTAGGTTTTACTTTGGCATGTATACTGTACTTTCATTCACAACAGAAAGATATTTAAAGTGCCATTCCACCATTGGATGTATTCTTCGGCATAAAATACAATATATTTTATGACAACATGACTAGACAGAGAAATCTTTTAGCTTCAAAATGATATATCAGACAATTTTTTGACAACGACAAGTATATTAATTTTGCGACCAAAGTCACCTACCCTTTTAATTTCCGCGCGGTAGTGAAACGTGATGTCATCGGCAGGTTCCCCTTCTTGTGTACCACGTCATGTGTGACGTGGCACAGATTATCAGCAATGGCGGATAGAACGCGATTGTCAGCTTCGGAAAAGAAGCGAAGGAAAATAGCAAGTGATGCCCAAAGGAGACGGTCGATGGTGAATATCGGCACAGCAATCGACAAGTGGAAATCGCGTTCTATCCGCCATTGATGATAATCTGTGCCACGTCACACGTGACGTGGTACACAAGAAGGGGAACCTGCCGATGACATCACGTTTCACTACCGCGCGGAAATTAAAAGGGTAGGTGACTTTGGTCGCAAAATTAATATACTTGTCGTTGTCAAAAAATTATGTTTGATATATCATTTTGAAGCTAAAAGATTTCTCTGTCTAGTCATGTTGTCATAAAATATATTGTATTTTATGCCAAAGAATACATCCAATGGTGGAATGGCACTTTAAGTGCAAGTTACTTTCTTTTGTAAAACTAACTGCCTCCGACAGGATCCTCTGTCCGTCAAAAACCTCCGCTCAGTCTCCATATGATAAGCTTGTAAATGATTTAAGAAAACGTGTCTCTTTTGAAGCAGAATACTCTGTTACACAGTAAAAAAAAAAAAAAAAAAAAAAAAACAGGACTTGAAACAGAGACATTTTTGCAGCAGAGCTTCACATGTGGTTAAAATGCAAGTCCATAAAAAGAGTTCTTTCCAGAAAACCACAAGGATCGTCCCCACTTCAGGTGTTATTCCAGTCACCACCGTGTACACACGTTGCTGCAAAGGACCTGAAAGTTTGTACTTAAAAATCACATCCATTTCAACAGTTTTCCCACTTTGTACATCTTACTCTTATGGACTATAAGAAAGGTGGTCAACTTTAGGAAAAAAAAAAAAAAAACCCATATGGTACACCATCTTCTCACCACAAGTATCATACCCAGTACATGACCTGTCGCTCCGCAATTCTGCGCAGTTCATTTCCATCTCAAAAGGTCATTTCTGGCAGCAGGGAAACAAAAATCTGAGGTTTGATTTTCAGACTATTATGGACCTGAAAAGTATGCCCCGATTGTGAAACAGCCCACAAAGACTTGCGCCATCATTATACAGGCTACTGCATGGTTTCTGTCCTTTGTTCGTTTTAAAAAAAAATTATATATATATCAACACATTCTTTCACTTTCCATACTCGCGTTCATGAAAAGGGTCATCATTTAAGGGGACTGGAAATGTCTAGAGCTATAAGGGTTGTGTCCTGAGTCGATGTTACAGCGGAACATTTACAGGTTTTGGTCTAAACCGGGGAACAGGGGCGCTGCGCCCCCTTACCGAAATGCCGATTGAACCCCAAGTCACATATACTACTGCACAACATGCAATCTTTCTCAGAACGATTTTTTCTCCTTGAAAACATCCCAGCAACACCACGTGACAATGTGTCTGATCATCAAATACGTTATAATTGCTCCAAAAATATTCCAATCATAGTAGATACACCGCCAGACGGTGCAAAAACAATCCGAATTGGCGTTTTCCAGACTGAGGCGGCATGTTGTTTAGTTGTTTACTTGTCGCGGCTGCTCTCGCGAGATTTGACATGGGTTACATACAAGGTCAGCTGACTTGTAGAGCGAGATTTCTCGAGACTGAATGACCTTTCACCCACCGGCGCGGGAGCTTTTGACAGAAGTAGTTTGCGAGTTGTTTTTGTTGACACTTGGGCATTTAAAGATGTCATCCAGCGGCACGAAACGGAAGAAAGCCAAAGACTGTCCAGGGCAGAAGAAGATTACATCTTTCTTTTTCAATGTTGACAGACAATTTGTTACAATTTCCCTCTCAGACAGCCTCAGAATGTCCCATTGGAGCCTCAATTTTTCAAAGGCTTGGACAACCGGCATCATCCCCCCCCCCGTCGCTCCGCTCCCCTCCCTCGCCATGGTGAGCGCCCTCATACTAAATTTTTCTAGAAAAAAACCCAATTTATATTTTTAAATCAATGTTTTCTTAATAAGAATATACTTATTCTTGTCTGGAAATTAGTGACTTTATATTAAAAGAAGAAGAATTTCAATGTTCTTGGACATGCAACGATAAAGTGGCTTTATATTCATTTGCTTAAAATTAATACAAGCGGATTAACATTTGTAGCTTTATTTTAGTGGCTTAACAATAAGAAATAACTTTTACTGTACTTGTATAAGTGACCAAGGCTCTTCTAGTGGCTTTAGGTTAATGGTTTTATATGACTGACTTCAGCGAGTTTACATTTGTGGCTTGAAATTGAGAAAAAAAAAAAAAAGAAATTTTCACCGTACTTGTGTGCACCAATGAAGACTATACACCTACACAGGCGACTTTATTAGGAACACCCCTACATCCACCTGCTGTTTGTTTTATGCAGTTCTCTAAATCAGTTGATCCCTCGACGGCCACACAACGCATCAAATCATGCAGATACAAATCAAGAGCGTCGGTTCATGTTCACTTCAAACGTCAGAATGGGAAAAATTGTGATCGCTCAAACTGTGACCTTCACTGTGGCACGGGTGTTGGTTTGAGTATTTCAGAAACTGCTGATCTCTTGGGGTTCTCTCTCTCTCTCGCTCACACACACACCAGAATGGTGTGAAAAGCAAAAAATCAATCATCAACTGTTACCCCTTTTCCACCAAATCAGTTCCAGGGCTGGTTCGGTGCTGGTTCACAACTCGTTCAACTTGCGAGCCAGCTGAGAACCAGTTTGCTTTTCCATAGCTCGCGGTGCTAAGGGAAGCCACGTCATTACGTCGCTGTATATGTCAGTTACGTTGCTACGTTTGCATAAACTTTGGCGCGAATATCGAAGCAAAAACAATACGGAAGAAGCAGCAGCAGCAACAACAACAAGAATAATAATGGATGACTTCACGTTTGTACAACTGCTGCCTCTCGTTGCTTAAAAATAGCGATCTTTCACGGTCTTGTTATTGTTGTTGGTCTTAACAACTCCGCCCCCGCTGACGTAAGCGGTTCTTTCCTCTGGCCCAGCAGAGAGTTGGTGCTAGCCTGGAACCGTTTTTTCTGGCCCCAGAGCCAGTTCTTTGTCAGTGGAAACAGAAAACCCGGTTCCAAACTAAGCACTGGCCCCAAACCAGCCCTGGAACTGCTTTGGTGGAAAAGGGGCATGAGTGAGCGACAGTTCTGTGGGTGGAAACAAAGGCCTTGTTGATCAGAGGTGTCAGAGGGAAATGGCCAGATTGGTTCAAGGTTTTTTTGCCAGGAAGGATATAGCAACTCATAGCAACTCTTTACAACCGTCGTGAGCAGAAAAGCATCTCAGCATGCAACAGCAGAACACCACATTGGGTTCCACTCCTGCAGCCAAGAACAGGAACCTTAGAATCAAGAACAAGTTCCTATTAAAAGTAGCCGGCGAGTGTGTATTTACATTAGTGACTTTATAGTACTGATGTTATATTAGTAACTTTAAAGGAACAGTCCACCGTACTTCCATAATGAAATATGCTCTTATCTGAATTGAGACGAGCTGCTCCGTACCTCTCTGAGCTTTGCGCGACCTCCCAGTCAGTCAGACGCAGTCAGACGCGCTGTCACTCCTGTTAGCAATGTAGCTAGGCTCAGTATGGCCAATGGTATTTTTTGGGGCTGTAGTTAGATGCGACCAAACTCTTCCGCGTTTTTCCTGTTTACATAGGTTTATATGACCAGTGACATGAAACAAGTTCAGTTACACAAATTGAAACGTAGCGATTTTCTATGCTATGGAAAGTCCGCACTATAATGACAGGCGTACTAACACCTTCTGCGCGCTTCGGCAGCGCATTGACACGGAGCTCAGATATCAGTGCACTGTCGAAGCGCGCAGAAGGTGTTAGTACGCCTGTCATTATAGTGCGGACTTTCCATAGCATAGAAAATCGCTACGTTTCAATTTGTGTAACTGAACTTGTTTCATATCACTGGTCATATAAACCTATGTAAACAGGAAAAACGCGGAAGAGTTTGGTCACATAACTACAGCCCCAAAAAATACCATTGGCCATACTGAGCCTAGCTACATTGCTAACAGGAGTGACAGCGCGTCTGACTGACTGGAAGGTCGCGCAAAGCTCGGAGAGGTTGTTAGTACGCCTGTCATTATAGTGCGGACTTTCCATAGCATAGAAAATCGCTACGTTTCAATTTGTGTAACTGAACTTGTTTCATATCACTGGTCATATAAACCTATGTAAACAGGAAAAACGCGGAAGAGTTTGGTCACATAACTACAGCCCCAAAAAATACCATTGGCCATACTGAGCCTAGCTACATTGCTAACAGGAGTGACAGCGCGTCTGACTGACTGGAAGGTCGCGCAAAGCTCGGAGAGGTACGGAGCAGCTCGTCTCAATTCAGATAAGAGCATATTTCATTATGGAAGCACGGTGGACTGTTCCTTTAAACATGGATTCATAAACAATTCTTCACCAAACTTGCTTGTTCTCTTCACATTCATCTCCATTCATGTTTTCTTATGTGCAAATTCGACGTTCACAGAGAACAGGTGGATAGTTCACCCGAGTGCATCGTATTCCAGTTCAAAGGCAGTGGATTACTGTAATCATGAATAAAAGAGCAACATCCTTGACCGAGGATTTAAATAAACCCCACTGGACGGCGTTTTAATTATAGTGATAATTGCTACGGTACATTCCACTCTTTCAAGGTTTTGCTTTCTAAGCAGCCTGCGAATACATTTGGCCAACAGCTCGCACCTTCATATTCGAGGCCTCGGTCTCCAGCTTGGTGAGGTGGTTGGAGTTGTCCTCGAGCTCTTGTCTCAGGTTGGAGTTCTCCATCTTCAGGGCCTCCACTTGCTTCAGCAGCTGATCATATGATGCTGCAGCCATCTTGGACTACCTTTTGACCTACAAAGTAGAATAACAGACGGCGTCTCGTTTTTCTCATAAAATGCTCAAGAAGAAGAAACGAAACAAAAATCAGTGAAATGACAAACGACTGAAAACAAACGAATGGCAAGTTTCAACGTCTAAAACTTTCAAGTTGCTTTTGCGAGCGAGATCTATAGATGCAACTTTTGAACAGGTACCATATACATTATTCCTCCAATTCAGTAGGTAGATTTGTACATGAACAGTTTTCAATTGCGGACACAGCCAGAGTAAGCTTCACTTTTCCACCAAGATCACCGTGTTTCATATCCATTCTGTAATAAAACTTCTAATGGTTTTAGAGTGCAAATAATATCCACACTACCTACAACAGAAAATAATGAAAATCAGATCAGAATAAAACTAAGGAAGTTACAAAATTACAGTTTTAAAAAAGCAGCCAAACTCCTGCGTTCACTCATTTGCTTAAATTCATTAGCCAACCCGCTGGACATGCTGCCCATTCCAGTCTTCTGGTTTCCTATAAACCGAATTAACAAGGATACACGAGGTAGCGAACACAATTATAGAAAGCTAGTTAGCTAGCTAAGTACGTTAAAACACACTAATAATGTTAGCCATTAGAATGACTTGACAGATAAGCCAGTGTTCAACTTCTCAGGAAAGGACCGACTCGTCCTTTCTGAAGCCTAGACGCCTTGGTTGATGTGTTGGTGCAGGAGATACAGATGATCAATAGATTGGTGCATTTTGTGTGTAACTATAAAGTTTACCATGTTAAACAGGATGATGACTTGTAAACGGATCCACTTCATCTTAGATAAGCGCTTTATCCTGGTCTGGGTCGTGAAGCCAATGCTCAAAAGCACAAGGCGGGAGAATACACCCTGGATCCATATCAGGCCATCCCAGGGTACACTCATTCACACCTTGGGGCAATTTTGTGGAGCCAATCCATCTAACAGTATGTTTTTGGGTTGTTTTTTTTTAGGAAGTGGGAAGAAACCCAAGCTTAGAGTTATAATCTTTGAAAATGGAGGAGCTCCAACTAGACTAGCAAGGTTACGATTGCTTGCAACACCGACTATCACAGGATGTTCTGGGAAGGAAATCTTAAGACCAGCCTAAAAATCGAGACACCTTTTGTTAATGTTGTAGTACTTGAGACCGGTCTCAAGACCACTTTTTGAAATCGAGGACTCTGGATTTTATTTCAAGACCGGTCAAGACCACAACTGTGGAGATTTCATTAAATTGCCTGTGTGTTGTCAGGCTCATTTGTTAACAGTCAGTGCGTTTACATGCACATAGAGAGAATCGAATTTCTGCTGTTGCTCGACTGAAATCGAAGTTCAAAATGCCATGTATACACCTTAATTCGGCTGAAATTGAACCGAACTTGTTTTCTCGGAATCGAGCTACACGACCTAGATTATGTGATTTCTGCCGAGCTACTTAGTGCATGTAAACCCTATCGAGCTGCGTAGTCGAGCTACTTACTTCAGCACTGCCCCTTCCGGAAGTGACGAGACCACAAGCGCGAAACACAACAGCCTCGGTCGGCATGAATCTTTTCTTTTTGTGGCATTGTTTGCACTGTTAAAATTTAGCTCACTTACTGCATCACCAAATACATCTGTTGCATAGCTGTGAATTGTGTACATAAACAAGTCACTGTATTTGTGTGTGTGTGTGTGTGTGTGTGTGTGTGTGTGTGTGTATATAGATGTCCAACATCTGAAGAATGTCAATAAAAACAAAACAACTGAACTTTTTGTGTGTTTATTAAGACACAAGTTAAATTGTAAGCAAAAAATAGACTTTAGAAAAATATACAATTGTGCAAAATAAGTTGTCTTACAAAACAGTGGTCTGCGCAGGACAGTTTGTAGCCATACAGTCTGTTAGAGCAAGCCTCACAGCTTGAGCACGGAACTTGTGAACACAGAACTGCCAGTGTTGCCAGATTGGGCGGTTTTAAGTGCATTTTGGCGGATTTGAACATGTTTTGGGCTGGAAAACGTCAGCAGTATCTGGCAACACTGCTGATAACTTTGTTTATACTCTTGAATAGCTCTTCTTCATGACGACAACCGGAAGTGTACCAACACGATAGGGCGTGTAGCGCCACCTGTGGCTCGGGTGCACAATGTACCTCACACAATAGCTCGATTAACTTGTGTGCATGTAGGATTGGATTTCTCTGGCACCCCTGCTGGGACCCTTAGCTCGATTACCGACAGTAGCTCGATTTGGATGTGCATGTAAACGCACTGACTGTTACGGTCATTGGATGTAAAACTTCCTACTTCAAACGCAACCAATAACGTGACTCGTTGCTAATTTGAATTTTTTTTTCCTCTTAACGGCCATCACCCCTCCCTAACCCCCTTCACACCCACTGGTCTGGTGGTCCTGAGTCTGTCTCGCCCTGCCTTGGTCTGATCTCAACCCCTCAAAGTCTTGGTCTTGATACACTTTGGTCTTGGTTTAGGTGGTCTGGACTACAACACCACCTTCTGTAATCGGTAGCGAGTTGGTCTCGATCAGACATGTTAAATCAATCAGTTACATTCCTTTGCCCCATAAGACAATACAGGTTGCCATGGTAACCATTTTCTTATTGACCGCATTGGTTTTGTACTCCCCCCACCCCCACCATGGTCTCCTGATGGATTTCAAAAGCTCTCAAATAAGCATCTTTGGTCACAACATTGTTCAAGACTACAAAACCAAAACAGTCCACTGAACAAGGTTAGGTGACAGTTGGTGGCCTGAGCAGAAAGCAGAGAAGATGATGCAGAGCTATCTGCTGTGTTTCGCTGTATGGTCATGATCAAGTTCATATAATTTAGGAAGATTTAGTGCTGCATTCTGTAGAACCTCAGAAATAAGTGAGGTCTAAAACAACGAGATGTGTGCCATCATAAGAAAAATAATCAACCAATGACAGAGCGATGTGATGCAACCACAGCAATTTGCCACTTATTAATGCTGTGGAACATCTGCAGGTCTAGTTCCTGTTATCACTTACCTTATAGCAGTCTTCATGTTCTAGCACACCTTCACCTCTACCAACTTTGCTTGAGGAGGTTATGTTTTCACCTCCGTTTGTTTGCTTGTTCCCAGCGTAACTCAAAAAGCAGCGAATAGATTTTGGTGAAATTTGGTGGAAAGGTGGGCCATGGGCCAAGGAACAACTGCTTAGATTTTGATGAAAACCCGGATGCGTGCGCATGTGGATATTCTAATATGTGGCTTGGTGGACGTGTGACCTAATTTTTTTTTTTTAATCTGTCTTGAAGTTAATAAGACAAACAGCTAGTCATGTTATCATGCTGGAAAACACTAACTGTTACACTGGAGCTGCATTTTTATTTTCGTGGATTAGCCTTAGATTATGTTGACCATCCACCATCGTTACGAGAGAAATTTTAATATAAATCTGCGATCTGAAGTATACGGGTAGGTCAACACTACTGTCAGAGCTACTGTTGTATTCAGTAAATACCTTTACAGCTTTTTTTAACCATATCTTTTCCTTTTGTTTCGAGGAAACTACAGCAAGAATTTGGGTTTTAGTCTCAGCTTTAATGCTGAAATTGGCATCCATGTTGCTCATCCTTTTAAAGAGAAGAGAAGAGGAGGACAAGATGCGTGCGCTAGTCTTTTAGGCTGACGGTTGCTGGACTAAAATGGCTTCTCCAAACCTAACTGCATTGCAAAGACGCAAAGAAAATGATATTAATTGAATAAAATTAACAATTAGCATGCAGGCTTCTTTCTAGGAATGTAACCTAATCAGCAATTTGTTGTATATGCCCATCTATGGAATAGCGCAAACAGGCTCGGACGGAGAGCTCGGGAAAGGCGGCCAACTGCCACAGATATTCTGCTGACACACATTTCCTGACACACATTTGCTGAATAAAAATCATCATGATGAGCCAATCAGCCAATAATGCTGCACGGTATAGAAATAATAAAAATGAGCTTAAATGAAAAAACTCTTACATCAGACAAATTTCATTTCTGGCAAAAAATTTTCATGGAGTTACACGTCGGCGTTTAACAGCCGAGAGAAAATCCTGAGAAAACCCTGTTGAAGGAGCATGGAGACTAAAATGGTCGTCGAAAGCTTTAGAAAGACGCAAGACTCGGTAAACCACACCATCAGGACTGAATAAGGATTCACGGTGTCTAATATACATTGGATTTATTAAAGCCATATGTTAAATGCAAAAAAATATGACTTCAGTTACTCGAGTGCATGCTGTCACAGCTGTCACAGGTTTTATCAAATGGAATCCATTTCGCTCGGCTGGTTTTGACATTTATCCGAGATGCAGCCTCGTGGACGAAGCATGCGTCCCTCCCTCACGGCATGCAGGTTTCTAAAAAACCCTGCAGTCAAGCCGCAAGAGCACGAATGCCCTTCCTTTCAGTCCACAAAGACGCAGCGGGGCAGCTGCGTACACCCGTTAACACACACCTTGAGCGCCGATTTGCACAAACCGCCCTGAAAAATAACGTCGTCAGAAGAGCAAGACATGCTTCTTGGACAAACCCTGACAAAGCGCCACCACTGTGACACATCTGCTTTGTTTGAGCATCACCGGTAAAACCACCAACCCCTCCTTCCACCACCATATTGTCTCTTGAAGCACATTTTTAGACGTCCGTGACATTTGCTTGTCCACTTTGCTCCTCCGCAAGCCGTTTTTTGCCTTGATAAAGCAAGAACCGGAGGATCTGTGCACATCCCCCAACACCCACCCAGTCTGCCTCTCAACAAGCATCAAAACAAAAGGCTTAGAGGAACCGCCTCACTATTCAGCCACATACACACACGGACACAAAAAACACACTGCTCATTCACCATGGCTGTTGTTCCAAACCCTTATGAAAAGGCAGCAGGAAAAATGGAGCTGCACATCCTGGAACGATGGAAAAGACAAACCTACCCCATTGCGATACCAGTGACAGCCTCCATCCCATCTCTCCTTCAAGCTGGCTCTCTCTCTCCCTCTCTCTCTCTCTTTTTCCCCCTTTCCCTGGCACGACAGCATCCAGCCAGCACGGTCACATGGCTACTAAGCGAGCCAATCAGATGTCTCACGTGCTCAGAGCCGGCGCTGCAGTGGCCGGTTGGTGGCTGGCCCGTTTCCCAATTGCAGCTGCGTCCCTCAGCTCAATTAAAGCTCTTATAGCGAGGGAAGTAGAGAGAAGAAGAAGGGGGAAGGTTGGAACTGGGGTTGGGTGGAAGGTCATAGTGCCTAGAGGTCACGGCCTGAAGCTAAACAGATCAATAAAACAAGGTCTAATTGCGTACAAAATATGTGTAGAGCAAACACCGTTGACAAGAGGGTATTGTATTCCATAAAACCTGACGAGTTCGTTGCAAACAGCACATGACAGCAACAACGTAATGATTTAAATCGTTCCTACACAATATTACACTGCCATAATACTCAGTAACATTTACTCAAGTACCAAAACACATTACTAATAAAAATTATCGTTTTGCGTAGGAGCACCACGGGAAATTATCAGCATACGCAGATATCAAGACTATTTTCATCCCAACAAAACAAGAGATGAGCTAATCGCCAGATTAATCCGCAATAATTTAATCCAGGTTTGCTTTGAACTCTCCGATATGAACCGACACCACCTGGAAGCCCCGCCCCTTCACAGACTCATCTCTCATACAGGGTTCCCACAGTTTTTCAGGCTTCTTTTTTAATGACTTTTAAGGACCAATTTTCATTTTTTTAAGGACCCAATGACCAAAACTGAATATCACTGGTGTGAAATTGCCTATTGTAACAAATCACTTGTTTGTTTTCCCACACTTCGTCTGCTTGTTTTCTTTATGACTCATGTACACACGTAGCCGGGTATTTTTAAAACCGAACATTTTCCCCCACCTCCGTTTATAAAAATGTTTTATCCACACCACCTCGTCTTCGAAAAAAATCCCTTCCACACATAACCGAACATCTGCGTTTTCAATCACATTCATAAGCATTCCAAACCTGTAGATGGCATTATTTCCCCAAATCCTACCCCCTAATCACATCGCCTGTGCTCTTGGAGCAGTAGTTGGGCTTCTAAAATTAAACATGTAAATAGCACCTGCACAATAATTAACGCTTTCAAGGCACTACTCCGATCCATTACTCTTTAGCTAGCCGCACACTACGCCGATTTTCAGCGTACCGAGCCAACTGAAGTCGCGAGTCAGGCGTAAAGACTAGTTTTCGATGGTACCGACTCATCTCACAGCCGATTCGAAAAACTAATCGGGAGCCAGACTGATCGGCGAGAGTCGCTAGCAATAGCCAATCATATCTTTCGCATATAACACGTGACATCATTAAACACAATTTCTACCGCGAGAAATACGTGTTGGTAGCACCTAATGCAGGTATATACTGTCATTCCATAGACTGAAGCTTTATCCATAGACACAGTGGGCTGGAAAGCCACTCTGCTCAAGTTGTGTGGCTGAATTCCAAATCGCTTTAACTCCCCTATATAAGTGCACTATTTAAGGTTGGAAATAATAGCTCATGCAGCCTAGATAGTGCGCTACATATTCCGTGTTGTGTCATTTGTAATTCAGCCTGTAGCATCTTCAAGTGTTGGATTTAACAGTAACTATATCCAATAGCCAATCACAAAGCTATTGTCACGTGTCGCTTCAATCGTGACTGCACTCGTCAACAGTCGGGGGATATGTGCGTGCCCTGTCGGGAGTCGGCTCTGAAATGGGTCGGTTCGGTACCGCGTGGATCGCCGTGGTGTGCGGCTAGCTTAAGTCCATGCTTAATCTGGCTTCTGCAGTAAACAAAGGTCGCACGTTTGACGTCAGGGCAGATTTGTTGTCATTTTTTTGGCGCAGATTGTGACGTTCTAAAACGCAAAACTCCGGTTATCTCTGTCTACACGAAAAGGCATACACGGAGTTTTCAAAAATCTTCACTTTGCCCGGAGTTTTTTTAAATATTCGTTTTTGATGTGTTTTCATGTGGATGACAGGCCAAAACGTCGAAAAATATCTTCGATTTAGCAGATACCCGGCTACGTGTGGACGGGGTCTTAAAGGACTTTTCTTGACCAAATCTTGCAACAAGTGCAGCAATTCCTGATATGTCTGATATTTAAAACGATTTTAAGAAAACCTCAACGGTGGGTGAGGAAATGGTTAGTGGCTAAAAATAAAAAAATATAAAGAACATTCCATTTACAGTAAAATTTATTTCACAAGATTTTCATTTTGTTCAGGAACAATTGAAACTAAAAGTATTAAATTGACACAGGGGGGCCCAGAACCCCTCTTGCTATTCTTATGTTATGGAATAAATTTTCTAATGAGTCTGCATGTTTCGATACGTTATAGACAGATTGAAAGTCGTATGTTTTGTTAATCCATGTTTCCATTAATACGCATCAATGGCGGGTGACCGAGCTGATACGAAGTAGTCACGTGACCCTGTTCGGGACTGATCCCGAACAGCGCCACGTGGTTCCGGGCTATTCTCAAAAGCAGACACCAGGGGTCGCCACTATACACTTTGTTCAGCCCCTGACCGCTAGTGCAGTTCGCCTGTGAAACAGGGTCGTTTGCACGAATCGGGGCAGCGGGAACAGCGTTTTCGGAAATTAAAAATGTGTTATTAGAAGGGAGACGAAAAAAACCCCCTGATTTTTAAGGACTTTTATTGACTAACAGATTTTCATCAATTTTATGGATAATTAAGTACTTAATTTTGCAAATTCATTTTTTTAGGACTTTTATGGACTTTAAGGACCTGTACGAACACTGTCATATGCTCTCGACAAAGACAAACACGACAAATCTAATACCTCAAACAACTTTAATAGTGAGGATGATTAGAAAGTGATCAAATGCGCCATTTTGGCTTTCCTGCACTGCTCAGACAACCAATTCAAACACTTTCAGCAACAGTGAAAATGTTGCCAATTGGACATTCAATGACTGATTTGGTAGAGCGTTATATTGAAAACATACTTTTTTTTTTAAAACTGTTTACTACATGTTACTGTAGAATCACCTCAAAAGCCATCAAGCTGATTTTCTGCAACTGCCAGCAAGCAGTGCCTGACTACAGGTCTGAGAAATATTAGTTACACCCTCCCGTATCTCTCCTTAAACCTGAAAATGCTTTTTTCCAGTCGTTTTTGGTCGGTTCTAGATGATTAAAATTTAATTGAGCAAGGGACATTCAATATTGCGCAAGCCTAGGAGCAACCAACATAAAACAGAGTTGCATGATGCCACTGATAGCTTAAAGGTCATAGGCAATGGTCGAAGGTGAAACGTAGAAGATCAACTTTATTGTCTAGAAGAACAACCCAAAAAGCAAATTCAAATTTTCCTAGTGTCTAATTTGCACCCTAAAATTGAATAAAACAGTTAAAATATACCGCTTTGCCCAATTTCCAAAGGTTTACTTACATCTCACTTATGCGCACTTTTACCGCTAGGGGACCGTCGTCGTTACGTCATTCAAGGCAAACAGACCGGGAGCAGTTCTGTGTTTACTTGCGAACCGAGCACACGTGTACGGACTGTGGTCGTGAGAGGTTGTGTAAAATGTCTGAAAGCGACAGCGAAGTAGGAACTCTCCAAATTGAATATCGAGAGGTGAAACCATACATGTATGAACCTATGGCCGTTGCAAAGCAGTCGGTGAACGTGGCTCACTGGTTTGACCGTACAACCTTGGAATCGGACGGCGACTCGGCCGACTCTGATCACGGTGACCCCGGACCTCAACAAGACTCGTGCCCAAACGATTTATCCTGGTAGTTATGATAAATTCCTACTTTCATCGTAATACTAAATAAGAGCCCTTTTGAAGAATAATTAAACCGCCCTCCCTAGTGGATATAGGGAACGATTACTGGACAGTGCACCGGTAGGCCACGTTAGCCTGCCATCCGCAGCATTATACTATTTATAGCCGACTCTAAGCGAGGAAATATCCCTTTGTCTCATTTCCACAATAATTGTCCAGGATCCCTCAGGATTCTTGACTTGTCAATTGCAAGCAAAAGTAAAAATGTTTACCTCCAATCTTCTCCTTTTTGCTTGAGTGTTGCTGCTCAGTTTCTTCTTTGACTGCTTGATTTTGTTTCACGCGCACAATCCACTCTCTCCGCCTCGTCTCCTCTTTCGGAAAAAGCCAACCCACTCGCTCCGCCTCTTCTCCTCTTCCGGAAAAAGCCAATCCTCTCGCTCCGCCTCTTATCCTCTCTCGGAAAAAGGTAAAAACTTCTTCCTGAACCGGTCCCGTTGTTACAGTTCACTGCACAACAATAAGGCATGGTTTTTCTTTGGAAATTCCCAAACGCACGTCTGCACTCAAGCCGAACGGCAATGTAAGTAAATGAAAGTGGACTCAACTCAAGCGGTTTGTTTGTCTTGAATGACATCACATGCCGAGTGGTCACAAAAATCGGCGAACAGAAATTCGCCGCGATCCGCACAAACTTATGTTAATTATTACTTATTAACAATACTTCTTGGGACCAGAAGAAAATTACAGAGGGTTTTTTAACATATAAAAAGTTTCAAATGTGCATAAATTGAAAACCGTTGCCTAGGACCTTTAATACTAAGTAGTTTACCATTTTGGTATCAGCATCAATATTGGCACGAGTGCTTGAAAATTAAAACACTGACAATAGTGGATAGCTAGTTATATCCTTTTGCTCATTAGTAATTTAAAACCAATAAGTTTAACTACAGCTCTATTGAAATTACCTTGATAACGATCAAAATTAGGGATTCGCTGATCGTGTCAAACAACTGTACCGATGAATCCCTAATTTTGATCGTTATCAAGGTAATTTCAATAGACCTGTAGTTAAACTTATTGGTTTTAGATTACTAATGAGCAAAAAGATAACTAGCTATCCGTTATTCTCATTCATCTCATCATCTCTAGCCGCTTTATCCTGTTCTACAGGGTCGCAGGCAAGCTGGAGCCTATCCCAGCTGACTACGGGCGAAAGGCGGGGTACACCCTGGACAAGTCGCCAGGTCATCACAGGGCTGACACATATGCCGCTTTTCCACTACAAACGCGGCTGAGTTGGGCTGAGCCGTGCTGTGCTGAGTTGGGCTGAGTCGAGCTGAGTGGGGCTGTTGGAGTTGCATTTCGACTACCACCGCGCTGAACCGTGCTGGCTGGAAGTGGGTGGACACATTGGGTGGAGTTAGCAAAAGTGGGTGGACGTCACGTGATGTCGTTAAGCGGCGCAAACAGTGACATCAGTGATCTTTTAAGCGGTAGTCTCACGACTTGGATAGTAAACAAACATGGAGTCGTTAGTGTTGCTGGTCTTGGTGCTGTGGCTTGTTGTCACCGACAACGCCAACAGATACTGGCAAGAGCGTATAGATGAGGCGAGGCGCATAAGGCTCCAGAAATTCTCGTAATTCGTAATTCTCCTTCTTCCGGGTTTACGGTGTTTACGGATCCCAGCATGCTCGCGGGGCGTGTGGGGGCATGTGAGGACACTCCTCCTCACCAATCAGTGCACAGGGGAGTGTCTCCTCACGCCCCCAGCCTCACTCAGCTCGGTTTGGCTTGCTTCAGCCCTACTCCAAAACCGTGCGAGTTTTGGGTGCTAAGCAGGGCTGTAGCGAGCTGAGTCGTGCTGTTTTGAGATAGTCGAAACGCGAGCTGTGTCGGGCTGAAGTGAGCTGAAGCGAGCTGAGGTGAGCTGAAAAAGGGTAGTGGAAAAGGGCCAATAGACACAGACAACCATTCACACTCACATTCACACCTACGGTCAATTTAGAGTCACCAGTTAACCTAACCTGCATGTCTTTGGACTGTGGGGGAAACCGGAGCACCCGGAGGAAACCCACGCGGACACGGGGAGAACATGCAAACTCCGCACAGAAAGGCCCTCGCCGGCCACAGGGCTCGAACCCAGGACCTTCTTGCTGTGAGGCGACAGCGCCAACCACTACACCACCATGCCGCCCATCTATTATTCTGTCAACGTTTAATTTATAAGCACTCGTCACTGCAACCTTTATAAACACTTAATACTAAGCATGTAATCATATCGTGTGACGATAAATCATGATACAAATTTTTGATTTTAATCAATGAAAAATTAATCGCGATTATTATCAGGCTGCATAGTCTCAGTTTTTAAGGTATACTGACGTTCAGATTTTTCAAGTGTAGATCATAAAAATAATTTTCCCCGACACCCAATTATTTTTGGTTAGTGGACTGAAGCTACTGAATTTGAATCACAAACTTCCAATTTTATTATTATTAAATTTTTCTACTTTAAAAATAAATAAATAAATAAATAAATAAAATGAAGTTAAGGCCACATGGCCCGAAATTCTCCGCCATTTTTTCCTGCTTCACCATGACCCAATACAAGATACTACATCATGCAGCACGTGGTGGGCTTTCCCCATTTGCACAAGGCATTGTGGGATCCAAATTTGAAACAGGAGAGAAAAACGGAAGACGCGAGTGTGCGAATGAAACGTGAAAGACCGACTACAGCAACGGAAAGCGAGAAGAAAAGACAGACATTGTTATATACAAAGGAAAGGAAACGCAGGGCCAAACTAATAAATATCGGCGCTCAGCGAGCACCTCGGTGTGATCAGCTGTTTGTTTAGCGACAGAATGATGGAACTGTCAGTGCACGCTCAAAGGCCAACCTGTAGATGGCAGTAATGCAACACTGTGGATGCCACCTGCTGTAAAACCCAAAAGAAGATAAACCTGCGCATGTGCACATGGACTGACTGTGCAGAACAAGTGATTTCATGCACATTTGTGAGGGAATCCCCTTAAATTAAATAACTTCCCAGCCACAGAATAGCCTGTTTTTTTGAGATATTGCAGAAATAAACATATCAAAATGACCAGATTTCAGAGGGAAATAAATTTCACTGATTTTATGAAATCGAAAGGCCGTATAGCTTTAACTAGCTGTAATTGCTTTTAGATAGAAGAGGTGCAAAATATCAGAAATATACATGACCTCACTGTATGCAGAATTAACACAGCTCTAATGTCATAAGAAAAAATAAACACAGATCCAAAATGGAAAGAGCTGTTTGTGATTAACTGTACTAACAGATTCAATAAGAAAAACAGGGCTCTCTTTTTACAGGCTGCTGGAAGCTTTAAAAAAAAAAAAAAAAAAGGCAGTAAATGGAGGTGGTATAAATATTCATAAAGTTTTAAGGACATGGCCTTGTCGTTAACCTTTTGTAATTTTTAATAAAAGGATCATTAGTTAATATGCTATTTTATTTTTTTCACGGTCCGGTTTCCATCAAATCCTGCACTCTGATTGGCTGGCGAGCGGGTCCGTATCCTACGGTACGGACCCCAGTTACGGACCTCTGGCGACTCGCTCGTTCACAACAAACATAGTAGCAATTTTTTGTCAACATTTATTTTCGTATTTCTCAGTATAATAGCATTAATTTTACAGCATGGATAGCGATAACGACAGTGTTCACAGTGAAAGCCAGTTTTACTACCCTGAGGAAGAATAAATAAAAGAAAACATTTCAGGAGAAAGCTAAAAACCTGTAACTTGCTAACACCAAACAAAAACATGGCTGAATCCTGAATGACTCAGTTTTGTATAAATAGGGGACTACATAGGCGGCAAAATGTAGTTGTTTTCCTGCCATGGAAGTGCACTTGTATACCGAGGAGGAAGCCATTTGCATTACAGCCGTGAATGAGGATTCAAAATGGCGGTTTGGCTCGGTTTTCCCTTTCGGGCGCTCTCGTTTTCTGTTAGAATTTGATAAAGAAAAAAATAAATATATTATTTACCAGCTTAAGGTCGGTCCGTATGGTGAAATACCGTGACCTCGGCCTTGAATGCTGACCTCGGCCCAGAGGACCTCGCTCAGTACTTTCAACACCTCGGTCATGGTATTTCATGATACGGACCTCCCAGCTAGTAAATAACATTTTATTCCAACCTTTACATATCTCATCTCATTATCTGTAGCCGCTTTATCCTGTTCTACAGGGTTGCAGGCGAGCTGGAGCCTATCCCAGCTGACTACGGGCGAAAGGCGGGGTACACCCTGGACAAGTCGCCAGGTCATCACAGGGCTGACACATAGACACAGACAACCATTCACACTCACATTCACACCTACGCTCAATTTAGAGTCACCAGTTAACCTAACCTGCATGTCTTTGGACTGTGGGGGAAACCGGAGCACCCAGAGGAAACCCACGCGGACACGGGGAGAACATGCAAACTCCGCACAGAAAGGCCCTCGCCGGCCACGGGGCTCGAACCCGGACCTTCTTGCTGTGAGGCGACAGCGCTAACCACTACACCACCGTGCCGCCCCACCTTTACATATATGGGTAAATAATTATTGTTGGTTAAGTGAACAATTTTTTTTTGTTTTATTGAAAAGGATTGTTTCAGTAGATGAACAAAAAAAAAAAAAAGCGCTACATGTTTTGGTAATAAAATTATTAGTTTATTTTATTTATTTCAAAAATATTATGAGAAAAATTTAATTGCGAACCAAGTATCATGAAATCAGGTGAATGTTACATGCCTAATAAATGCTAACATTTACAAAAAAAAAAATGTAATAAATACTACAAACACCTGTTAATGGCTCTTTATTCCTTTACATACGTCTAAGCCAAGAACAACACATGGGTTGTAGCACTGACCAATTACGAGCCTCTCTTCAACCTTCATATAAAACCTCCAAGTCCTCCTTCATCCAGAGGCTCAAACCGATAAAGCTCCAAACCAGCTTTTTTCCAATCGCCACCACACGAGTGAGACTGTGGTGAAGAGAAGCTTTCCACTTCAGATTAAACAATTGTCTAATATTAGCATAAACTTGCAACCCACACATACAAAAGTGCATTTTGTAAATGTAAAATAATGTAGAATCACAGTATTACACCCACAGTTTTTACCATTCAAGTTAACAACTGGCTGATCTGTACTACTCTAGGGAGCATTTATTTTTGCTGCCATGATACAAGTTCATTCATTCCCTTATAGAGAAGGCTCACTCCAAATCAATATAAACTTCATCTGATCATCTTTATCCTCTGATGAAACGTTTCTATCCTGACGGGAGTGGTCTCTTCCAAGATGACTCCACCCCCATCGACAGACTGAATGGTTTTATGATAAATGACACTGTCAGACCAGAGACTAGCTGCAAGGCTAAAAACCATTATCCAGACCTTTGCAAGCAAGGAACTTCACAAATTTCCCCTTATATCATGGTTTTCCCCAAAGCGTTTTAGCATATCAGGCCCGATACACTTGCTCTGCCTGCCGATACGCTTAGTCGCTTTAGTTAAAATCCGCTATGCTTAGATATATACCGATACGTTAAATTTCCTACCCACGAGTAACTAGATACGTACGAGAGCAAATAACAGATCCATTTACATATTGATTGATGTGTGTGTTAAACAAGCGGCCTTTTTTCCCCCCAGTGTTTGTGTTGATTCTGTCAAAGTAATATGTCCGCGTGGTATGACGTAAACAAACTAATCTGTCGGCTATGTCAAGATCACGTGTTCAAACCGTGCAATAAAAATATCGAAAGAAAACGTCAGATATCCCAGAATTTTCCAATTCATTATTAGCGATCTCACTGGCTGCCGATGTTGTCCCCCACCAGACGGACAAAGCCGACTGATTTTAATCACAAAAGTTTGACCTAGTCTATTATCATTATGGCTTCGATCAAAGATTGGTTGACTAAATGTCAACAAACCCACGTGAATGATGGCACACAAAACCAGACAACAACTGTCAAGACGTCGTCAATTTTGATCACAGCGACTGGCCCAAAAAGCACTCGCTGGACAATTTGATCCACATCAGCATGGATGACCGCGAGATGGATTAGGAGAGGGTTGGCCAACATTGGGCCAAGCAAAAGCCAAGGAGAATTAATCTGCTTTAAAGGAGGAGAAAACTTCATTCATTAGTTTGGGTTTGCAGAAAGATTACGTACTTATAAACACTATCACGAAGTGAAGTTGTCCAAACGTGTCAAATATAGCATAATTTCAAATAATAATCATAAGCAGGTTTGGCAGTGTGATGTCACTGGGATCCATTTAACAAAAGGCGGCTCCGGATTATTCTTTTGTTAAAGGGTCACAGTGACATCGCACTGCCAAATACGCTAGAGCTGTGCAATATATCGTATTTTTATCACGATATCGATATTGGTGTCAAACGATATCAAAATTCATAATATCGATATGAAACGATTTTTTGTCATTTGTCGAAAGGGACGTGCACAATATTTCTACAATGGCAATAAAACAACAATAACATTGACGTGACAGTAAGGTAAAACGAACCCTTCTGTCCCCTAAGGCACACCGTAGCCTTGCATACGTCATCCATTCTACTCCCGCGATATCTCCGCAACAGTAAAAAATCAGTTCTTCTGTTTTCATACGTGTCGGGTGATTTGATATATTGATTTCTTAATATGTTGTTTGATTTGCTTGCTAATAGTTATAATAATACAATTAACATATATTTACGTCATATTTTTGGATGTGGGACTGGGTAATGTAAAAATGGCATCTACGGAAGAAAACAAGCACAACAATATTAGCACATATCACGCACAGCCTGATTTATGTGAAGCCTACATTATTGCCTGTTCCTCATCTTACTAGAAAAACAAGATCTTCAAGCAGTAATGTTGTCAAGTACGTAGTACGCCAATGTAAGACCTGTACGTACCAGAAATCCTACCTAATCAGGACAACCAGAATATGGAACACCCTTGCTGATGAACTAAACTTGAACATGAACACTTTGAAGTCATTCAAATACGTCATTTTACGCTACTACTTTAACTCACTGGACAATTATGACTATAACAATCCTCGTACTTTCAAAACGGTTTGCTTAAAATGCAACTCCTGCCGAAGTCTTGCTCGCGCTACCTCTTGCTGTTAGTAATCTGCTTAAAAACTCAATATGTGCTCTATATTAGTTGCTAATTTTAATTACTAATATTTATCTATTTAGTTGCTTTAAGTCTTAATTTGGGGCCGCAGTAATTGGCTTGACGCTGTTGCGGTTTCCCTGTTATATATGAATATTAGTATATGACTATTTTAGTTAGTCTTCAGTTATTTTAGTTTTATATTTCCTCGAACCCACTTCACTTAATACATGAAACCTTAAATATTAATAACTATATTTATATATACATATATGACGAAGCTAATAAAATAAAAAAAATAAAATAAATAAAACATATCCAGCTTGCTAGCTGTGTTAGATGTGTTAAACCGTGTGGATTTAAGTGGAATAATTGCGAGTCTTCCTGTGGTCAAGGCAGCGTTTTAAGGTAAGGCAATTTGGTTATTAATGTTGCCCACCGCGGCATGTTTACTTGGGTTCATTTGATTTTGACTTGTGCATCTGCAGCTAGCATCATGCTTTGAAGTAGGTTCTGCTAAGGACGGGTTTATTGCACGATGTAGACGGACTCAGATGTAATTACATTGTTTTTAAAATTCCGTGCGCTTAAAACGGTGTCCCCCTGCTAATCATGTAGCCCTAATCATGTGTTGCTTTTACTTTTCTTAATGGCGAGTGAAATATCTCTGCAAATGGTATTTCAATGCTGACATGCCAAAAAGATAGCAGAGTCCACATTTGGAAGATGAAGGAAGAGAAGCCTATTTTCATGTATGCTAATTCTTAAGGACTTGTCTCTATATTGTGCGTGTTTAATGTTGGTGTCTTAACAACACACAAGCTTACGTTGTAGTGTGTGTGTGAGAGAGAGATTTTATCCTTGGCTGGCTACGAGCCAGTGTGGACGTTACGCAGTAATCACTGGTAATACCAGCGCTGGCTCCATCCTCTGTGATCGGAAATGTTGAGTGAAGAGAACGTGAGCCTTGTGCAGGCGATAGGACCTATGCAAAGTACGCGCTTGCACAGTAAATAGTTTAAGTAAAAGGCGTTTCAGGGTACAACGGGAAGGGTTGACAGGTAGCCTATGAGGCCTGTACTATAAAAATGTGGCCCGGTGCCTCAGGTGTTGATGATCAGGGCTTTAAAAAAAGGTGTATAAATATCGTTTTAAAAATTGCGATATCGATATTTACTGAAAAAATCGTGATATTGATTTTTTCCAATATCGAGCAGCCCTAAAATACGCTTATCATTATTATTCGAAATTATGCTACATTTGACACTTAAATTCTCGTCATGAATGTGTTTATAAGTACACAATCTTTCTGCAAACTTAATTCATACATTTAAGTTATTTTCCTTTAAATGCGTTTTAAATCTTAATCTAGTCCATTTAATAAAGTGACAAAATTTAAACTATATAATATGCAATCGCCTTACTTTTCTTTTCAGTGTATCTTAGTTATACATGTATTACGGTAATTGCATCAGAAATATTCTAAATCATTACAGTTATAGTAATACAGCAACTTATTTTAACCTCCTAAGGCCCAAGCTGTTTTTTTTACATGCATTTTTTATTTCTCTTGGCTATTTGGGCTTATCAGAACCTGATTAGAATAAAAACTAAGCATCATCTTTTGATAAGATGTACTTTTAGAGAAAAAGTATGTCCACATATGTGGATTCTTGTTCCGAATTTCCATAAAGTGCTGTCCACGCATGTGACCGCTAAGCCCTAGGAGGTTAAGGTGGCAGTTCTTAGGTTCAGATCCCTTTGTGATCAACAGGAGGTCATGATGATCGATTCTCTTCGTTGGATTGTATAAGATGGAGCAAACCACTGTTCATATTTTCATGCACATTTTTGTTACAGCACTACTTGATCATAGATAATTAAGGGATCCCCGTAGATTTTCAATCTATCATAGACCTCAGTAATCTGTAACAAAACAGTTGAACTTGCATGCTGAACTTTAAGGTGAAATTTCAAGTGTGTATACATTAATACTATTTACATCAGAAATCATTGAAACACTGGTAAAATCTGTCCTATAATCATGTATCTAAAACCTCGGAGACTCTGAAAATGCACCAGAGAGCATCCATTTTCAGAAAATTTCCCGGGGGGAGGGGGGGTATGCCCCCGGACCCCCCCTTAGTTTCGCTTCGCGCTGTTGGCACTCAATTGTCTGTGTATCATCATGCCAGAATTTAGGGCTTTCATTTTTTTCTGGGGAAAACACATACCTATTGTTCCTTCACTGATTATAGGCTGGAGTTGCTCATCCTGCCTAAATAACTGTACACATTTTTGCTTGAAGGCTCTCTTCATGACTCAGAAACCTAGCAAGTAAAGTAAGCTAGCTAGAAGCAGCCAAGATCCTAAGTAAGGCCAAAAAAAAAAAAAAAAAAGTGTATGTGTTTCCGGTTACCTGACCGACCCTAATCTGTACCGCCCGACCCTAAACTTTTTTTTCGTTTTTTTCCCAGTCGCGACTTTTACATATAACCCAACCGCGTGAACCGGAAGTTTTTGTCACTCACTGGGAAAATCAGGGCTTTCCACAAGCGCCGGCTGCCGGCCATACAGCCGACTACACAATTAAGTCCAGCCGGCTACTTTAATGACTTATTTTTGTAGCCCACAGGCTCTAAATATTAATTTTCGATTTTAACAAAATTAAATGTTTATCTAACAGACTGACAATAATGTCAAACTGAACCGCACTCATTTAAGTTGTGATTCGCGCTGTTTGTACCGATAATAACCACAAATTCCCCGCAGACTTCGTTGATCAGGGGAGAGTAACTCATCCGCGGCCCCGACATGCGGTGTGCGCGCGCACTCGGCGGAGGCAGTAGTGTGTCGGGGCCGTCGGAGGGAACAGAAGCAGAGATAACGCTTATTTTGTCTTTCACCTAGAGACATGATTCAAACTTTAAAACAGAGACAAAATTCTCCTGTGTGGATCTGGCATTCAACTTTTTTGCTGGGTTCTATACTTTTTGATCAGTCACAGATCAAACACCATGAGCACATCTGGAGAAATTCCGGCTTTATAATGGGTGTCTATTGTGTTACACACCAGTGGAGCTCAGGAGTTTAGAGTGTAGGCAGCTTGAAAAAAAAAAAAAAAAGCTCTAACTTTCTCATTTAAACTGTTTTCGCAGCCACAATTTTCACTCTACACACAATTTTCTCAAAAGTTGTAGTCACACATTGTGTGAATCAAGACAAGTGTCTACCTGAGCGATAGGATTTACAGTTTTTGAATGAGAAGCCTGAAAGTAAGGAGAGGACAGCCGCGCTCTCCCATAGACTCCCATTATAAACCTGGCAGCGCTTTTACTGCAAAATCAGAAAAGTCACTTGTTTTTAACTCGCTCTAGTGTCCACATTTTTTACACTAGGGACAAAAAAATTGTATTAATGTGTTCATGGGAGCCTTGTAGCACTCAATGTGAAAATTTTGTGAATAGCTCCTTCCGTTTCCGTGTAAATCAGCATTGTTCGAGGAGAGGGAACTCTGAGAAAAAGCGCTCTTTGCTTGTTATATTGTGTCTTTTCCCTGCACCGTTACCAAGGCGACAAGCTGCACTCAGGGAGCAGAGAGGGGCGGGGCTGCTCTCTCTCGCTCATGGTGTATTGAGCTGTTATATTTACAGAAAAATTCATGTTAAAAGGTGTCTCATGCTGCATCAGATTCATCAGAAGGTGGTAACTCAGGTGACCTGCAAAGAAATTCATTATATTTTGTGAAATTAATCCTGTCTAAATATAGGTTATGGCAGCCATCTTGAAAAAAAAAAAAAAAATGCCTGCCTACCGACCCTAGTTTTGAAATCTACGTAACCGGAAACACATTTTTTTTTTTTGGCCTAATGCTGGTTCTCAAAATGAGTACACACATGCCCCTTTTCCACCAACAGACAGGGGTTCGTTCAGGTTCACGCTCAAAATTTTGAACCGTTCAGAGTATTTCGACCAAAAATAAATTGGTCTGGAACCTGAAAAGTTGGTTCCCAGCTGAAACCAAAATACAGCTGGTTTTTCAAGTGTGAACCATAACATCAGTTTGGAGAGGAAGTGGAACGCAACAATGGAGAACACAATGGAAAAGGATACATCTTTTCTGGATCATCGTCTGTAGCAAAAACAGAACCAGAGCCCGCAGGTAATCAATCAATGTGATCCGCCATCTTGCTACTACTGTTTACTTTCACTGTGCAACACCGTCCATTCATGACGCTGCCTTGATTACAGTGGATTCAAAACTGGTGAAAACGTGGGCTGGTTCGCTTGCAGGCACCAAAGTTCAGCATATCAGGTGAAAATTCAAAATTCAATCCAAATTGCTTGAAACTGGGCTCACTGAATTCAGAACATCATACTTTTTGCAGAATTATCCGTTCTTGAGATATTACAAATCAAAGATTGAAAAAAAAAAAAAAAAAGGCTTAATTTTTAGAAAACTGCCGTAATATTCTGTCTGAGGATCACATGGTCCAAAATGGGCCTCATTAACAAATGAGATCAAATGTGTTTTTTCTTAATAACTTTTAAATTTTTCAAGATATTTACATGGATATTGGCAGGCACATAGATGGTTGTATACTGAATACAAAGTTTGAAAAATTAGTAAAAAAAAAAAAATTATGCAAATGAATGTTTAATTAGTATTAAGTATGCTAATTAGGTAAAACTGTTAAATCAGTACACTCAATAAAAAAAAGTAATAAAAGATTTCTTATCCCCCTTTGTGCTCTGTAGGCCTTTGTATTTCTCAAAAGTCGGGCCTACTAGGTGTATATGAAAGAATATAAATGATAATATTCACAGCTTTCAAGGCAAACCTCGGAAAAAAAAACCTGAGATCCACATCCAATAAACAATTCACATTAACTGAATTGAAATTGACAGACACGTTTCTGACTTTCGTTTTTTTTTTTTTAAATCTCATTCCAACCACTAAGATCTCAATATTTTTCATCAAAACAACTCCGGTTATATTCTAAAAGAGTTATTTATTTACATGAAATCAGTTTGATTTGAAAAAAAAAAAAGTAGGTAAAGCTATGAAAACTCACTTCAAAGTCTCCCATCAATCAGAACATCAAAACTAGCAGATGAAAAAATTTGCTGAATACTTCATCAGAAACCGTGAGAGCAAGAGAACATCACTATTAAAAAAAAAAAAGTTTTGATTGATATTCATCAGTAATCCAGCCAGAAACCAATCAGTAGAGAGAGAGAGCGAGCCTGACCATTTTCCCGTGACTCAAAAAGCACCGGCAGTTTCCCGACGTCCCACGAGCAGAGAGTGAACTCTGTTGTACCGACTTCAACCTGCCGTTACTCCCAAAGTACTGAACAGATCGTAATGCAACAAATTTCTTTGGAAAGCAGAGACTATAAGCTTTTTAATGATAGTATTCACGATAGAAGATATTCAAGAGTTAAGCGATGACCGATTTGGAAACGTTAATGAGCGTCTGCATGGACAATTTTCACAGCACAGCCAGCGAGCTTCTGATATGCCTACCAAAGTTCAAGAATCCTGAACGGAACCGGTTCAAGAACGCGTTCCCTGTTGGACGAAAAGGGGTAAGAGCCTGAAACAGTCCCAGCTCTGATGCACTGAGAAGGTTATAGGATATCAATCAAGTGAGCTTATTAGAATATTAGGACCACACCAAATCAATGGTCAGATAAGCTTGTTTTTTTTTTCAACTTTGCTCGTTGTTTAATACATCGCTTGGGTGACTACATTCTGCCTCTCTAATGCTGGTCACCAAGAACCAAATTCTTCTCAATTTAAAGGCATCAATCATGGAAGGTTCCAGAAACTCTGAAGATACTATTGTTGGCATCTTTCCCTCACTGTGTTTGTTCATCTCAAATCCAACCACAGCCACTATAGCACGTCTCTACACTATTAGTACCATGCAGCGCTTGTGTTACTGTCGCAGAACTAGAGCTTTAAGAATGCTGTCCTCTGAATAAACCCTTGTCAACATTAGGCTAAAGCACATTCAACTGCCTCAGTTTTCTCTTAACTGACTAAATGAATGGAACGCTGGGAAGGAGGAGGATGTACTTTGGTGGGTTTTTTTCCCCTTTTCATGTAAATTAGATCCGAGGCTCTGAAAAGCTTAAAATGAACACTGGCAGGGACTCTTGTTCAACAGTCTTCCCTCTCAGAGATGCTTACCATGGAGCTGAAGTGTGGGAAAATGAGCGATTTGCAAAGATTTAGTGCGTTTTATGCAATACGGTTAAAACCTGAATGGTTAGAAATTGTGAAATTGCCCATTGTAGTAAGAACAATGCAGAAAAATGTCTTTTGTCCATTTTAAAATCATAGTAATTAGAAACAAGACAGCTGTAAGAAATATAGATTATTGGTTGCGGTCCGTACCATCTTAAAGCACATTATAGTTAGATTCCACAAAATATTATTTGGGAAATATAGCACAAAACCCAGAGTTCTGAGCAGATCAGGGTTTTTTCTAGAAAAATTTAGTATGAGGGCGCTCACCATGGCGAGGGAGCGAAGCGGGGGGGGGATGGTGCCGGTTGTCCCCCCGCCGTGCAAAGCCTTTGAAAAATGCTCCAATGGGACATTCTGAGGCTGTCTGAGAGGGAAATTGTAACAAATTGTCTGTCAACATTGAAAAAGAAAGAAGTAATCTTCTTCTGCCCCGGACAGTCTTTGGCTTTCTTCCGCTTCGTGCCGCGGGATGACATCTTTAAATGCCCAAGTGTCAACAAAAACAACTCGCGAACTACTTCTGTCAAAAGCTCCCGCGCCGGTGGGTGAAAGGTCATTCAGTCTCGAGAAATCTCGCTCTACAAGTCAGCTGACCTTGTATGGAACCCATGTCAAATCTCGCGAGAGCAGCCGCGACAAGTAAACATGGCACCTCAGTCTGGAAAACGCCAATTCGGATTGTTTTTGCACCGTCTGGCGGTGTATCTACTATGATTGGAATATTTTTGGAGCAATTATTACGTATTTGATGATCAGACACATTGTCATGTAGTGTTGCTGGGATGTTTTCACGGAGTCAGTAAGGGGGCGCAAGCCGAGAGTAAGAGGGCACAGCGCCCCTGTTCCCCCGTTTAGACGAAAGCCTGCAGATGATAAGGTTAGCCTGAAACATGTAGAAACCCTGGGCAATGATTTCTGACGCTGTGGTAAATGCAGAAATGTTGAACATGATATTAAGTAACTCAACTATTCTGTTTATTACCACCAACAACTTTGGAGGAGGTTATGTTTTTGCCTCAGTTTGTTTGCCTGTTCCCAACGTCACTCAAAAAGTAGTGGATTTGGATGAAATTTGGTGGAAAGTAGGGGTGTGCAAAAATATCGATACGGCGATATATTGCGATACTTTGTCTTCCGATTCAATATCGATATTTTTTCAAATAATAAATCATGTTTCAGACGGGTTGTAAATCCAGTACGACTTCCGCACCTCCGCTCCGCGAGGTGTCGCTGTGCCACTCCCTCACTGCAAGGCACCCTTCATCTTCTCTTTTTTCCCCCGGCGGTTGCAGTGAGGAAAAAAAAACAAGCAAGCATGGCTGTTAACGTAAACCTAGAGACGCCGCCGAACTTTAAGACACATGTTTGGAGGCACTTTGGATTCCAAAGGAAAGGAGGAAAAAACAGTGAGCCGGACAAAGAGTATGCACTCTGCAAAACCTGTTTCGCTCCAATTAGATATTCAGGTAACACAACAAACTTGCGAACTTACTTAGCACGACACCACCCCGACATATTAGCTCAGCCGGAGCCACCGAAACCCGACCCGAAGCAAACTACACTGGACAGCGCCAAAGTCCTCCCGTCTACTTCAGTGATGTGTGACTTACTGTAACTGTGAACTTAATTTTGTCATTTAAGGCCAAAGGCAAGAAGCTGCACTTTATTTTGCATTTTCAGTTTTAGTGTGTGAGACACTGCATTTTCATCTCATCTCATTCATCTCATTATCTCTAGCCGCTTTATCCGTCTACAGGGTCGCAGGCAAGCTGGAGCCTATCCCAGCTGACTACGGGCGAAAGGCGGGGTACACCCTGGACAAGTTGCCAGGTCATCACAGGGCTGACACATAGACACACAACCATTCACACTCACATTCACACCTACGCTCAATTTAGAGTCACCAGTTAACCTAACCTGCATGTCTTTGGACTGTGGGGGAAACCGGAGCACCCGGAGGAAACCCACGCGGACACGGGGAGAACATGCAAACTCCACACAGAAAGGCCCTCGCCGGCTTCGGGGCTCGAACTCAGGACCTTCTTGCTGTGAGGCGACAGCGCTAACCACTACACCACCGTGCCACCCACACTGCATTTTATTTTGAGTATTTACTCTAAGTTCAGAAGAAACATGATTCACTGAGGTTTCAGTTCAGTTTCAGCGTGTGGACACTGACCCACACTGCACTTTGTTTCATAATTGTGCTCAGGGAGACTAAGATGCCCGCTGCACTTTTCGATGTGTTTCAGACAGTGTGTTGTTCCTGCAAAATAAGCACAAGTTAAATGTTCTCAGGTATATGTTCTCAAGTTTACAAAGAACAAATTGATATTAGTGTTGGCACTGAAATGTATGTGCAGTCTGCAGTGCAAGCTTTAAGTTTTCATAAAACGATTTGATTCTGCTTGTTAAGCAGCACTGATGTGTCCATGCTTACAGAAAAGTTGATAATACTAGCACAGAAATGGGAATTTTCTGTATGTTGTACTGAAGCAACTCTTGGTTTTGCCAGCAGTGGAATAGAGACAAATGTGTGTCTGGCAAGAGTGTGTAGTTATGTATGTGAAATGTAAATTTTACAGTGGTCAATAAATTCTGATTTTCTTCAGTGACACAGATATCGTGATGTGGTTGAAATTTCTTGCAATATATCGATTATCGCAGAATCGCTGTACCGTGATATTATCGTTATCGTGGGCAAAATATCGCCATAGTATCGTATCGTGAGGTAACTGGTGATACCCAGCCCTAGTGGAAAGGTGGACCATGGGCCAAGGAACAATTGGCAAGATTTTGATGCAAGTCTGGATATGTATGCAGATCCAGGATCAAAATATGCAGGTGGATCAAAATTGTGTTTGTTTGCCTGTTCCCAATGTCACTCAAAAAGTAGTGAACCGATTTGGATGAAATTTGGAGGAAAGGTGGACTATGGGCTAAGGAACAATTGATTGGAGTTTGATGCAAATCCGGATATGTATGCGGATCCAGGATTTTTTGGTTTGTTCCCAACGTAACTCAAAGTCATGAACAGATTTGAATGAAATTTGGTGGAAAGGTGAACCGTGGGCCAAGGAACAATTGGTAAGATTTTGATGCAAATTTGGTTATGTACACAGATCCAAGATTTTATTTTCCTTTGTTCTCAACATCACTCAAAAAGTAGTGAACCGATTTTGAAGAAACTTGGTGGAAAGGTGGGCCATGAGCCAAGGAACAATTGGTTACATTTTGATGCAAATCTGGTTGTGTATGTAGAGCCAGGATTTTTTTTCCCGCCTGTTCCCAAGGTAACTCAAAGTAGTGAACTGATTTTGATAAAATTTGGTGCACAGCTTTAGTATTATCCTAGGCTCAAGTGATTTGATTTTGATAACATGTGGCTTGGCGGAGGTATGCACTCTACCAGGTACCCTTCTAGTACATTTTTATATTTAAGAATGTTTTTATTCGTGTACAATTTTTGGTTCACCATTATCCAACTTATAACATATACTCACTATAATATTTTAGCCATTGTCTTTTTTTTTTTATGTAAATGTTGTCATCACATCATTGGCACTTTATGTAGTAGTACATGCATTCTTGTATGTCCCAAAAAAAAAGATAAAAACAGGGTATACTGTTCCACTGTACCTCCTGCATACAAGAACAGAAACTCATGAATTTCTCAATCAGGTTCCAATTCATTCTCATTAACCAAAGCTCGGGTTAAAACGTCCACCTCTGGGCAGTGGCATCGTTTTGTATCTGGTGGATTTTCTTTCAGAAATCCTAGAACAGAACGCAGGAACCTCTGGAATATATAATAGGTTGACGTGTGCATTTAAAAACGTGACTCGGGATAGACCATGAAAGACGATCTGTAATTTCCTCTGATGCTAATCCATTAAGAGCTTTCGGAGCTTGCCTGGTGCAGACAGAAAGCTGATATCTTGTGAAGCAGTTATGGATCAACTGACGTGCTTGTATCTAGAGCCAGATAGAGGGAGTTGTGTTGATTTTAGGTAGACACAATGAATACATGGCTATGTGTTAAAAACAAAGGGTGTGAGGTGGGAACCAGAGTACGTTTTCTGTTAGACCTTTTAAAACTTGTTTAAAAGGAGTCTCCCGTGTCAAAATGAGGGGAAAGAAATAAACACACACTCGGGATATGTCGGCTTTACATCAAGCCACATTATTATTATGGATTATTTTCCTGTATACACATCCAAATGCCCAAATATTGCTCACTAAATAAAAAGACTGTATAAATGGCAGGAGAAAAAAAAAAAAAAAAACGAAACCACGACATGTTTAAATAATATTGGCTGGCTTCAAGTGGTCTATCAGATATATTCCATTCAGCTAGCGTGATAATGAACGAGTTGAAGACGAGTAGCTGAATGGAACGTATCTGATAGACCATGAAAAAAAAGCCAGCCAATATTATTATTATTATTATTATTATACACACACTTCCTATCAGCATTCTCAAAGGCCAACACTAGCTTACCCGTGACTCAGTCAGTGCGTTTACATGCACATAGAGAAAATCGAATTTCTGCCGTAGCTCATCTGAAATCGAAGCTCTAAATGGCATGTAAACACCTTAGCTAGGCTGAAATTGAATCGAACTTGATTTCTCGCAATCGAGCTACACGACCTAGATTACGCGATTTTTGCCGAGCTACTTAGTGCATGTAAACCCTATTGAGCCACGCAGTCCAGCTACTTATGCCGCTTTTCCACTACAAACGCGGCTGAGTCGAGCTGAGCCGTGCCGTGCTGAGTCGAGCTGAGTGGGGCTGTTGGAGTTACATTTCGACTACAACCGCGCTGAACCGTGCTGGCTGGAAGTGGGTGGACAAAGTGGGTGGAGTTAGCGAAAGTGGGTGGACGTCACGTGATGTCGTTAAGCAGCGCAAACAGTGACATCAGTGAGCTTTTAAGCGGTAGTCTCACGACCCAAATAGTAAACAATAAACATGGAGTCGTTAGTGTTGCTGGTCTTGGTTCTGTGGCTTGTTGTCACCGACAACGCCAACAGATACTGGCAAGAGCGTATAGATGAGGCGAGGCGCATAAGGCTTCAGAAATTCTCGTAATTCTCCTTCTTCCGGGTTTGCGGTGTTTACAGATCCCAGCGTGCTCGCGGGGCGTGTGAGGACACTCCTCCTCACCAATCAGTGCACAGGGGAGTGTCTGCTCACGCCCCCAGCCTCACTTGGCACGGTTTGGCTCGCTTCAGCCCCACTCCAAAACCGTGCGAGTTTTAGGGGCTAAGCAGGGCTGAAGCGAGCCGAGTCATGCTGTTTTTTTGGTAGTCGAAACGCGAGCCGTGTCGGGCTGAAGTGAGCTGAAGCGAGCTGAAAAAGGGTAGTGGAAAAGGGCCATTACTTCAGCACTGCCCCTTCCGGAAGTGACGAGTGACAAGACCACAAGCGGGAAACACAACAGCCTCGGTCGGAAAAAAAAAAAAAAAAAAAAAAAAAACAGCCTTGGTCGGCATGATACTTCACCTTAGCCGCCCACTTTATTAGGAACACTTCTGTTCGTACATACAAACTACAAACACTCTTCTTAGAGTTGAGAGTTTATTTTTAAAAGGGACAGTGCACAAATTAAACATTATCCTTGTGGTAAGGACAGACGTCTGTACCAGGTTATAGCAGTACATGCTAATTTCCGCCTGTAGTCACTTTGTTTATACTCTTGAATAGCTCTTCTTCATGACGACAACCGGAAGTGTACCAACACGATGGGGCGTGTAGCGCCACCTGTGGCTCGGGTGCACAATGCACCTCATAACAATAGCTCGATTTAAACACTGTGCATGTAGGATTGGATTTCTCTGGCACCCCTGCTGGGACCCTTTGCTCGATTACTGACAGTAGCTCGATTTGGATGTGCATGTAAACGTAGTGACTGCTGTTAGCGCAACAGTCCAGTTACCTTCAAGTCAGCATAACGTTAGTGAAGGCCAATGCTAGCGCAATCAAGCTGAATATTTTTTTTCCTCTCCTCCCATGTAATTTTCTTAGGTTACTTTAAAATCAACATTGACAACTACACACAACGGAGCGACCCGGCAGCCAAAATCCCTCTCAAAATCTTCCGCTTTTAACAAAGCAAACCTCCCAACCATGTTTGTTCACAAACTGTCACAGTCACTCACTAGCACGGAAGTTTTACATCTCTGACTTGTCTCTTTTCCAGTTTTTCAATGTCCGTTGGTATGTTTTTCTCCTGTAAATGTGTGCGAAGAATATATAATGAAGTTTTGGGAGCTTTTTGGATGTTCAATACGTCTTTAGTTTCAGTTTAGTGCTGAAACCTAGCGCTGGATTAGCCTCGTCTTCTCCGTTTCCCAGCCGACAAAGAAATGATTCTGCAGATGCGCAGCAAAAAAAGTTGACATTGGATCTTCGCATGAGCTCTGATGTCGTATTGTCGACAACGTACAATATTATAACAATATTGCACGCTCATTCTCCATTGAGTAGAGTGGCGTAATACACGGAGGATAAGCGATATGATAATATTGCATGTTGTCAATAAACCCGCTATAAGGGAACAGAATACATGTTTTTATTCCAAGGAAAAAGTGTCCTGTATGTATAATAATGCGATTTATTTTTTTCGCGGTCCGGTTTCCATCAAATGCGCTCTGATTGGCAGTCTGGAATCCTACGATACAGACCCCGGTTACGGACCTTTGGCGACTCGTTCGTTCACAACAACAAACATAGTAGCAATTTGTCGTCAACGTTTATTTTTGCATTTCTCAGTATAATAGTATTAATAGTGATACGACAATGTTCACAGCAAAACCAAGTTTTATTTTTGGAAAATTCCGAGCGGATGTAGCTTGTCAAACAGGTTTTTGACGAGCTTGTAGCAGGTTTGTTCTAAATAATGGGTTCCCCTTTTGGGCATGCTCATCTTCTGTTAGAATTTGGTAAAGAAAAAAATTTATATATTATTTACCAGCTTAAAGTGCATATTCTGGACCAAATTCATTTTTTTAATATGAAAGTATGTCCCTTTACACACTCATCCAGAAGGGTAATTCTGCACAAGGCCATCTGTCTACAGCAGAAAAAAATCCCAAGGGAGTCTGAAGCCGATTCGTGACGTCACCTGCGGAAGCGCCAGCAGGCTGCGAGAGCTTGCACGGTTTCAGTGCACAGCATGTGTAGACCGAGTTTAGCAACAAGCAATTTTTGCATTGAAATAGGGAAGTCACCAGAGCGCAATGGGGGAAACGATGAGTACTAATCCCATCAAGATTGGTGTTGCTACACCCTCCTACGATACATCTGTTAGTTAACCATTTTAATAATTACGTGATACGTTGAAGAAATTTGCAGAAAACCACCAGGTCGTTTTCTCATAAACAAACCAGCGCTGACGTAGGATTCAGAAGGAGGCGTCCCGAAAATCAGCGTTTCCCGGGAAATCCAAACGCCAAGTTTTTTTCAGAGGCGGACCAATTCGCCTCAAATGGCTTGATTTCAGCTGAATTTCTCTGGTATCGTAGCCTGGCAAGCCAGACTAAATGTGAATATTTATGGCCCTTTTCCACTACCCTTTTTCAGCTCACTTCAGCTCGCTTCAGCCCGACACGGCTCGCGTTTCGACTACCAAAAACCAGCACGACTCAGCTCGTTTCAGCCCTGCTTAGCCCCTAAAACTCGCACCGTTTTGGAGTGGGGCTGAAGCGAGCCAAGCCGTGCCGAGTGAGGTTGGGGGCGTGAGCAGACACTCCCCTGTGCACTGATTGGTGAGGAGGAGTGTCCTCACATGCCCACACACGCCCCGCGAGCACGCTGGGATCTGTAAACACCGCAAACCCGGAAGGAGAATAATTACGAATTACGAGAATTTCTGAAGCCTTATGCGCCTCGCCTCATCTATACGCTCTTGCCAGTCAGTATCTGTTGGCGTTGTCGGTGACAACAAGCCACAGCACCAAGACCAGCAACACTAACGACTCCATGTCCTCCATGTTTATTGTTTACTATTCGGGTCGTGAGACTACCGCTGAAAAGATCACTGAATCAGTGACATACAGAGCATCGTGGACGAGTTCGCGGAGCGCAAGGCTCGTCGTATGCCCTTCAAATAATGCGCGCAGTAGGCTATTGATGTTTTATTATGAGCCATGTACAGTATGTCGCCTAATGTTTTTTTGTTTCTGAGTTACATGTTTGTTTGAAGGACTTAATGTACAAAATAACATAGTTGCACCCCGTAGTGTTGAAATTGGTAAACACAGTGCATTCAGTGAGGTTTGCACCGCCCTCCTTTTATTTCTGACTCTTCCTGTCACCGTTGCAACCTCTGAGCGCTCATTCGTATGCCCTTCAAATAATGTGCGCAGTATAGGCTATTGATGTTTTATTATGAGCCATGTACAGTATCCTAATGTTTTTTGTTTCTGAGTTACATGTTCGTTTGAAGGACTTGATGTACTAAATAACATAGTTGCACCCGGTAGTGTTGAAATTGGTAAACACCGCAGTTGCGGACATTTTGTAGCCTAAAATGATGTTATGATAAGCTTTAATAAAGGGCCTGGTCATTTGCCCCGCCCCCGGCCCGGCTCTGACTTGTTCCGCCACTGTCACTGATGTCACTGTTTGCGCTGCTTAACGACATCACGTGACGTCCACCCACTTTCGTTAACTCCACCCAATGTGTCCACCCACTTCCAGCCAGCACGGTTCAGCGCGGTTGTAGTCGAAATGCAACTCCAACAGCCCCGCTCAGCTCGACTCAGCACGGCACGGCTCAGCCGCGTTTGTAGTGGAAAAGCGGCATTAGTCTGGCCTCGATCCGTAGACATTTCTGAAGGGTGGGGGTGGAACAAACTGCTGTCTTTCAAACTGTCTCTGTGCGTATAGGCCAACGCTCTGACCAATCAGCGCAACAGTGACTGTGACGTAGTCAGAGCGACAGAAAGCAGTGGGGGAGGCCTTGAAATAAATAATTTTTCAAAATGCGTATTAATTAATAAACAGGTTCTAGATATTAAGAAGTTTGGCGATAATGACCAAGTTTGGAGTCTGTACCACATACTTAACATACACTTATTTTTTTTCAAGTGTTTGCTTAAACTGTTTTTGAGAGTTTTTATTTAGTGGTGTTTAGTGAAATAATTTCCCTTAAATTTAAAATAACGGGAAAATAAGAAACAATCAAAAAGTAAATGTTTCAAAGCTGTTTATTAAATTCTTCGTACTGCACAAACTAGCCCCATCCTTTTGGCTACGAGCGGAGCCAGCTGGTAGATCAGACTTTTGCCATAGCCGGTCGGCAAAACAGCGAAAACGTCCTTCTTGAAAAGGAATGAGCGGAGAGCCTCTTCCTGCTCATGTTTCAATGAAAACTCCAAGTCTAATTCTTCTAAAACTGATTCCAAAGCGGAGTCAAACGCGCGCTGTTCACTAGCCATAGCCATCGTTCCTGTTGCGCTTTCTCCAGCGTCGCGCAGCTTTGTCGTCACTCCTGCAAAGGCCCGCCCAAAGAATCCAAACAAAAACCCTGCATTGTGATTGGCGGGCACGATTTGATGCCCGGGGTGTTTTTGTTGATATGGTGCGAGGCTAGACCCACTCGCAGGCAAAAAATATTTTTGGCCGCTAGGCAGGTGGGTCTAGTTTACTAGGCTACTGGTATTGCGCAAGGTAAAAAAAAAAAAAAAAATTGCACAAAATGCAAAATGTGACAGATATTTGACCAAAGTTTAATATAAAATAGGAGAATTACATTGATCTTGCTCCTGAATTTATGCACTTTAAGGTTGGTCTGTATTGTGAAATACCGTGACCGAGGTCTTGAAAATATTGATACAGACCGACCTTAAAGTGCCATTCCACCATTGGATGTATTCTTTGGCATAAAATACAATATATTTTATGACAACATGACTAGACAGAGAAATCTTTTAGCTTCAAAATGATATATCAAACATAATTTTTTGACAACGACAAGTATATTAATTTTGCAACCAAAGTCACCTACCCTTTTAATTTCCGCGCGGTAGTGAAACATGACGTCATCGGCAGGTTCCCCTTCTTGTGTACCATGTGTCGGTCTATTTTTAGACCGGGAAACCCCCAAAGTGAGAGAGTCATTTCTCCTCGTATATGGGGGCCAAAAAAATTGCGAAAAATTTTGAGTTAATCTTTCAGTTAGCTAGATTTATTGGTATTATTTTTATCGCGTTCTATCCGCCATTGCTGATAATATGTGCCACGTCACACGGTACACAAGAAGGGGAACCTGCCGATGACATCACACGCGGAAATTAAAAGGGTAGGTGACTTTGGTCGCAAAATTAATATACTTGTCGTTGTCAAAAAATTATGTTTGATATATCTAAAAGATTTCTCTGTCTAGTCATGTTGTCATAAAATATATTGTATTTTATGCCAAAGAATACATCCAATGGTGGAATGGCACTTTAAGCTAGTAAATACTATTTTTTTTTTTAAATGTGTATCATTTATATATCAATCAGACAAAGATAGATGTATTATATTATGGTGAAAATCAGGTTGTCATTCCTGGATACAGAGAACTGTTTTTTGTTTTCTGAATAATGTATTATTAAATGATGAAAACTGAATAGTTGTTCATGCAAGTTGAAACCTGAAATAAACACTAACAGCCCTTTCCAGAGATGTATACTGGTGAAAATCCCCTGGACACTTTGCCAACCCCAGACCCAGGCTGTCGGTGTGGAGCTGCCTCTCTGGGATGGAGCTGATGGTGTTTAGATGGCTGGGCTTTCCACTCCAGGGCCAGGCTTGAGCTGTATCCCAAATCCATCCGTGTTGCAGCTCTAGTGCACTAGACCACTCTGTCAAAGCCATTATCCTGTATCCGATTAAGCGCACTGAGATAGGAAGCCAGGATTGATTGGTTATTCATCCCTCTGGAACAAATAACTTTCGGGAAGGAGGATTTACACTTCCCTGAAGCGCCAAAGGTTAAAAAAAAAAAAACCCTGTTCTCTCTCAGATAGCTCCCAGAGCTAATATTACAGACACACTGAAAGTGAAAGGCATTACTGAGCTGCAACATTAGTTTGTTGTTTGCTAGCTTAGCCTTCGCGCTATCAAAGGTTAACATTAAATCTTCTTACCTGCACAAACATCCGTCCACTTCAGCAAGTTGCGCGACTCTACCGGCCCGGAAACAAACTATCCAAGAAAAACATGATGCCCGGCCACAAACTACACAAACCCCGCTGACTTTTAGCAACAACTCACTTCTTGTGTTTCGGACAAAACTTTTTTTTTCCCTTTTGTGTCTGAATTCTCCTCCTTTAACAGCGTTTAGTCCGACTGTTACGCCATATTGTGAAGCAGAAGGCTACTCGAGCGCATGCGCACTGGACCGCCGCGCCGAACTCAAGCCTGCCATCTGGCGGTGAGCAAACGGAACATTCCAACTCTTCCCATTTCATTCCAGTCTCATCTCATCACATTTCACTTCCTACCCACCCATCTATTACACTGGGGAACAATTTGAAAAAAAATTTCCTGTTGAGTTAGATTTTTATGCTGATTAAAACTAAAATTGGCATGCTGATTCCAAAATTGCAGTCAGTTTTTTTTCTAGCACGTCAAGTTTTTTTCTCCACAGCTTACCCTACATTCCCATCTCATCTCATTATCTCTAGCCGCTTTATCCTTCTACAGGGTCGCAGGCAAGCTGGATCCTATCCCAGCTGACTACGGGCGAAACGCAGGGTACACCCTGGACAAGTCGCCAGGTCATCACAGGGCTGACACATAGACAACCATTCACGGTCAATTTAGAGTCACCAGTTAACCTAACCTGCATGTCTTTGGACTGTGTGGGAAACTGGAGCACCCAGAGGAAACCCATGCGGACAACATGCAAACTCCACACAGAAAGGCCCTTGCCGGCCACGGGGCTCAAACCCGGACCTTCTTGCTGTGAGGCGACAGCGCTAACCACTACACCACCGTGCTGCCCTCCAGAAAGAGCTCATCTCATCTCATTATCTCTAGCCGCTTTATCCTGTTCTACAGGGTCGCAGGCAAACTGGAGCCTATCCCAGCTGACTACGGGCGAAAGGCGGGGTACACCCTGGACAAGTCGCCGGGTCATCACAGGGCTGACACATAGACACAGACAACCATTCACACTCACATTCACACCTACGGTCAATTTAGAGTCACCAGTTAACCTAACCTGCATGTCTTTGGACTGTGTGGGAAACTGGACCACCCAGAGGAAACCCATGCAGACAACATGCAAACTCCACACAGAAAGGCCCTTGCCGGCCACGGGGCTCGAACCCGGACCTTCTTGCTGTGAGGCGACAGCGCTAACCACTACACCACCGTGCCGCCCTGTTAAGTACAGTATTTTTCATATTTTTTAAGAAAACAGGGATCCTATAGTTCAAACACTTGACATGATAGAGAAAAACTGAGATCAGTTTTGGATTCCGCACCCAAAAATTACTTAAAAACAGCTGTCAGACCTAACTCAACAAAAATTGTGTTCCCCAGTGATCTGTAGGCAAGCTGGAGCCTATCCCAGCTGACTATGGGTGAGAGGCGGGGTACACCCTGGACAAGTCGCAGGGCTGACAGGTAGACCAGCCTTTCTCAACCGGGGTGCCGGGGTGCCGTCTGGCTTCATTAGGGGTGCCGTCAAAAAATTATATATTCTAACATTGAAATAAATAAAATGAATTAAAATTCCCAAAAATGATAGTTACACTAATGCAGATCATCGCCGCCTCATGCATCATCAAAATTTGTCTCACGGCCCCCTTTCCCATGTCACAACATCACTACCAGGGTCAGCGTATGGTCAGCATGACTGCGTATATTTTATATGGGGGTGCCTTGAGAATTTGCATACTTCTGAAGGGTGCCGTGACTGAAAAAAGGTTGAGAAACGCTGACATAGACAACCATTCACACCTGCATGCCTTTGGGGGAAACCGGAGCAAACCCACGCCGACAGCATGCAAACTCCACACAGAAAGGCCCTCACTGGCCACTGGGCTCGAACCTAGGACTTTCTTGCTATGAGGCAACAGTGCTACCCACTACACCACCGTTTATTCCTTCGTATTCCCTCCCAGTCTCATTTAATCTTCTCATCTCATCATCTCTAGCCACTTTATCCTGTTCTACAGGGTTGCAGGCAAGCTGGAGCCTACCCAAGCTGACTATGGGTGAAAAGCAGGGTACACCCTGGACAAGTCGCAGGGCTGACACGTAGACAACCATTCACACCTATGGTCAATTTAGAGCCACCAATTAGCCTAACCTGCGATGCCTTTGGGGGAAACCGAAGCAAACCCACACCGACAGCATGCAAATTCCACACAGAAAGGCCATCGCCGGTCACTGGGCTCAAACCTAGTACCTTCTTGCTGTGAGGTGACAGTGCTAACCACTACACCACTGTTTATTCCTTCGTATTCCCTTCTAGTCTCATTTAATCTTGTTCTATTTTATTCCCATCTCATTCATTACATTAATAGCATTTAGGTCTTGGGAGTTAGGTACCTTGTACAAGGACACTTCAGCCCAGGGAGTCGAACTGGCAACCTTTTGAGCCCAAAGCTACGTCTCTAACCATTAGGCTGTCTCACTCCAGTGTTTATTCCAATTTATTCCCTTCTCTTTCAGGATTCAGGGAATTAAGCTAATAGACTTGAGACTGAGATGGTATAGGTACAGAACGGCACAGTGGTGTAGTGGTTAGCACTGTCGCCTCACAGCAGGAAGGTCCTGGGTTTGAGCCCAGCAGCCGATGAGGGCCTTTCTGTGTGGAGTTTGCATGTTCTCCCCGTGTCCACGTGGGTTTCCTCCGGGTGCTCCGTTTTCCCCCACAGTCCAAAGGCATGCAGGTTAGGTTAACTGGTGGCTCTAAATTGACCGTAGGTGTGAATGTGAGTGTGAATGGTTGTCTGTGTCAGCCCTGCGATGACCTGGCGACTTGTCCAGGGTGTACCCCGCCTCTTGTCCATAGTCAGCTGGGATAGGCTCCAGCTTGCCTGCAACCCTGTAGGACAGGATAAGTGGCTACAGATAATGGATGGATGGTATGGGCACATCCTGAGAAGAGATACAGAGCATGTTGGAAGGAGAATGTTGAGGATGGAGCTGCCAGGCACACGAAAATGAGGAAGGCCAAAGAGGAGATACATGGATGTGGTGAGAGAGGACATGAAAGTGGCAGGTGTGGTAGAGAAGGATGTGGAAGACAGGGAGCAATGGAGACAAAAGATCCGCTGTGGCGACCCTTAATAGGGAGCAGCCAAAAGAAGAAGAAGATTCCCTTCTCTTTCAGTCTCCATCCATCCATCCATCCATCCATTATCTGTAGCCGCTTATCCTGTTCTACAGGGTCGCAGGCAAGCGGGAGCCTATCCCAGCTGACTATGGGTGAGAGGTGGGGTACACCCTGGACAAGTCACCAGGTCATCACAGGGCTGACACATAGACACAGACAACCATTCACACTCACATTCACACCTACGGTCAAGGCAATTTAGAGCCACCAATTAGCCTAACCCGCATGTCTTTGGACTGTCGGGGAAACCAGAGCACCAGGCGGAAATCCACACAGACATGGGGAGAGCATGCCAACTCCACACAGAAAGGCCCTCGTTGGCCGCTTGACAGCAAGGCCTTCTTGCCGTGAGGCGACAGTGCTAACCACTACACCACCGTGCCGCCCCAATGTTTATTCCAACTTATTCCATTTTATTCCAGTGTTTATTCCATCTTATTCCCTTCTATTTCAGTCTCATTCCATCTTATTCCAACTTATTTCATTTTATTCCGGTCCATTCCATCTTATTCCCTTCTCTTTCAGTCCCATTCTGTCTTATTCTATCTAATTCTTGAGTTTATTCCATTTTATTCCCATCTCATCTCATCTCATCTCATCTCATCTCATCTCATCTCATCTCATCTCATCTCATTATCTCTAGCCGCTTTATCCTGTTCTTCAGGGTCGCAGGCAAGCTGGAGCCTATTCCAGCTGACTACAGGCGAAAGGTGGGGTACACCCTGGACAAGTCGCCAGGTCATCACAGGGCTGACACATAGACACAGACAACCATTCACACTCACATTCACACCTATTCCCATCTCATTCTATCTTATTCCATCAACACCTTCTGGAAAACTGTCTGATTTTCATATGAATCCAGATTGAATTTGCATGGATCTGAAGGTAGTGTGTTTATGTGGTTAAAGCCAGGAGAATTTCTGGAGCTGTCTTTTTTTTGTTTATTTGTTTATTTTTACAGGGGTGTTGGTGAACTTGGGTTTGTTGATGGTGTCAACTGATGGAGAAATAGTTTGCTTGAAAATTGTGTTTGTGCTTATATATTTCTTTAAAATATACACCAATTTATTTGACATGCAGTGAAATTTATACATTTCTAAGTGTGGCTCAAGTGTCCAAATATATATAAATAAGTGTACAAGACCTAGATGCTATTAATGTAATGAATGAGATGGGAATACAATGGAACAAGATTAAATGAGACTAATAATAGCTAGGCGGCACAGTGGTGTAGTGGTTAGCGCTGTCGCCTCACAGCAAGAAGGTCCTGGGTTCGAGCCCTGTGGCCGGCGAAGGCCTTTCTGTGCGGAGTTTGCATGTTCTCCCCATGTCCGCGTGGGTTTCCTCTGGGTGCTCTGGTTTCCCCCACAGTCCAAAGACATGCAGGTTAGGTTAACTGGTGACTCTAAATTGACCGTGAGTGTGAATGATTGTCTGTGTCTATGTGTCAGCCCTGTGATGACCTGGCGACTTGTCCAGGGTGTACCCCGCCTTTCGCCCGTAGTCAGCTGGGATAGGCTCCAGCTTGCCTGCGACCCTGTAGAACAGGATAAAGTGGCTAGAGATAATGAGATGAATGAATAATAATAGCTAGTAAGTAACTGCCCCCATGTCCCTCATGCCATCAGACTGTACAATTCCTCTCTGGGGGGTAACAGGAGGACAGAGGACGGGAAGGGTAGGAGCAGTAGCCTACCCTGACAATAAGCAGTACTGGACAAAGAAAGAAAGCACAACTTTATTCATCACACACTTGTGAAATTTCCTCTGACGCAGTGAACACACACACACACACACAGAGCAGTGGGCAGCAAGATGCCTCATTCAAGGCTGTCCCATATTAACCACGTAGTAACCACGCGGACAACACGCAAACTCCACACAGAAAGGACCTCGCCGGCCCTTCTTACTGTGAGGCGACAGCACTACACCACCGCACCGTGCACTGTAAACCCGAATAAGTTGAGTTTACTTAAAAAAATTGAGGAAAGTGGTTGCCTTAAAAAAAATAAGTAATTATTAATGATTGAATTGAGTACCTTAAACATACAATCTTCTGGTAAGTTTAAGGTACTCAATTCAATCATTAATAATTACTTATTTTTTTTTAAGGCAACCACTTTCCTCAATTTTTTTAAGTAAACTCAACTTCTTCGGGTTTACAGTGTGCCTGCCTGATTGCTTTCTTTCTTCCATTTCAATTATCTTTTTGGCCGACAGGTGGCAGCAAAGGCGTGTTTTTCACCGCCGCTCTGTCCGACGAGAAAAGCGAAATGAATGTGGGCGGAGTCCCAGAACAATTGTATTAGAGGAAAAGTCTGAATCTCAAACAGCTCTGAACTGTCTATACAAGTGCACTATGTAGGGCGTAGAAGCCATTATTTTCATCCCCTATGTCGCACGCGCGTGTAGTGACCCATGAGCGGTTTGGAATCCAGCCGCGGCCGGCCGGGGAGCTCCTTGGCAACGGGGCGCTGGAGGAGTGAATTTACGCGCACCTTCAGTTTCAAGTCGGTGCAGAATTTTGTTGACAGGAAATATCATCTTTAAAATCTTCGGATGAAAATAACAATAAACGACCATTTAAAAGAAAAATAATAATTTAAAAAAATAATAATGACTCTGAGGACCCGGGAGCAGAAATTCCCCTGAGCCGCTCTCACACACACAGAGCTCGCGCGAGGGTCGGCAAGTGTTCGCGCGAGCGGTCAGAAAGATGCTGAGGAGATGCTAACTGTTAGCTAGAGTTTTCACCCTTCCTTTCTTTCCTTTTTTTGTTTGTTTTAAAGACATAATATTTGAAATAATATTTATTTTTGTTCTTCGGGATACTTAACAAAAGAGTCGTGTGAACAAAGTAACTCAGGTCGGGGTTTTTTTCTTTCTTTTTCTGGACACAGGAATTCACCTCAGCACCATGACGAGGAGCTTAAAGACAAACTGAGCACTTTTTTCTTTTTCTTTCTTTCTTTCTTCAAGAAAAAAAATTTTATTTTCAGTGCAAATATGAGCTGTTTCTGCTCCACTCAAGAGGAATTCTACTGCGAGGTGCTGCTTCTGGATGAGACGAAGCTCATTTTAACCACCCAGCATCAGGGCATTAAGGTAAAGCCACATTTAATAAAGTGACACTTGATGGATTTACTCTCCTGTCGGTGTGTCCTGATAATTGGGAATGTGATATATCGCGATATTTAATACCTAAACAATAAATACAGGGTTTGCTTTTTAGGCAGAAAAAAAAAGGGCGTGCTGTAGAAGTATTGGCACTCCTCACCTTTCTTCTTCTTCTTCTTTTTTTTCCCTCCACTCTTAAAACCAAATTCGTCCATTCAGGGTGGTGGAGTGGTTAGCACAGTCGTCTCACAGCAAGAAGGTTCTGGGTTCGAAGCCAGTGGCCGGCGAGGGCCTTTCTGTGTGGAGTTTGCATGTTCTCCCCGTGTCCGCGTGGGTTTCCTCCGGGTGCTCCGGTTTCCCCCACAGTCCAAAGACATGCAGGTTAGGTTAACTGGTGACTCTAAATTGACCGTAGGTGTGAATGTGAGTGTGAATGGTTGTCTGTGTCTATGTGTCAGCCCTGTGATGACCTGGCGACTTGTCCAGGGTGTACCCCGCCTTTCGCCCGTAGTCAGCTGGGATAGGCTCCAGCTTGCCTGCGACCCTGTAGAAGGATAAAGCGGCTAGAGATAATGAGATGAGATGAGAAAAAAAAGGGCGCGCTGTAGAAGTATTGGCACTCCTCACCTTTCTTCTTCTTTTTTTCCTCCACTCTTAAAAACAAATTCATCCATTCAGGGTGGTGGAGTGCTTAGTACGGTCGTCTCACAGCAAGAAGGTTCTGGGTTCGAAGCCAGTGGCTGGCGGGGGCCTTTCTGTGTGGAGTTTGCATGTTCTCCCTGTGTGGGTGTGCTCTGGTTTCCTGAGGTGCCCTTGAGCGAGGCACCGAACTCCCAGGTGCTGTTAGCATGGCTGCCCACTGCTCTGGGTGTGCATGTGTGTGTTCACTGCTTCAGATGGGTGAAATGCAGAGAGGAAATTTCACAAGTGTGTGATGAATAAAGTTGTGCTTTCTTTCATCTACATCTGCTTTATCCTGGTGCAAAGCAGGAACACACCCTGAATGAGTGGGATGCCGGGGTGGAAAACACACACCCATTCATACACTCATTCACACCTCAGGGCAATATTGCGTAGACAGTGCACCTGTATGCATTTTCCTTTTTTTGTGTGTGTGTGGAGGAAACCAGAGAACGTTGAGGAAACCGCATGGGGAGAACATGGGAAATTCGGGACAGACAGTAACGGGCAATTCCATGTAAATGTCAACCTCACCATGCAAAAATAAAGCAACATGTAATACATCAAAACCACTCCCAGAGATATCACCTAGGCCTGTATTTTACAGATGTGAATAAGTTGAACCAATTTGTAACCAACCTAATACGTCACTGTCAGTCTTTCTTTCTTATAATGTAAAACCCAAGCTAAAATCAACTTTGATCATGTACAATTCTATATTATTGCCACAAGCCACAGAAATGTATGCTAAAATCCACAAAACAGCAAAACAATAGCCATCCTAAATATTATTTAAGAACATTGATAGTTTTAGCTGATATTTAGAGAGTTTTTCAAAAGGTTATGGTGGTTAAATTGCTGATTTTCTAAACATATGCCATGTCTATTTCAGACGCGTCACATCCATAACAGAATTTTGTCACATCCATAACGCTGACTTTTCCTTCTGAAACTCTGCATGAAATACAAAATATTTTAAACAAAGATTTTTTAATATTCACCTTGGACCCCTCTATCAAATGGATATCTCCATTTCGACATTCGGTTTACAATTTCACAGAGTTTGATAAAAATGTACAGTCACCCAAGAAAAGTGATACTTTTTCTGTCACATCCATAACGCATCTTTTATTGGCGTTTTCTGGCATGCCCTAGATGTACTATGGGAATTGTTCTTGTTCTATCACTTCTCCAGTATGGTACAGCCTTAAAATATGCAACACCTGTTTAAATACTGGGAGACAATAAAACATGCACTGGGTCATTTGTTGCCATTTTGAGTTCAAGTGTCACGTCCATAACGCTGGAATTGCTCTAACCCGAGGTCAGGCACGAGCTAGGGATATGATACAATAACTTTTTGAATATTATCTTTGGGGAAGATAAATAAATAAATAAATAACCATTGCTTACAGTCACACATTTTTGGAAGTATTTCTTGAGAACAACCCAAATTTGTAAAATAAATAAAGTAACATTAAAATATTAAATGATTCAGTGCAACTGATCAGCTGTTTGTAATAATGAAAAAAAAAGAACGTAATCAGACCGTATGAAGCACACTGACATCCTTCCATCAAACCATCCACCCATTTTCTATGCCGCTTATCCGTTACTGGTCGCTGGTGAGCTGGAGCCAATCCCAGCTGACTTCAGGTGAGATTCACCCTGAGCACAGTCTATCACAGGACTAACACAAAGATCAGGTCCCAGTCAGTCGCGAGGTTCGAACCCAGATCCTACGTGCTGTGAGGTGACATTGCTACTGTGCCATCGTACTGCCCAAATTAGAAGAACAACGACTTTATTCATCACATGCTTGTGAAATTCCTCTCTGCATTTAACCTATCTGAAGCAGTGAACACACACATGAGCAATGAGCACACACACATGCCCAGAGCAGTGGGCAGCCATGCTAACAGCGCCTGGGGAGCAGTTGGGTGCCTCGCTCAAGGGCACCTCAGCCCGAGGCCGTCCCATATTAACCTAACCACATGTCTTTGGACTGTGGGGGAAACCGGAGCACCCGGAGGAAACCATACATGTCAACCTTTAGTTACCCATGGCCTTACAAAATCTGTACTTTTCCCTTACATACACCCATAAGCCCTTATACACGAGAAAACATTCCAATATATTATCCAAAGCACCGATTGTTTTATTCCACATTATACACTCCGATTGTAATAGGCATATTTATCACACTGCATCAAGTTAAAGGGCTCAAATAAGCATGTACTGAATAAAAATAAATTTTAGATCCCAGAGAAAACAACTGAATTAAAAAGGACTGTATGTACAGTCAAGTAAACAATTATCTACTAAAGAGAATGACTGACTGAATTATAAACTTAATTATTTAATATACATTGTATCAGTAATACCAGAATTATTGATGTAAATTTTGCAAATAAAATGTATTAATATTAAATAGTTCATAAAAATTACACAAAGCTCTATTTGACAAGTCTTGACATCACCTACAATATTACATTCCGCCAAAGAAAATTACTTGAAATATAACAGCAGTACTAAGTAGGTATGTTAATTAAAATAGTAGGTTACATGTAATAAATTATATATAATCATGTCAAACAGTAAATGAAGGTTAGTAAAAGTTCCATTTGAGAAAAAAGTGTTGACACCACAAGCAGTGTTAGATCCAACTAACGATGACTGAACCACATCAAGTATATTATGTAAACAAGGATAAGTGAAAATATTAATAAATTATGAAGTTAAATTGAAAATCTTCCCAGTAATTTATAACAAGAATTTAAATCTTATTCCTTTTTGGAGTGTTCTTTATTGTACAGAGATGTTGCAGATTTGGCACTAGCTATAATCTCACTGCTTGGGTAGCAGTTGTAGCTCCTCATCACAGTTCATTTTAATTTGCAGATATGCAGTTAATGTGTCTCCAGCCATGTTTTTTCTGTCCTCAGTATGAATTTTCCTAACCAATGAAAAAGCCCTCTCACTATCTGCGTTGCTATGTGGGAGGCACAGCAAAGCAGTGAAAAGTTGTTTCAGCATTGGAAACCTGGCAACACCCAGAGCAGTTTTTACATCCAAGACCTTTCTCCAATATACATCTATTATTTTCCTGGCCAATAAAAGAAAATCAGAGCACAGCAAACATGTAGATGGTGTTAAATTGCTTCCATCCCCTACTACACATTTTAGAGACAGGTTACCAACGGTCGTTACCACCATTACTCTTCATTCAGTACTTTTCCAGTTTACTGACGACCGATGGTAGTAACGGCTGTTGGTCATCTGTGTCTACATATAATGTCTATCAGCAATTAAAATTTTTAGGGAAGCGAAACCAGAAATCGCCGGGGAACTACATTTGCTGTTGTATAAACGCCGACTCCCAGTATTGCCTCCCTAAATTATCATCATAATGGAGGAAGCTTTCCTACATGCAAACAGTAAAAACTTTAAAAAAAAACACACAAATGCTTACCTGTGCAGTCTTTGAATCGGGAAACTTTTTTTTCGCTAGCTGCGAAAAATGGTCTGCCACAGTCAGGGGGATGTTGTGTTCCACAAGAAATTGGTAGAACATAACTTCTGCAGCCGTCACGAAAGTCTGGGCAGTCCAAGCCAATGGACTTAAATGACCGAGAAAACCACGTGCAACTATAAAACCACATAAATCGAAAATAGTTCCGTTTCACTGGACATGTGTGTTTGAAAAAATAAATGGTGGATGCTAAGAAAATTTTCTTGGAGTAATGGAAAAAATCTCTGATACAAAATGTAATTTTCCTGTATGAAAATCAGCGTACGCCGTATTAGCCAAAATATTGCATTTTCCCATACAAAATACAGGGAAACCGTATAACTTGATATGTATGAGGAAACCCACGCAGACAACATGCAAACTCCACACAGAAAGGCCCCCGCTGGGCTTGAACCCAGAACCTTCTTGCTGTGAGGTGACCGTGCTAATCACTACACCACCATGCCGCCCATCATTTGATATAAAATTGACATCATTTATATAAAATCTATATCATCACCATCATCGTAATATCACCAAGCCATACTGTTACCGACTGTAAAATATGGTGGTGGATCTTTTGATGCTCTGGTGCTCTTTCTGTGGCTCTTGATACCATCATAAATTTGCACCAGGATATTTAATACCAAACCCTGGTTACTTCTGGCAGGAGGTTAAAACTTGGTCACAGGTCGATCCTTGAATAAAACCAGTGACTTTGCAATGACCATCACAGTCTCCAGATTTGCACCTTCTTATAGAAACCTGTGGTTCAAATTCCACATGCACAAATTGAAGGACAAATGAGCTTAAAAATGTTCTGGAGATGTGACGCAGGCAGTTAGTCGATCCAGGGGCGGTGTCGAGGAATATTAATTGTTGGTGTGCCAATTATTTTGAAAGGAAAGTGTAAAAGTATATGTTTGAATTAAAAAAAATCAATTGTTTTATTCATATGTTCATTTTCATTCAGGCTGCCAATAATTCTGCAGTATGCGTGGTCCTAATAAAAATGCAGCTTTAGAATATTGTACGTATTTGAAGGCAGCGCGGTATGTGTCTGGCAACCAAGACAATCCCATAATAGTTTTGGTGATTTTTCTTTTAATGAATTGTTGTAAAAATACTGTATCTTAAGATTCTGTTGTTGTTCACGTATTGTTTTCTCACTTCAAAATCTGCAACTCAGTGTCTCCTTCTCTCTTTCTTGGTCTGGTCTCACTCCCTGTTTTCATTTCCCTGCTTGTTTGCATTCTATTTATTGATTTTTGCTTGTTTACTCATTTCCTGTGTGCATTTCATTCATGCTGTGTTTGGCTGCAGCAGTAATGCAATTACACATTCAGTAAAGCCTGTCTGTCTTTTGTTTCTCTGTCCATTTATGAATTCCTCTGTCTAGCCATTCCACCTATTATTCATTCAGCTATCTGTTCATCCATGCATCCGTCTGGCCATTCCCTGTGCATGCAGCAATTATTTATTAAGCCTGAGACATATATAATATAATATAATATAATATAATATAATCTCATCTCATCTCATTATCTCTAGCCACTTTATCCTTCTACAGGGTCGCAGGCAAGCTGGAGCCTATCCCAGCTGACTACGGGCGAAAGGCGGGGTACACACCCTGGACAAGTCGCCAGGTCATCACAGGGCTGACACATAGACACAGACAACCATTCACACTCACATTCACACCTACGGTCAATTTAGAGTCACCAGTTAACCTAACCTGCATGTCTTTGGACTGTGGGGGAAACCGGAGCACCCGGAGGAAACCCACGGGGAGAACATGCAAACTCCGCACAGAAAGGCCCTCGCCGGCCAGGGGGCTCGAACCCGGACCTTCTTGCTGTGAGGCGACAGGGCTAACCACTACACCACCGTGCCGCCCATAATATAATATACAGGCCACTTTTTCCATGGAATAAAAACATGTATTCTGTTCCCTTCTAGTGGGTTTATTGATGGCATGCAGTATTGTTATCATATCGCTTATCCTCCGTGTATTAAGCCACTCTTCCCAATGGAGAATGAGCGTGCAATATTGTTATAATATTGCATGTTGTCGAGACAACATGACGTCACTCATCGGAGCTCATACAAAGATCCAGTGACACAATTTTTCTGCTGTGCATGCGCACAATCATTTCTTTGTCAGCCGAGAAAGAGCGAAGACGAGGCTAATCCAGTGCTAGGCTTAAGCATTAAATAAATAAACTGAAACTAAAGACATGTTGAACACCTGAAAGGCTCCCAAAACTTAATTATATATTCTTCACACATATTTACAAGAGAAAAACATACCAATGGACATGGAAAAACTGGAAAAGAGACACATCGGAGACGTAAAACTTCAGCACTAGCAGGTGACTGTGACAGTTTGTGAACAAACATGGTCGCAAGGTTTGCTTCATTAAAAGCAGAAGATTTTGAGAGAATTTTGGCTGCCAGGTCGTTCCGTTGTGTGTAGCTGTCGATGTTGATTTTAAAAGTAACTAAGTAAATTACACAGGGAAAATAATAATGATAATAATAATATTCGGCTTGACTGCGCTAGCATTGGCCTGTGCTAACACTACACCAGCTAGAAGGTAACTAGACTGCCGCACTAACAACACTGAGTCGCAGGTAAGCTAGCGTTGGCCTTTGAGAATGCTGATACTGTATGAAGAGTGTGTATGTATAATAATAATAATAATAATAGTAATATTGGCTGGCTTTTTTTCAGCTACTCGTCTTCGACTCGTTCAGTATCATGCTCGCTGAATGGAATATATCTGATAGACCATGAAAAAAAGCCAGCCAATATTATTTAAATATGTAAGGAATAAAACACTTTCAGGTCATGCTGTAATCAGACAATAATCAGTGACCACGTGCTGTGATGGGTCCCATTGGTTACTGTTACCACCCCAAAGTCGATTCTTGCCCTATAACAGCACAGTGTTTTATTCCTCTAATACCACATCATAATATTTATCCATTTGTAGTTACATTAAATGTTGCAGAACATCCACTAAATAACTACTGAGAAACTGTGAATCCCACGGCCCTGAAGATGCAACGAGTCACAACTTAATTTCTGTTGTGACACTGATGTGCTGACACTGGAGACTCCTTCAATAGTTACAGTAATATATTTATTAATTAATTTACATTCATATATTTATTGTTTATTAGATAAAGAGTACTCCTGCATCAGTGCCAGTTGTAGATACACAGTCTATTAATATTAGTAAAATGAATAGAAAGGACTTCATTAATTTCCATAATTTCTCACCACAATAAAGGAGCAGAAGCATAAGTAATTATCCATTATTATAGTTATAATTCACAGATCAGCATTATATGTGCATCCCTATGGACTGAGGTGGATGTGTCTTAATAAGATTTTTAAAGTACCTCATCTCCTCTGGTGCTCATTCTGTTTTTGCTTTGGGTAGCAGTTTTAGAAATGTGAAAATGTACATTTACACACACACACACACACACACACACACACACACACACACACACACACACACACACACACACACACACATTTGTTTCACTACACCTGTGAGGACCTTCCACTGACATAATTATTATTGCAGTTAATTAATGCTGTGCCTGCACCTCAACCTAACCCTAACCTTAACCTCAGTAATGAAAAGGAAACTTTTTAGCTCTTTTTTCTTTTTTTTTTTTGAGTTAAAAAAAAAAACAGCAGCAGTTTCCCTATGGGGACCATCCAAATGTCCCCACAAGATCGAAATTGTCAGATTTTACTATCCTTGTGGGAACATCTGGTCCCCAGTAGTATATAAAAACACACATACACACACACAAAGATGAGTGGCAAATTAAAGGATAACTTGGTAAGGTTTTGGTCCAGAACGATCTACTAGAACAGCTTCTGTACACCTTGGCTTCAAATCTGTAAGCCGGTGGAACCACACTGGAGCAATGAACACAGTGCTTCCAAAAGAGGTTCCCTAAAGATGTTGATGTTTTGATGATGGTGGTGGAGAGCATATGTCACTAACACGTCACTCTCAAATCTCATAGGAGTTGAGATCTGATGAGTGTGAAAGACATAGCGTATGATCTACTTTGTTGCATACTTTTCAAACCATTCGGTGAAACTTCTTACACTGTGGATGGGGGCGGAGTCATCCTAGAAGAGACCACTCCCATCAGGATAGAAATGTTTCATTTGATGATAAAGGTGATCGGTACGATCAGAAGAACTTTGTATTGATTTGCAGAAACTTTTAGCTCAGAGGGAACAAGTTGAAGATCTTAAAGCATGGGAGTAAAAATAAATGTCCAGGCAACATGACAGGGCCACAGTATTCTCCATTAATGTGTCACCCGTCTGTGTGCGTGTATATACACTACCGTTCAAAAGTTTGGGGTCACTTTGAAATGTCCTTATTTTTGAAAGAAAAGCACTGTTCTTTTCAATGAAGATCACTTTAAACTAATCAGAAATCCACTCTATACATTGCTAATGTGGTAAATGACTATTCTAGCTGCAAATGCCTGGTTTTTGGTGCAATATCTCCATAGGTGTATAGAGGCCCATTTCCAGCAACTCTCACTCCAGTGTTCTAATGGTACAATGTGTTTGCTCATTGCCTCAGAAGGCTAATGGATGATTAGAAAACCCTTGTACAATCATGTTAGCACAGCTGAAAACAGTTTAGCTCTTTAGAGAAGCTATAAAACTGACCTTCCTTTGAGCAGATTGAGTTTCTGGAGCATCACATTTGTGGGGTCGATTAAATGCTCAAAATGGCCAGAAAAATGTCTCGACTATATTTTCTATTCATTTTACAACTTATGGTGGTAAATAAAAGTGTGACTTTTCATGGAAAACACAAAATTGTCTGGGTGACCCCAAACTTTTGAACGGTAGTGTTCTCCACGGGTGCTTTTAAAGTGGCGCACAGCCACGTTATAATTCTGGCCTGCCACCCTTTTCTTGGAAAAAAAATGTAACTTCATCAGTATACACCAAATAAATCATAAAGTATTGGCTTTATTATAATTTTGTAACTATTTAACATGCAGAAGACCATTAAACGAATGTATACGGGGCTACCTGAAGTGGCCACGCGATTGCAATAGAAAAACATCCGGCCGGCTGCATACAGATTGTGACACAGAGCTCTGCAGATTGAGGTCCATCCCTGTGTTACACTACACGGCACCACATTACACTATACTAACACGTAGTAACGCTGGAAGCTACAAGCTGCAGCTAGCCAGCAGCTAAATAACTTTGTGGGTGCACACGCTTGTAGTGTTGTTGTGCAACGGTTATACTTATCTATTGTCTTTTCTGACCATACACAGTTACAGTAATCATATAACAGCACACACACACACATTAGTTAAGTTCAGGTCTTTTATTTTACGCATCTGTGATTGTGTAGGCGAGAGCTGCATTTTCCCGTTGCTTCAGTGGTTGTTTACTGCAGGACTTCCGGGTTCCTGGGTCAAAGGACCTGAACTACGGAGGCCAGGGTGGCTTTGTAGTGCCGGTCTTGGGCACGCGCACCAGCTCGTGCATGAATTGTAGTGTTTTCACCCAATTAACATTATGTATATTTTTAAAAATGTATGCATTTACTGTAATTGGGTATTTTGTTTATGCATGGAAGTTCATTTATTTTTCACACACAGAAAGAAATATAATTAATTCAGGGATGCACAACAGGCGCATCAGTCTCAACTGAAATGTCAAATGAGCCTCACATTGACAATAAAGATATGTACAGTAAGAATGTGTTAATTTTTTGTAAAATGATTTTAACAATGATTTAGCATTTCCTATCCATTTATTGGCCAGTTCCACTGTCAAAAAAGCCCAAAGTCCGTCAGCTTCAGGGGGACTTTGTCCCCCTGACCCCCACTGGTGCTCCGCCCCGGACCTCGTTGGGGGCCTAGACGGCTCCCAAACCCCGCCACCACCTTTTCTTTTTGAAAAGTGGAGAACCCTGATATATATATATTACACACACACAGACACACACACACACACTCGCATGCATGTACACAAACATAAAGGTATATCAGGTTGTCCAGCTTCAGTTATTAATGAACTGAGCGGTTGGACACTCCCTCACTACTTTACAGCTACAGCGAAGGCAAACAACCTCCTCATCACCACAGTTAAATCGATCTTTATTTCATCTGCATTACTGACAACAATAAATCTAATGAAGATACAAGGTAGACTAGTTAGTTCATTGATACCAGCTAATACTGGTAAGTGCATTATTACCTCTACACTTTGTGTGTGCAACTGTTATTTGCATAATTTAAAAAAAATAAAATGATGGCTTTATCTTTAACAAAAAAAAAAAAAAACCAGGTGCGAAAGCACCTTAAAGTGCCATTCCACCATTGGATGTATTCTTTGGCATAAAATACAATATATTTTATGACAACATGACTAGACAGAGAAATCTTTTAGCTTCAAAATGATATATCAAACATAATTCTTTGACAACGACAAGTATATTAATTTTGCGACCAAAGTCACCTACCCTTTTAATTTCCGCGCGGTAGTGAAACGTGATGTCATCGGCAGGTTCCCCTTCTTGTGTACCACGTGTCGGTCTATTTTTAGACCAGGAAACCCCCAAAGTGAGAGAGTCATTTCTCCTCGTATATGGGGGCCAAAAAAATTGCGAAAAATTTTGAGTTAATCTTTCAGTTAGCTAGATTTATTGGTATTAGCTAGATTTATTGGTATTATTTTTATCGCGTTCTATCCACCATTGCTGATAAAATGTGCCACGTCACACGTCACGTGGTACACAAGAAGGGGAACCTGCCGATGACATCACGCGTGGAAATTAAAAGTGTAGGTGACTTTGGTCGCAAAATTAATACACTTGTCGTTGTCAAAAAATTATGTTTGATATATCATTTTGAAGCTACAGTGGTGCTTGAAAGTTTGTGAACCCTTTAGAATTTTCTATATTTCTGCATAAATATGACCTAAAACATCATCAGATTTTCACACAAGTCCTAAAAGTAGATAAAGAGAACCCAGTTAAACAAATGAGACAAAAATATTATACTTGGTCATTTATTTATTGAGGAAAATGATCCAATATTTCATATCTGTGAGTGGCAAAAGTATGTGAACCTGTGCTTTCAGTATCTGGTGTGACCCCCTTGTGCAGCAATAACTGCAACTAAACGTTTGCGGTAACTGTTGATCAGTCCTGCACACCGGCTTGGAGGAATTTTAGCCCATTCCTCCGTACAGAACAGCTTCAACTCTGGGATGTTGGTGGGTTTGCTCACGTGAACTGTTTGCTTCAGGTCCTTCCACAACATTTTGATTGGATTAAGGTCAGGACTTTGACTTGGCCATCCCAAAACATTCACTTTATTCTTCTTTAACCATTCTTTGGTAGAACGACTTGTGTGCTTAGGGTCGTTGTCTTGCTGCATGACCCACCTTCTCTTGAGATTCAGTTCATGGACAGATGTTCTGACATTTTCCTTTAGAATTCGCTGGTATAATTCAGAATTCATTGTTCCATCAATGATGGCAAGCCGTCCTGGCCCAGATGCAGCAAAATAGGCCCAAACCATGATACTGCCACTACCATGTTTCACAGATGGGATAAGGTTCTTATGCTGGAATGCAGTCTTTTCCTTTCTCCAAACATAACGCTTCTCATTTAAACCAAAAAGTTTTATTTTGGTCTCATCCGTCCACAAAAATTTTTCCAATAGCCTTCTGGCTTGTCCACATGATCTTTAGCAAACTGCAGATGAGCAGCAATGTTCTTTTTGGAGAGCAGTGGCTTTCTCCTTGCAACCCTGCCATGCACACCATTGTTGTTCAGTGTTCTCCTGATGGTGGACTCATGAACATTAATATTAGCCAATGTGAGAGAGGCCTTCAGTTGCTTAGAAGTTACCCTGGGGTCCTTTGTGACCTCGCCAACTATTATACGCCTTGCTCTTGGAGTGATCTTTGTTGGTCGACCACTCCTGGGGAGGGTAACAATGGTCTTGAATTTCCTCCATTTGTACACAATCTGTCTGACTGTGGATTGGTGGAGTCCAAACTCTTTAGAGATGGTTTTGTAACCTTTTCCAGCCTGATGAGCATCAACAACGCTTTTTCTGAGGTCCTCAGAAATCTCCTTTGTTCGTGCCATGATACACTTCCACAAACATGTGTTGTGTAGATCAGACTTTGATAGATCCCTGTTCTTTAAATAAAACAGGGTGCCCACTCACATTTGATTTGTCATCCCATTGACTGAAAACACCTGACACTAATTTTATCCTTCAAATTAACTGCTAATCCTAGAGGTTCACATACTTTTGCCACTCACAGATATGTAATACTGGATCATTTTCCTCAATAAATAAATGACCAAGTATAATATTTTTGTCTCATTTGTTTAACTGGGTTCTCTTTATCTACTTTTAGGACTTGTGTGAAAATCTGATGATGTTTTAGGTCATATTTATGCAGAAATATAGAAAATTCTAAAGGGTTCACAAACTTTCAAGCACCACTGTAAAAGATTTCTCTATCTAGTGATACCATTTATATATGTTGTCAAAATATATTGTATTTTATGCTAAAGAATACATCCAATGGTGGAATGGCACTTTAAGGATGTGTTAAAACCTCCAGGCCAAATTAAGCGCTTACATTTCCCTTTGTTACCAATTAGATGGTTTACACCAATCTAAGTTATACAGAATGGTGCAAAAAGCAAAAAACATCCAGCAAACAGCAATTCTGTGGGTAGGAACACCTCGTTGATGAGAAAGGTCAGGGGAGAACAGCTAAACTGGTTCACACTGACAGGAAGGCTACGTTAACTCAAATAACTACTCTTTACGTCTGTGGTGAGCAGAAAATCATCTCAGAACAGACTGAACCTTGAGGTGGATGAGTGACATGAACAGAAGACCACACCAGGTGCTACTCTTGTTAGCAAAGGACAGAAATTTTAGGCTACGGTGCGGATAGGGTCACTGAAAAGAGCCAAAAAATTGTAAAGGCTAGAGACTGTTGAAACGCGAAAAGCCCAGGAGATTAGCAGTTTCTGAAATACTCAGAGCATTTCTGATGTTTGGTTTGAACTTTAACTGAAGCTCTTGACTTGTACCTGAAATAGATTTATTTTTTTGCACTGCTGCGACATGATCCTCTGACTGGATAATTGCATGCATGAAGTATTCAGGTGTACAGGTGTTTCTGTTAAAGTGGCTGGTGGGTGTATGTTCAGTCTCCTCTAGGACCCAGTTCTCCAACAGATGATCAAAGGTTCTCATATCACCAAACTCAGCGATATGCATCAAGTTTCATACACGTGTGTTGCTTCTTATCACTAACCCCTGAATGAACCATGTTACTCACTGTGGTCTCTGGACCTTTAAAAGCTCGCCTCACATCGTCACAGTGTCCCATCTCCGTTGTTGAGATACACACTCGCTCATTCACACACACACTCACATACGCGCACGCTGCACAAAGAGTCCATTGAGTTTGCCCACAGGGTGTGCGGGATTTACTGTGAAAAACAGAGGAGCTCACGTGTTTCACTGCCACAAAAGAAAGACCAGCAAGGCGAAGTTTGTTTTCTCAGGCCGTGCGCTCACCATGGCCTCTTGACATTTGGTAATATTTTAACAAAAACAAGTCATTTTGGCTTTATGACCCAGACTCAAGGTGACTCCCGGGTGTGACTTAAATCATCTTTGTTTCGTTCAGCACAATGGGTTTTGAAGCCTAAGTAAGGAAAAAAATCATCCGCATTGTGTCCAAACAGAAGCCAGTCCAGATTCCTGTCAGAATAAATCACACCGTGTGGTTTATTGACATTTTATAGCCCAGATCAAAGCATGATGGGATTCCTGAAGCACCGAGACATTTATGTACAACAGTATTAAAGTGCTGATGACACGTTTTTGACATCTTTGGCGATGTTTTATAACATAAAAAGTAATTCCCGATGATCCATATATTAATTCACGAAGGCGCCTATTTTACAAGTTATGATAAAAAACGCGGCTATTTGGGCAAATTTGACAGGGCTGCAGCACCCAAGAGACGAAGGAGGAGGAGGAGCTATATGACGTCAGCGAAAGAACCTTCCTCTTCACTTACCAGTTTGTTGTTGATGCGACAGGTGTTCAGTTTGTCATTATTAGTATTATTATTATACATTACTATACATTATTATATATATATATAATAGTAATAATAATATATATAATATATATATATAGTCAGGCTTTTAGGCAGGATTTTTTTTTAGGGAGTCTAACTTTTTTGCAGGTGTCACTGTATGTGGCGAGGTGTAGCGGCGCGTTGAGCGCCGCTGGCACGAGTGTTTTAGGGGGTTCCGGGGGTACTCCCCCGGAAAATTTTGAAATTTCTAATGCTCTCAAATGCTATTTCCTTCATTTTGACAGCAAATTTTGAGCAATACAGCCAAGTGTTTTTCCCTATAGGGTTGGTTGTCACAATGTTATTTCAATGGGGCGGTACAGGAACCGAAAATACATACATATTTTTGAGAATTATGTAAAAATGTTAAAGAAAATGTATTCAAAATACATGTAGGTATAACAGATTGGTAATACAATATCAACTTTGGGAACACCAAAACAAAATACACTGCAAACTGCGTATATTTTTAATGAATATTATTATTAAAATGGGTATATTTCTGGGATTTTTTGAGCTGGAGTTGCATATTAAGCATGACAAATTAGCTATAAAGCTTTCTGATCGCAGAATACTACATAAATAAAGCTTGTTGTAGCTGTGTTTGTCTCAGTCAGTAGTGCACCTATTGCAATTGCATTACATGTGACAACCAACCCCGAACACAGTGTGACAACCAACCCCGGCTGACCAGTTTTGCTTTCAAAGCCGCTAGCGTCCAAAGATTTAGTATAACAAAGAAAAAAACACACAGGAAATATGGCTAAGTCTTCAAACATTATAATGGTATTCGTTTTTTCAATAGAAACCCATTAATTACAAAGCTAGAAGGTAAAAACCAAGGTACTAAAAATTTACCTCGGAAAGCTCAGACTCGGCGATTTTTTAACATATTCAGCTAAGTTACCGGACATAACACGGGCGGAAATATTAGGGCGTCTTTAGGGCGTCGTACTAAAAAGTAGGGCGTCCAATTTCTTGTTTTTTTCAGTACAGGGCGTCGAAAAGACGCCCAGACGCCCCTCTATCTAAAAGCCTGTATATAGTTATAATAATAATATATATATATAGTTATTATGCCTTCGCGTTGTGTTGCCGGCTTTTGCTCCAAAACCCACAAGGATGGGGTAAGTTTATTCAAGTTTCCCAGAGATCCCGAGCTGCATGCAAAGTGGGTGAAGCAAGTCAGGCGCACTCGTGACAAGTGGGAGCCCTCACCAACATCCGTCCTGTGCTCTGAACACTTCGATTTGGATTGTTTTGACACCCTTCCCAGCTTAAAAGAATCTCTTGGGTGTTCAGTTCAGCACAAACGTGTGTTACTACCATCAGCAGTGCCTACACAGTGTTGCCAGATTGGGAGGTTTCCCGCCCAGTTGGGCGGTTTCAAGTACATTTTGGTGGGTTTTGAACATATTTTGGGCTGGAAAACGTCAGCAGTATCTGTTGCCAGATACTGCTGAAGTTTTCCAGCCCAAAATATGTTCAAAACCCACCAAAATGCACTTGAAACCACCCAACTGGGCGGGAAACCTCCCAATCTGGCAACACTGCCAGTATTCCAGAGGGGGTCTACTAGTAGCTATGCCGGATCCAAAGACAGTCCTCCTGTCAGAACATGTGTTGTGAAACGACATAAGATAAAGGTACGTAGAGCTATAGATTCTACATGATAATCATAAATGACGCGGTACGCGGTGGTCCGGATCACCGTATTTTCCATACAAAACGAGGGCATTAATTAATTATTTTTCCTGGATTGTGGTCCGGTTCACCGTATGCTGTATTATATTACGATATAAATAAAAACTTACCAAAATCATACTGTGTTTGTCATTTAATACGAGTTTTTTTACAAAGTCGTACATCATTTGTTATTTTTTCTCAAACCGGAAGAGAAATGCATGCGTAAAACACACGCGCAATAAAAGATACCAGTTCTAACGCATGTAAAAAAGCGGGAGCTGCCACGAGGGAAGTGAAAAATAATTTTACCAACTTTCGTCATTATGTCTCAGGGTGGTTATGAAACCATGCAACATCACAGTAAGACTTTTTATTTGTCTTCTGAACTTGGTGGTCCGGACCACACCTGAAAACGGCGTGGTCCGGACCACAACGGTAGTCCGGACCACCGCGTACCGCGTCAAATGTAATAATAAAGTCGGCGTGATATCAGTCATGTATTTGCTTGTGAAAGCTTGCGGCTTTCATGTAACTGCCGCCTAGCAACGAGAGGCAAAGGGTAAAGAGGGTAGGCTATCATAGATTCTATTCGGAAGAGATCAACACAATTCTAGACTCCCAGAAGAGGAAGAGCTAGCACTAGAGAGTTCACCAGCGTTTTCATGCGCCATTTCCATTGAGTAGAACCAGAGTAGAACAGCCAGTGAACCGCAGCGTGTTCTTCCGCTGACGTCATAACATGGCCGCGAGCCACGGACCCAGTTTTTTTGCGCTGTGCAATTAAAAGTTGGATATTCACGTAACAACAGCTTCTTTTCACGTAATTATAACAGAAATCTAACATGTTTGCCATGTTGTGTAGTTTATTTAAGAAATTGCATAGAGTCATGTTCGTGTCATCAGCCCTTTAAAGCATCACTGATTCATTGCCACTACAGGGAGTGATTTGGAGGAGCACAGTGTTATGTTTGGGTGTGTGTCTGGTGGCCGACGCACACTGCCCCAGCACAGTGGACAAGGAATCCATCTTGTGCGCGCGTGATGAGACGGAACAGATTTGCTTTGACTGGATCGAAAGTGGACTAATCTCATTGTTTGGATCACAGACCTTAACGGCGTGTTTAATGAGATTTATAATGGGACTCCTGTCTGTCTGCTCCGTTTCACACACTGCCATATGGTCACTAATTCTGGAAAGTCATCCTGCAAAGTCTTCAGGTGCCAATAAGCTAATCAGTTATAGGGAACCACGTTTCATGTCCCAGTTATGTAGTAAGTTCCCAGTATTTAACGATAGATGCAAATCAGCATGTGCCAGTGATCTAACCAGGATTTCTCCCCGGTCTGTTGCTCGTGGATCTGTGTTCGTATGTATTCAGTGCAGTACCATGTCCTCATGTCCTGATGTTTAATCTTTAATTCTTGTTCAGGATGCAAGCCAAATGTGCAAGATTTAAAAAAAAAAAAACATTTTTAGAAGTTATTATAAATATACTTTCATGTACTTACCACATTTTAGACAAGGCAGCTTTCCAGGCCAATAAAACACGTGACGTTGAGGCTTTTACTTGCCCAGTTGGCTAAATAATGAATTTATAATTTATCCAGTCTTGCATATTTGGTCCACATAAAAACTATGTCAAAGAACAGTTCTCACTAGATGTGCTCCTGAAGCCGTTTCTCCCTCCCATGGTCTAAAAGATGCATCACATGCTGCAGTTATACATCCATTTTAACAAACATTTCAATTCACACGAGCTGCATTAGAGGCGTATGACGCTGCTCTTGTTTGATGCATCACTTCTATTTTTTATTCATTTGTAACAGTGAACCGCAAACTCCATAGAATTCAACTGAACTCATACAATCACACTTTCTATCTGCTTTATTTCAAATAATAATTGACAAAGATGTTCGAATTGTGCAATGTCTACAACAGAACAAACAGACACATGATGCTTTTTCCATGTCCCACAGTCACTTTTATTTATTTATTTATTTATTGAGCTGCGTTGTAATTACGGGTGTCAGTTTCACCTGTCTCCATCTCCCATATCTTCTGACCACAAATACTGTACAACCAAAAATAACCGTTTACTTAGTAAGCCAAACGGGCTGCAGGAATAGCGTCAATAATTTGCAGTCTCCATAAAGACAATAGGGACTTCAAGCAATGCCATGGCACTGTTCTACTACGAATTAATTCAAATTTGATATCAAAATCCATCGACTGACCTTTTCACCAATCTGATATCGCGTTAGAGTTCTCGCTTAGTGAGCGACATTGCTTTCTCCAGCTGTAACGTGAGCACGAGTATTGCTAATATTGTGCTTGTTGAATACAGTAGCATTGTGGTATGTTTGATATCTATTTATCAGCACGTTTTGATGGAACCGGGTTTGTGGTTGTGCTGTAGGTCTTTATCCTGCTGACATAAATCCATTTGCAGATGCACTGCTGCACTGAAGGGATGCACCTGACTGGCGTTTCCTGTGTTACTCCGTGAATATTAAAGGGCATTGGTGTGAGAGAGAGAGAAAGCCTCTGACTCTTACTCTCTGTAGTCACACTTAGGTTTTATATATTCAGGTCACTTTTACCTTGTGCAGGGTTTCATAAGACATAAAGTCAAACACCGCTAATATTGTAGGAGATACAGTATAGAGCACATGCACTGATATGTGTTTCTTATAGTAAGTGTGTGTGTGCGTGTGAGATTCAGTGCCCGGGTTTATGGCCCAGCCGGAGAAAGGCACAGGCGTTCTTCAGCCTGCACTTAGAAAAGATCTTATCTGACTCCACTGCCAAGGAATATACATCATCCCTTCTCACCCACTCAGGTTTTCAGCAATATCCATATTAAATGTGAGAAGGAGAAACTAAGGAAAGTGATTGTCACCTCACTCAGTGTGCTGCTTGCTAATCCTGTCCCACCCCATTCTTCTGACATGTACTTTTACAGCTCAGAGCTGTCATTCGAGACAATTAAGGTCAAACCGGGTACAGGCAGAGGGGTGAAAAGCAAAAGAATCCTTGCCCTTGAATAAAACATTGATGCAGTACGAAGCCTGATTTATGCTTCTTTCCAAACTGGCTGGAAACCTTTTTTTTTTTTTTGTGGGGGACACCCTTCCAAAATCTGATTTTTATTCCTGCATTGTGTTATAAGAGTGTGTTAAGAAAACGAAGCGATATTGTGCACGAGAACTGTTCAGCGCTATTATGGTCTGGTCTAAGGCTTGGAATAGCAATCTAAGATTAATCTTAAAACAAATATATGAAATACAGACTAAAATGGTAGACTAAAGATAAGGGTAAAAGGCAAAATAAATAAGAGCTCAAACCTTCTGCCAGTCTGACTGTAATACTATAGATGCAAAAAATTCTCTGGCCTGAATTATCCTTTCAAAACTGTGTTCTGTTAAAATGCATGTGTTTGTTTATTAATCTACAAAACGAGCACTGATATTGAAATGGCATGTTAATCTATGCAGTGACTGCATATAAAAGCTCATCGCACAAGCTGCAGGTTTATTCGAGATGCAAAGATTGTGCTGACTAACAGGCAATCGTGAGCGAGGCTTTATTTAAATGGGCTGCGGTGCGAATAAAAGAGCGAGCATTTAACAGGCTTTCAGAGAACACGGCAGCAATCGCTGCATTAGCTGATTGTTCTTAGAGCCAAGTCTCATTGAATACTGGAATTAACGCAGATAGCACTGTATATATTTCCTTACTGCATGCTCCCATGATTTATCACAAAAAAAGACTTTACCGTGTCAGAAAATGTAAAGTTACAGCTTTATTTCTGACTGTTGCAAAGCGCTCAGACTGGAGACTCCTTCTACAAATCAGCGTCTCCTTAATAACACATTTTAAATCACACAATAAATAAGCCATCTTGCTTCCAAACTTTTAAACGAAGCTGGTGAATAAAATTGTATTTTCCCTCATCTATTCTGCTGTTATGATGGATTTCCAGAAGATATTTAAGAAAACGACATAATTAAAAGAGCACAAGGAAAACGCAGTTACAGAGAGACTAAAACACAGAATTTGCACTTTCGTGTGTTTATCATGAACATGTTTTAACCAGTATTACTGTGGAATTTCCTTTTAGTCATTTTAAAATTCATAAATTCTCAACTCATATTAAAAAAAAAACCCACACACACGCATCAGGACCTTCATAATGGCTCTCAAGGTTGTACTTTTGTTCCTCATCAGATTAATATCTCATCTCATCTCATTATCTGTCGCCGCTTTATCCTGTTCTACAGGGTCGCAGGCAAGCTGGAGCCTATCCCAGCTGACTACGGGCGAGAGGCGGGGTACACCCTGGACAAGTCGCCAGGTCATCACAGGGCTGACACATAGACACAGACAACCATTCACACTCACATTCACACCTACGGTCAATTTAAAGTCACCAGTTAACCTAACCTGCATGTCTTTGGACTGTGGGGGAAACCGGAGCACCTGGAGGAAACCCACGCGGACACGGGGAGAACATGCAAACTCCGCACAGAAAGGCCCTCGCCGGCCACGGGGCTCAAACCCGGACCTTCTTGCTGTGAGGCGACAGCGCTAACCACTACACCACCGTGCCGCCTCATCAGATTAATATGCGAATACAAAAGCATTTAAAAGGTATTCCTTTTATAAATAAAATTTAAAGAATGACATAGCCTCTCTCTCTTTTTCTGTAAAGCATTGTTAAACATCTAAAGTACATCTGTTTAAAGTCTGCTCCAGTGTACTACTTCAGACTGACATTGCATAGACTTTCTAGTTACAAAAAAAAAAAAATCTGTATAGATAGTCAGGTATACTTTCCCTTTGCTGACGCACCTGATTCAGTTCCTCAGCTAAACACTAAGCCTTTGCTCAGCAGGTCAATAAAACTTGGCAAGACTTTGGGTCTCCAGAGAACATGACATGCCTGAAAGTACCTTCTGAGCAAAATGTGTGGATGATGTATGTGTGACTAAAGACCAGGCTTTTAGTATTCGAGTCCAGGACTCGTGCCCTAATTTTAAGGACTTGTGACTTGACTTGGACTTGAGCATTGATGACGTGGACTCGGGCTCGGACTCGTGCATTAACTGATTTCGGACTCGTTAATTGGAGACGAGGACTCGGATTTTTCTTTATTTTTTGTAACATGCCATTTGGCATAAAATATTTATATCTACATCAATTTTTATACTAATTTCATGCAAGAGAATGCACATTCACCTGTTCATACGTCATGTTCAGGAACAAACTAACGTTAATGGTGTTAAAATGCCTGGAGAGAAGTCCCTAGGATTGTCTGTTTTGCTTATACAGACTTCTCGTGCAGTGGGAAAAAATAGACTGCTGTGTGTTCCATATGTAAAAGAACTATCGAGGAGACGACGGGGAACAACCTCGAACTTGAATTGTCATTTGGCAAGACTCCACCCAGAGAAGGAAGTGACACGCTATGTTTGTTGCTCTGTTGATAGCGGGGCTTGCTTGCTGAGCGATGAACTAGCGAGTGTTAACCCTCTCTCATGTTATTTGCCCTGTTGATAGTGGGCGGGGCTTGCTGAGAGATGAACAAGCTTTTTATCTGTAGCCTATTAACTAAAATGGTGCAGTCGTGCAGTAACGTTAGTCCCATACAGCAGCAGAGACGCTTTCACATAAAGGCAGCAACAGCCACCGTCAAATGGTGCGGATGGAGTCTTGTTCTCGGACTCGAATCAAAATTTTCTTTAATGACTCGGACTTGAACGCTGGAGACTCCAGACTGGACTCGGACTCGAGGTTTAGTGACTCGATTACAGCACTGCTAAAGACAATATCACAGTGTATAACACAAACTGTGGTATAGGGGTGTAATGCAATGCCACTGTTGCACAACACACTATCTCTATCTGTTTAGTGCTCCAAATATTTGTACCTGTATTTGAGTATATGTCAAGCAAGTGAGGTCAACCAACATGAGTAAACAATGAGTTACACTGTACAGTATATATATGTTATTTACCAGCTGAAAGGTCCGTATCATGAAATACCGTGACCGAGGTCTTGAAAGTACTGAGCAAGGCCCTCTGGGCCGAGGTCAGTATTCAAGGCTGAGGTCACGGTATTTCACCATACAGACCGACCTTAAGCTGGTAAATAATATATTTATTTTTTTCTTTACCAAATTCTAAAAGAAAACGAGAGCGCCTGAAAGGGAAAACCGAGGCGAGCCGCCATTTTGAATCCTCATTCACGGCTGTAATGCAAATTGCTTCCTCCTCGGTATACAAGTGCACTTCCATGGCAGGGAAAAAACTAAATTTTGCCACCTATGTAGTCCCCTATTTATACAAAACTGAGTCATTCAGGATTCAGCCATGTTTTTGCTCGGCGTTAGCAAGTTGCAGGTTTCTAGCTTTCTCCTGAAATGTTTTCTTTTATTTCTTCTTCCTCAGGGTAGTAAAACTCGCTTTCGCTGTGAAGACAGTCGTTATCGCTATCCATGCTGTAAAATTAATGCTATTCTCCTGAGAAATGCTGGCAAAAATGTATAAGATTTTTGATAAAAAATCTTAGAAATAAATCTTATAAAAAAGATAAATGTTGACAAAAATTGCTACTATGTTTGTTGTTGTTGTGAACAAGCGAGTTGCCACAGGTCCGTAACCGGGGTCCATAACTGGAGTCCATACCGTAGGATACGGACCCGCTCACCAGCCAATCAGAGCACAGGATTTGATGAAAACCGCACCGCGAAAAAAATAAATACAAGTATTTGCTTCAGATCAGTCAAAAGAAATTGAACAAATTTAATAGATTCTGTTTCCCAAAATATAAACAAACGAATCTGTTACTTTAAACCACCATGACCCTCAACAGGCAGTTACTAAAGATGAATAAATTATCTCATCTCATTATCTCTAGCCGCTTTATCCTGTTCTACAGGGTCGCGGGCAAGCTGGAGCCTATCCCAGCTGACTACGGGCGAAAGGCGGGGTACACCCTGGACAAGTCGCCAGATCATCACAGGGCTGACACATAGACACAGACAACCATTCACACTCACGGTCAATTTAGAGTCACCAGTTAACCTAACCTGCATGTCTTTGGGGGAAACCGGAGCACCCGGAGGAAACCCACACGGACACAACATGCAAACTCCGCACAGAAAGGCCCTCGTCGGCCACGGGGATCGAACCCAGACCTTCTTGCTGTGAGGTGACAGCGCTAACCACTACACCACCGTGCCACCCATGAATGAACTAACTTTTTTTTTAAAAATGAACGCGGTCTTTCTTTGTCTCACAAGCTTCATATATAACAGCTCACTCATGCCCACATGAACGTGAGTCCTGTTGAACCTTTCTGGCAATTCGTGCACCTCTATCTATATTTGTTTGTATCTGTATTTTTGTATTTCTCTACAACACATTATCTGTTCATTCTGAATAATATTTGGTTACATCCTTACTCTGGTGAAACATCCTATAGGTGTTATAATTGTAATAGAAACATCCAAATAGGTACCGTAGGTATTACTACTGAGCTCAAGGCTCAAGTTCAAATAGCGTAAGAAGCCATCATAAAAGCATGGCCCAGGGGACCACACGCTCCCACAACAATATCCTTCTATCTTGAAGTATTTATCTATACCTTCGCATTTTATTGTATTTTATTTCTCTAGCAAACACACCTATGTGCTTGTGAGATGCAGTGTGTTATTGAGGCATGCTTTATTTTCATTGTCCTTTTTCACCCTCAATTCAGCTTCTGGTGTGTGTGTGTGTGGGGGGGGGTGGGGGGGGGGGGGGGTAGAGTTGGGCTTTTGATTTGGCTTAATGTGTTTACCGACAGCTAGTGGGCTACTCTTATCGCTCTGTGTGTGTGTAGGGAGGTTTTTTTTATTTTGCTTAATGTGTTTACCGATGGGTTGATAGTGTGTTGCTTTTATTGCTGTGTGTGTGTGTGTGTGTGTGCTGATCTACAGAGTTTCTGCAGCTTTCACAGCCGTTAACTGGAGCTGCGTGCGCGTGGTAGTCCACTTACCAATTAAAAAACTGCATGTGTGTTTATATATACAAGTAGGTTATAGTCTTTTTCTCCGTGTGCCTGTGTTTAATGTGCACTCCAGCGCTGGTGTTATTACTCAGTGCCCTGTGCTCTTTGTCTGTCCTTGACAGCGGTGTTTTTGAAATGCATTTACCTTTTTCATATTTGATATTATGTTGATTTGTTTACAGGAAAAAATATCAGAATTTTTGCAAGGTGCATACTGGCTTTTGTACAAATCGACTGTGAAGGTTGTATTGTTGATTATGGGGCATCTGAACTGCCCTTTTTACAGCATTTCTGTGTGTTATTTAGTAACTCTGGAGACCGAGGCGGCTTTGGATGGACAGTTCAGGCATGTGGAAGATTTCTAGTGGTAATGTGTCCTGAGGAAGCTGATAAGACAGTTAGACTCTTGCACACATTTTCCATTGTTAGTTACTTTACTCATTAATTAATTACTAATTATTAGACCACTGTTGAGTCCTTGAATCTGATTGGTTAGAAAATGTTGATTAAGTTTACAGAACAGCAGCATTGTTTGCGGAACGTTTCCATTTCTATAGTAACAGCTAATAGACTTGTAAGGCAGATGATCTAGATCTGTGGTTCTCAAGCTTTTTGTAGCCAGGCACTGCTTAAAGCGCATATCACGGGTAAATTCAGGAGCAAGATCAATGTAATTCTCCTATTTTATATTAAACTTTGGTCAAATATCTGTCACATTGGGCGGCACGGTGGTGTAGTGGTTAGCGCTGTCGCTTCACAGCAAGAAGGTCCTGGGTTCGAGCCCCATGGCCGGCGAGGGCCTTTCTGTGTGGAGTTTGCATGTTCTCCCCGTGTCCGCGTGGGTTTCCTCCGGGTGCTCCGGTTTCCCCCACAGTCCAAAGACATGCACACACATGCAAACTCCTCACCTTTCGGCGAAATTCGCCGTTTTGGTCCCAAAATAGGTCACTTGTGTGAATCGTGTAGATCCGAAGAGTTTTTTTGGGGGGGGGGTAAGGCAGGCTACAACGCTATTGTTGCCAAACATTTCACTTACAAGGTTACAGCCAATCAAGATAAACAGCTACTAACACGCTTCTTTTCCATTGGAGTTCTGATCAGCTGGTGCACAACCCACTGCTGGTTGCCAGTCCTCGCTTACGAATATTCCACAGATTCAGACCGCAAAGTCACCTTTTTATAGAGAGATCTGGCAACCTCATCTCGCGACTGAATCTGAATACCAATGGAACAGTTTCCAGCGCGCTCGGGGGTGAATAACCATGGGCGGATCTACCGGGGTGGCATATGCCACTCTAAAAGAAAGCCTTGCCACCCCTGCTGCTACCCCAGTTGGCAGCGACGAATTCAAAGAAAAATTACGGCCAATTTGACATTTACGTGCGCGAATTTCCAATGTCCGACTGCGGCGAATGCAGCACGAGATAACGCCAGAGATTGGTTGTTTTGGAAAATTGAGAGGCGCGAAGCGAGGGAGGCAGGAGTCGCGAGGAAAGGAGACACGGGAGGAAAGGGGTAAAAGCTGATTAACTATCTATCAAAAAATGAAATTATAATGAATGAATAGTGCTAGCATAGTTGCGATGCTGATTTTGAGAGGATAAAAATCAGGTTGGAGAAGGTTATTTAGCTAACTATACATGTAAGGCAAAAAAAAAAAAGTGTGTTTCCGGTAACCCGACCGATCGAGAATTTCCGCGTCGAAATTGCCGACCGTAAAGTTTTTATTACAAATTTCCCTCGATATTTTAGTGTAAGCAGCGTTAGTTTGTCATAATTTTTTTGTTTCAACGCATTCAAGTTGTGAAAGAAACGATAAAAAGTAAAATGTTTTGCCACTTCTATCAGCCCTCCTGGCTGTAATGCAAATTGCTTCCTCTTCAGTATACAAGTGCACTTCCATGGCAGGGAAAAACACTACATTTTGCCGCCTATGTAGTCCCCTATTTATACAAATAGGAGTCATTCAGGATTCAGCCATGTTTTTGCTCCGTGTTTTTGCTCGACCCAAGTTCTACAGTAGGCTGGGCGAGGCCGGCTGCTTTTAATGGAAGTAGCCTAGCCTAGGACGTTAAACCATATTTTCACGTTATTTCTTGATAAGGTGTTTTCACATTATCACATGAAAATATCATGAAATTACGTGTTATGTTATTACATGATAAATATATTGTAAAAACGTGATAACTCTGTTAACAATATCTTTTCACGTAATTACTTGAGTCTAAGCCAATTTTTTTTTTTTTGAGTGTGGCAGCAATACGCTTCCGCAGATCATAACTCGAACTCTTGCGATATTTTTTTTATTCGTTTAAAGATTTAAAACACTTATTTTATTATGATGTGTGGTATAAAGGATTCTGTGCCAAAATACTATTTTGTAAGATGTTTACTTGTGTTAATTTTTTTGAACAAAATAAAACAAATTAAGAAAAAAAAAATTTCCTACCTACCGACCTTATTTTAGTATTTCATGTTACCTGAAACACACTTTTTTTTTTTGGCCTAATGTTAGCTAGGGCTGACATTAGTTTTGTGTAAAGTCGGCCACAAAAGTTAATATTGATTCACCGTCTGTCAACGAAAACATTGCTATTGGCTGAAGCTTATGATTCAAATATTGAGGATCTTAAACATGAGTTACATGAGACGAGGAGAGTACTAGACAGAAAAAAGGGGGAACAGGAGAGTCCTACCACTCTCATGGAGTTCACTGTTTTTGGACCCATACCAAGATGATGATGTTTTTTTTTTAGTTGTTCAGGTTGTGTAAAATAGCGGTTGTCTTGCCTGTGAGCATCCTGTGAACGAAGTTTTTCATCTCTCAGGCTCATAAAGACTTATTTGCGGTTGACTATGACAGAAAAGAGACTATCAAGTTTGGCTGTAGTCAGCATTGAATCAAAGCGCACAAAAGCATTAGATCTTGATAAATTTGTGAAGCGTTTTGCTGAGCAACATGGAAATCGCCGCATTCAGCTGTTGTAGGCATGACAAGTTCATGTTCTGCTCACTGGTGAGCCTTTACAAAGCGTGAGGGAAAAAACTATAAAATGTGACACTGGTGTAAATGGTTTAAATCATGCTGAACTTGAAGCAGTGTTGTTATTGTTGTTTTTTAGTGTCTGTTCTTTTGCATATACAGTATAAAACTGTCCAGAAACGGTATAGACCTCATCTGAGAATGTGTGTTCTTCGTGAACAATAAAGGCATGAGATTAAGTTTATCTGTATGAGTTTGTAAATGGCAGTCTGTGCCCTTTTGTAGTGTGTACATACTATTTGTCATCAAACTGTGATTAAATTCAGTATATATACATGTCTGTAATACGTTGCCACCCCTCAAAAATTCCTGCCCCCTCTTGCCACCCCATAAATATTTTTCTAGATCCGCCCCTGATTTCACATAGGTGATGTCTTTAAGAAAATTGACAGACAGGGATTGGCCAGGTGTGTCCTCTGGGGTAGGTCTGTTAGATAGCACAGGCAGTAATATATACCTTTTTGTAAATAGCCCACTGTGTTGTACACAGGGGTGAAAATTAACTTCACAAAATATCAAACTTTACCGGCCACTGACAAATAAATGGTACAATTTACCGGCCACTCAACAGTAACTTATTAAGACATGTTTATGGAAAGTTATTTTGTACTGTATTAAATTCAAGATGTCACTGGTTGCAATTTTTTTTGTAACGTAGACTACGAAATGTACTTTTGCGCGCGTGCCGTGTCCCCGTGCATCCTTCTCACCTTTTTCACCCCTGACCAGTTTGCATGCCTGCATGCAGGTTAGGTTAACTGGTGACTCTAAATTGACCGTAGGTGTGAGTGTGAATGGTTGTCTGTGTCTATGTGTCAGCCCTGTGATGACCTGGCGACTTGTCCAGGGTGTACCCCGCCTTTCGCCCGTAGTCAGCTGGGATAGGCTCCAGCTTGCCTGCGACCCTGTAGAAGGATAAAGCGGCTAGAGATAATGAGATGAGATGAGATCTGTCACATTCTGCATTCTCTGCAATTTTTTTACCTTGCGCAATACCAGAAAAATTCAGTTGAAATCAAGTCATTTGAGGCGAATTGGTCCGCCTCTGAAAAAACTTGGCGTTTGGATTTCCCGGGAAACACTGATTTTTGTGACGTCGCATGCGGGACGCCTCCCTCTGAATCCTACGTCAGCGCTGGTTTGTTTATGAGAAAACGACCTGGTGGTTTTCTGCAAATTTCTTCAACGTTATCGCGTAATTATTAAAATGGTTAACAGATGTATCGTAGGAGGGTGTAGCAACACCAATCTTGATGGGATTAGTACTCATCGTTTTCCAAAAGACCGGACAATGAGAGAGAAATGGGAGCGCTCGGTCTACACAGGCTGTGCACTGAAACTGTGCAAAGCTCTCGCAGCCTGCTGGCGCTTCCGCAGGTAACGTCACGAATCTGGCTCCAGACTCCCTTGGGATTTTTCTAGACGTGTTTTGTTATTTTATTTTTTTCTGCTGTAGACAGATGGCCTTGTGCAAAATTACCCTTCCGGATAAGTGTGTAAAGGGACGTATTTTCATAGAAAAAAACACGAAATTGGTCCAGAATATGCACTTTAAACTGTAAAATCACCCCCTCAGAGACTCCCTCAGAATGGCTGTAGCTCATGAACATTATTAAATTTGGCACATTTTTTTTTTTGATTTTCTATTCCTGAACTTTCCACTGAGGGAACATATTAGAACTGAGCCGACTTTGATGCTTGGACCCCTAGATATAACTTTGGATAATATCTTTGATAATGCGATAACATCACAGACGCATGGCTATGTTTCACTTTGGGAATAGGTGATCTCCAGAATCTCAGAGTAATAATAAATGGATAAGAAATTTTTACCAAAAACAAAAATGTAGATTTGTTGATTCTGTGAGGACACCATTATGGACATTGATGGAAGGAGTCTTCAGCGTCAGCTGCTGTAAAGTGATAACAGGAACTAATTTGTCTTGCGGATGCTCCACAACACCAATTGTACCTTTCAATGTATAAAAAGCGTGTTCATTATATGAAGTAAAAATTGTAATTGTTGGCAAGTCTCTGTGGTGTAAGAGGAATAAAACACATTAGGACATGCTGATATCAGAAAGTAATCAACGTCAGGTGATAACACTAAATCTGCTTTGTTTCAGACCGCGTCAGATCACCTCGTCATTGATTGTTTTCCTCAAACAGCATGCCCCAAAGTGTTTTATTCCCTACTTATAGGATGTAATTGTCCAGCCATTGTTCCTTAAAATGAATCCAGCAGGGTGGGTATCACTCCGAAAGGCAGCAGCGAGGTGTGGAACATCTGCTGACGAGGATCACACACACACACACACACACGCACACACACACACAGATGATCATCACCACACCCCGACAGCCGACAGCAGCAGATGGTCCAGTCCCCTCCTGTAATGACCCTGTTGCCATGGGGACAGAGGGACATGTCAGTGGAAGTTAAATGTTTCCAAGAACATTCAAATGAATCTCTTCCCTCCTGACCACACACACACGCACACACAGAGCTTGTTAAAAGCTCTCTAATTACTGCTTTCTACACAAACAAACTTGTTTATTAAGCTGCTGGAAGAGTTTTTTATGTTATACACCAATTTATAGAAGTGCCAGTGCTCAACCGGCAAAGTGTTCCTAATGCGTTTTGCTTTTAACACACTGATACTACAGATTATGAAGCAACTGAACTGAGCATATTGTTGAATAAGAAATGGAAACCATTGGAGGACATAAACGCATGCTTTCTCACTAATAGGGTACTTGGAGGTGTCACAGCTTATGTTCCACACACAAAAAGAAAAGAGCAAATGGGTGGGGTCGTAGGTGGAGAGACAGTCAGTCAGGATGGACTGTGTCTTCCTTGTCTGTCCAGTTGTTGCTGCTCGGTGAATTGATGTTGTACAGCCACTTGTGCTCCTGACACAGCTTATTTCCAACCCTAATTCCAAAAAAAGTTGGGACTCTCTGTAAAACGTAAATAAAAGCAGAATTGCAAATCATGGAAATCCTGCATTTCATTGAAAGTAGTTAACATATCAGATGCTGGAACGTACCAATACCGTGATGCAATTTTTGACTCATGTGCTTCTAGATAAAGCACATACAGGTAGTCGTCGACTTACGACTGCGTTTGGTTACGACTGACCGGTCGTAAACCGATCTGGTCGTAAGTCGGCCTATGTTAAATGAACGTAAGTATATTGTGATGTGTAATGATATTGTAATCATCTTAAAGTCTTATTTTATCAACATTTTCTTATTTCATTACCTTGGCTCATTATTTGGTTTAAGTCAAACACTGCATACTCAGGGGTGAAAGTAACTTTTATTTCTTGCCGGTATATTATTTTGAGCCACAGCGCGCGCTGAAAAATACACCTAATTATTTATTATTGTCTACTTATCAAGCATTCACTAGGACGTCTTATCACTCAGTAGTACTAGTATAGTACTTTTTTATCACACTGTCACTCTTTCATCCACCTGTATCAGTTTTTGATTATAAATAAATTGCAAACACATCATTTCAACAACACAATCGTTTTAATTACATTTTTTTTAGCTGAACAGTTGAAAACTAACTTTTCATTTTGGACACTGGACACAGAACAGTGAAAGTTGATTACCAGCTTTGCACGTTATAGCACAAGATCTGGTTAAGCCATACGCGCGCTGTAGCTCGCTCGTTGTTTGTCCAGCGAAACACTGCACACATAATAGAAGAGGCTGGATGCAGTGTTGCCAGATTGGGCGGTTTTAAGTGCATTTTGAACATATTTTGGGCTGGAAACCGTCAGCAGTATCTGGCAACACTGGCTGGATGCTGGGCGCTGCCGGGAGCTGGGGCGGAAACTGTCGTACGCTCAGCTAGCTCAGCTAGGAAACACTTGCCAGTCATAACCAGACAGTCGTAAAGTCGATCAGTCGTAAGTCGCATAGGTCGTAAGTCGACGACTACCTGTAATTGAGCAACATATCACTTCACACTTGAGACCAGCAGTAGTAAAGATGCTTTTTGCCATGCAAGAAAATGTCATGCAAGGAGGTAAAAGCAGCAAGGACTTCAATGCCACCAAAAATTAATTGAGCATTTACAGATCAAACATGCCAGAAAGCGCAACAATTTCACTCGCACAAGCACACAACAACAAGGTAAATGTCAACAGCAGTCAGTAGAAAAGGCATTCAGAAATGTTTAAATGAGTACACATTTGCAAATATTATAGAGCACAGTACCGTTGGTTCTGATTTTGCTCAAAGGTTAAGCTCCACTCGATTGTGTTTGTTGGCCATTTTTCATGAAGTTACATTTTCGCATTTGCTCTATAGCCTCCTTTGTTGTGGATTGTTGCTGTTATAAAAAAAAAAAGCTAAATGGTATGATTTTCAGGATTTGGCATCTGATGTGTCATTAAAAAAAAAAAAAAGAGTTAGGCTTGGCACCGGTATTCAGAATGAAGAAATTCTTGAGAATCAGGAACAGTAGTTTCCTTATAATTGTAAAGTGACCTTGGGTGTTGAGAAAGGCGCTGTATAAATTTAACTTATTATTATTCTGTTGAGTACCAAGTACCAAATCATAGAAACTGTTCGGGTTAGGTCTTGCTGCATATGTTGTGAAAAACACATTTAAAAGCTGCCTCTTTAATAACTGCTTATTTCCTTGCCTGTGTAAAAGACACACCCATGTAAAAACTATTCCACTTGTAGCTCGGCTGAGGAGAATAGAAATGAACAACGACGGAGTTAGTGTTTGTAGCGCGGTGTATCCCTGTGGAGAATATTCTACCACATAATGCCATCTGCTCGTGTTCAGCAAGAGCACACGTGGTATTAACAGAAGGAAGATGGTGGTAATTAACTAATCCTCTTTGTGCCTCTGGGATGTAAGCCACAGTCAGGATTTCTGTTAGTTAGCTTTCACTTTTATCCTTTTTCAAGGATCAACACTTTCTCAAAATCTTGCCTTTCTCTTGGCTGGGCATTTTGCTAATTTGTCTTATTGATCTGAGAAAATTGGTGCAAAGGCCATCGACCGATAAAGATCCATCTCGGTCTGTTGAAGTCGCTTAGGTTTGGGGCTTGACAGAGAAATAATTAGCAGGATTTTATCATCGCTTGCCTTAAATATGTTTGTGTAATTAAGTATTTAAAAGTTTCACATTTTCTTGAAAGGAATGATTTAAAAACAATGCTACAATACACACTGTCTACAAATTGACCTTTTTTTTGGGGGGGGGGATTTACAGTAGTTGACACGGCACGATCATGTTAATGATGTGAAAAAGAGTTCAAAATGTGAAAACCCAAGTGTCAGTCTATACTCATGAATGATGAGCTACCTCAGCTACTGTCTAAGCCTAATGGCTGTGGTTGAGTCGTCCCACAGGCCGGAGTTTATATCCTTGTTTTTCTCCATATTAATGTATTTAACTAGCTAACTAGCTCACCATACTTTTCTATATTACTGTATGTTAAAGGAGGGGCGGCACGGTGGTGTAGTGGTTAGCGCTGTCGCCTCACAGCAAGAAGGTCCGGGTTCGAGCCCCGTGGCCGGCGAGGGCTTTTCTGTGCGGAGTTTGCATGTTCTCCCCATGTCCGCGTGGGTTTCCTCCGGGTGCTCCGGTTTCCCCCACAGTCCAAAGACATGCAGGTTAGGTTAACTGATGACTCTAAATTGACCGTAGGTGTGAGTGTGAATGGTTGTCTGTGTCTATGTGTCAGCCCTGTGATGACCTGGTGACTTGTCCAGGGTGTACCCCGCCTCTCGCCCGTCGTCAGCTGTGATAGACTCCAGCTTGCCTGCGACCCTGTAGAACAGGATAAAGCGGCTAGAGATAATGAGATGAGATGAGATGTTAAAGGAGATACGTATGCAGAACCTTTATTTTTGAATAAATTTCTGAGTGGATAGTATCTCCATCCTTGATTCTTGTATGCTGCATAAATGGGAATTAAAAAATATATATTTTTGAGAGTTAAAATTGACCGCAAAGTTGGCATTTGAGCTGACAGCCAGCCCTGAGTGCGTGACATCACAGCGGTAACCAGTTTTAAGTCCAAGGCCTTTTACAGCTATAGACCAAAGTCTCATCTCATCTCATCTCATCTCATTATCTCTAGCCGCTTTATCCTTCTACAGGGTCGCAGGCAAGCTGGAGCCTATCCCAGCTGACTACGGGCGAAAGGCGGGGTACACCCTGGACAAGTCGCCAGGTCATCACAGGGCTGACACATAGACACAGACAACCATTCACACTCACATTCACACCTACGGTCAATTTAGAGTCACCAGTTAACCTAACCTGCATGTCTTTGGACTGTGGGGGAAACCGGAGCACCCGGAGGAAACCCACGCGGACACGGGGAGAACATGCAAACTCCACACAGAAAGGCCCTCGCCGGCCCCGGGGCTCAAACCCAGGACCTTCTTGCTGTGAGGCGACAGCGCTAACCACTACACCACCGTGCCGCCCTAGACCAAAGTCATATAAATAAAAATTTTTGGTGAAAGTAAGAAATACCGTTACCGACTTGCTCAACTAAGACTGATTTGACTTCACTGATTGTGGGTTGACTGTCATTAAAACAGGATGGGTGTTATAACTTATGCAACATACATGTACATGCATGCATTTTCACTGATAAAACATAAAAGGCTAATTAAATAATCAGATGAACTGAGACGATCACATTCTGAAGGAAATTAAATAATCTTATACCAGTAACTTAAACACACAATACAAGCGACATGTATTAATCTAAATGCAGGTAAACAACAAGTGTTGTTTTTGTTGTTTTTTTAATCCAAATGAGAGTCAGAGCTTACCCGTCTGTGTTCTCGCTCCTTGAAGGCCGATCTTGTGGCCGATTGTTTTGAAACAGTCTGACTTTCGGTTCTCCGTTCATTTGCTTCTTCCACGTAAGGGCGAGATGGCAGCAATATCCAGTGGAGAAAATCAGACGGCTGGTCCACTCATTCTCTCCATACTGCGTACTCCGCCATTACTGCTCAGCTCAGGCAATTACTAAAACCCGGGATGGAACGGGATGTCACCAGTTTTAGCAACAACCGCGGGGAGGTCACTGCCCGAGCGATATGTCCCATCCCAGGTTTTACCATCAACCCTCGGCTCACACTCCAGGAGAACTGGTGCAACTGAACTCACTTTAAAAAAATAAAATAAATACTTTCCTTTTCTTGTTTTCTTTTCCTTTAATTGTTAGTACTGCACCCTCTTTCAATACAGGCTTATAGCCAACGCTCCTCAACAGATCAGAGGTCTCATACGAGTCCTCAGTAAAATGTGCAGAGCAGAGGAGAGACCACTTCGTAGGCGCCCAATGTGCCCATGAACTTCTCGCAAAACGCCTCCAAATCTTTGCAGTTTGAACATTCTTGGGCCATGAATGCATCGTAAATCCACCTTCTGTCATGTTGCTGCACCCGCCAGCAACACATCTACGTGGCACGGCAATAAATTAGCTCAAAATGGAGGATCGGAGTTGCAGTCAGCTCTGTGTTTTAGTATAGCGGAAATGGCGATGAGACCGATAGCCTTCCCGCTGTGACGTTATGGATGTCAAGGTCATTCACTCAGACCGCTACCTATATAAATCACTTTAATTGTAAAAATTACTATATTAAATTTATTGTTAACGCTTAAAACTATTCCTGTGCCGTTCTTGAGGTCTCAAGGCATTTATAAACGAAAGTGAGGCCATGGCTCTGCATATATGGTTTCACCTTTTATTTTTTTTTTTAAGTTTGCCCATTCAGTTTATCCACTTTTTGATAATCTCTTTTTTTCTCCATCCATATGCAGAAAACCACAATATTTGTTTGTATGGTTCAACTAAAATCCATTTATAAATCTGTTCCAAACTGGAAAAGCCATCTCTTATACACAATCTCTTCAGTCAAAAGAGAGGAAAGAAGGAAAATAGTGTAACTAAATTCTCGGAAACACATTTCCTCCACATTTTTCTCTGCCCAGTGTTGTTTTTGCAGCCCCACCCCATTTTGACCATCTGCATTGTCTTATCAGGGAGAGAGATATGGCTGGAATGTAGGGAGCAGGTTGCCAGTGTCAGTCTGGATCCTACTGCCTGGGCAGTGTGTTGGAAAGGTCTCATGTTCAGCTCCGAGCCCCTCGGGCCTTAGAGGTTTGAGTTACACGGCTGACAATAACTAGTGTGACAGGACTTTTTCCTTCTTGAAACGTTATCACTCATAAAAGTCAGATGCTAACTAGGAAAGAGACGCTCATAAAAATGTTCCTTTATTTTAAGAAAGGAATGTGTTCTCGTATCTAATTGACACTAGTCTTAGGGTGTATTCAGACCAGGATAGTTCAATAGTTCACTTGCTTTGGTCCGAACCAAATGTTTTTTTTTATTTTTTCATTTTGGTGCGGTTCGCTTTCACACTGTACATTTTAGTAAGCGGACCAAAATCTGTCAACAAAGCCATGCGCCCTGAGGTCGTTCAGCTATTGGTCAGAGACGACACGCGCACAAAGCGTTAAGTTCAAAAGTAGTCATGGAGGCTTTCCGTGCTGTTATTCTTTTAAATGTCATCAAAGCTATATGTTTTTTCCAGTTTTTACTGTTTTTACAATTGTGCGATTACTATGCTGTTGTACAAGTAATTTATCAACGACGACGACAAAGGGCAAGGCGGCTACGGAGGATAGCGCTGAGGAGCGCACATCATGTTGTGACAGTTCTGGCTCTTCACGCAATAGATGAATTTCTTTTTTGCGTCGCTAGTACCGCCACTTTTTGAAAGAATGTCCCTGATTTTAATGTAGGTCTGACGGAGTTTCTTCACTTTTAGCCGACATTGTTCTTGGGAGCGCGTGAACCCCTTCTCCTTCATTTTCTCACTGAATACAGCAAACACGTCGGCATTTTTGTGTGTTCTCTCCAAAAGCTCAGATATGTGGACATCTGCCCATATATCCACAAGGGTGCGCGTTTCTTCCTCGGCCCACGTTTGCCCCCTACTCATTTTTTGTACTCTGTAGTCTAGCCTCCCACTGGTCTGAATGACTGAACAACTGTTGTAAGGTTCCCTTGACAACCGAAACAGTGTTTGCACTTTGCGGTGGAGTGTCAAGACTCTGTTTCCCATAATGCTCGACAAACGACGGAAGCTCCCGAGGTACAAAAAAGCAAAACTGTCGGATTAGGTCCGGTCTGTTTTCACACCTCCAAAAGATCCGCACCAGGGTTCCTTTGGTCCGGACCGAGTCCGACCTTGCAGCTCAGTCTCGGTCCGCTTGTTTGGTCCGGACCAGAGTTCGGTGGTTTGTATTCAGACCAACCCAAAAGGTCCAGACCAAGGGAAATTTGGTTCGTTTGGTCGTTTGGTCCGGACCAAACAACGTAGGTGTGAATACGCCTTTAGTCTCAGAGCTGCTATCTTTTGTACAGATGTAATCCGATAGACTCTCCACACTTATAGTACATGTATAACTGTTTTTGTGCTCCAGTCTGCAATGAGAAAGCCATTTCAAAAAGTCGATGGTGAGTAAACAAAATAATCATCTGACAGGCAAACTTTATTTTACTCTTTCCGTGAACGTGGATGGCCAACACTGATATAGTCGAACCTGCAACACTGGCTTGACACTGATGCTCACAAAGTCTTGAGTCATCACCTGGAGTTCACTGCTCTGGGCTTTACTGAGTAACGTGAACCAGAGTGACGCATTGTATGGCACACAGAGAGAGAGAGAGAGAGAGAGTGGTATAAGAATGACCTCTGGGCAGATACCAGTCACTGTTCAAGTTTCAGATGGTGTTATTTAAGCCAACATGTGTCATACGTGGTAGCTGTATAACAAAATAACAGCAGTATCACATCAAAAAACATTTCTTGCCATATAACATTGACACATGTGACATACAGTCTTTGAAAACAAAGGTTTTGAGTCAAAAAATGAATGTGTTTTCTTCATCAACACTATTCTGCTGTAACCGAAAACATAAATGTTGTAGATTACACACATCACGTCACACAGAAGCGCTATGAATCTAGTCAAGAAAAACTGAGTTAATTATACTCACAAAGAGCAAGTTTGTCCTGAACAACTCCATGTATTTTAAATTCCTCTGAAATATTTATTACCTCTTTTGCAGGTGGATAAGGCGCCATTCCATAAATCCGGGGACCCGGGTTCGATTCCGACCCGAGGTCATTTCCCGATCCCTCCCCGTCTCTCTCCTGCTCGTTTCCTGTCTCTGCACTGTCCTATCCAATAAAGGTGGAAAAAGCCCCCAAAAAAATCTTTAAAAAAAAAAACCATGATGTTCAGTTAATTTGCTTGGCTGACTAAATGGTGCGCAATTTTGCTTAATATTTCATGGCGATGTCTACATGTCGAGGGAAGAGCAAATCCATTCATTTGTTCTGGTAGTTAATCATGTTTAGACAAGGGAGCGTTTTGAAGTTGTTATTATGCCAGCAAACTCTGGTTATGATTGTTCACAGGGAAAAACCACACAAGCGTGATTAACATATCACTGAGATAAAGTTTCAGTAAAACGTGTTTATTTTGAAAGCAGATGTAGATCAGTGCACATGCGTTCATTTTGTTCTAGATGGCTCAACAGAATATTTTACTGTCTCAGCGAACAACAGAAATGGATTTGAAATGAGTCTGTATATGAGTCTTTTGATTTTAAAAATGGCTTTAAAAATATGCCTGTGTGTGCATATAGAATTATCTGTAACATATTGGCATGTTGTTAGCAGCAGCGACTGGTGGAAGTACAACTTGGACAGTGTATATTAATGAGCTCATTCTAACTCATTGCTCATTCGCAGGGATTCGGAATCTAAGACTAATAATAAACAAGTGTTGCCAGGCAAAACAAACCTCACCCGGTAGCACTTATGATAAATATGAAAGAAGATATCACAAAAAAAAAAAAAATAGGTACCCTATGGGTACATGTGGCTACTGCTTATAAATAAAGTTGTTTTCTGATACCATTTCCATACAGTAAATATAGCATATATATTTACTCTATGAGGCAGTAGCCACAAAAAATGAAGTGTAATCCAAAAATGAACCATTTAAAAATCACAGAAGTAAAATATATATCAAGTGTCTGTACTTTATATTATTCTACTCTTACAGTTTTCGAAACTGAAATCTCCAAACCGAGGCTGACATACACACGCCGTCGCCACGACCCAAACTCTTATTTCCTGGAAATGGCCCGGTGCTAGAGCTCAATGGAATGCACTTTCCCTCTGCAATAAGCATAAACGTCTGAAAGCGATTTCTTTAGTCTAGTCCAGGGGTTTTCAAAGTGTGGGAGAGTGCTCGGAGAGCAAATAAACAACAGCGCCCCCCCCCCCCCCCCCCCTTACAATTTTTGTTGTTGCTATACTTAATGTTCCATTCGTATTTTTAAAAAATGGTTGTTGTACACATTTTTCTTTTTTTCTTTTTCACATTTTAAACATCTGTGCTTTTTAAAACATCTTGTTTTACACATTTTAAACATCTCATAGCATCGTTAGCTAGCACCTCTTGGCAGACAACACACTGTGGCAGTGGAGCATCTTCAGATCCAGTCCATGAAAATCCAAACTTTAAATAATCGTGGTCATACTTCCTTCTTTTTTCAGTCCCCCCAGGATGCCGCAGGCCTTTTTTGTGATTGTTGCGGGCTAAAATGTCTGATGTTGCAGGGGTTTTCCAAAAAATTGCGATGAAAGTTGCGGTGTTTTTTAGGTTTTTATTGCAATTACATTGCGGGAGGAAGTGAAAGTTGTGAGAAATTGTTGTGATTTTCTCTTTTTGTGATTAAAATTGAGTGATATGTTAAATATTAAGTTATTACTGAAAAACTATTGATTAAAAAAAACAAAGACACTGAGAAATGGTCCTATAAACATCTTTACCAATATAAAAGATTACCAGGACTACAAAAATGCAGAAAAATAGGCTTTACTTATCCAAATGCACCTGTTGGTTCAAAAGTTAAAGTGCATAGAACCTCACAGCACAACATGAAGTTACCTTAAAATATAATATAAATGCCTCAGCTTTCATGTAAGAAAAAAAAACTATTAATACTAGTACTGTGTGCAGGCAGTCTCTCCTGAAGACTAAATTAAACAATAATTATCAACTAATAAAATAAATGGCTCAGGCTTCATAGAAGAAAAAAACAATTTGAACAGAATCTCAGTATGATGCTGAAGCTGCCTAAACAATGGAAAATAAAATACCATTTTGGCAAAAATGTTGGCATCCATTAATTTCTTGTATTAAGTAAAAAATAATGTAAAGTGCACACAGTCCTTCACTGTAAACGTAACACACTTTCAGTAACAGAATTTAAGCCTATATAAACACTGACTCGCACATGCAGTGTTGCCAGATACTGCTGACGTTTTCCAGCCCAAAATATGTTCAAAACCCGCCAAAATGCACTTGAAACCGCCCAATCTGGCAACACTGCGCGCATTCTGCTTCTCTTGAACGTATACACAGAAGTAAGGCGGAAGGTAGTTTGTCGATGTCACCTCAAGACGACGCCAACGATTGGTCAAATTTGCGGGAAAGTTGCGGTGATTGGATATAATTGCAACACCGCCCTGAATTCCCGGGGATTGGTTGAATTTGCGTTGAAATTGCAAATCGCAACATCGCGAAATCCTGGAGGCTCTGTTTTTTTGCTTGGCCTGGACTCTGTCTCCTCACTCACTGTAGCTTTAGGTACTAAAAATCGATCCATTTTGTCTCTGGTAAAGGCTAGCTGAAGTTCGCCAAATGTCCGCAATAGTAACTTATTCTGGTTTATTTTTCCTCACGTTGGCCCCCCCAAGAACTCTGGCGCCCCACACTTTGAAAAGCCCTGGTCTAGTCTGTAGCGGGCGAGGTGGTAATAATAATAAATCAACAGAGCAGGGAAGTTTTTATCCATGGGGTTTAAAAGTGGGCGTGGCCAAACCCCTTTCTTTGCGTATGTAAACGAACCAAGAAACCATCCAAAATGTTGGAGGTTCTATTTGAGACCAATGCCCATCTATCCTGAAAGTTTCACGAAGATTGGTCCAGCCGTTTTCCCGTAACGTTGCTAACAAAAAACAAACAAACAAAAACCCGACCGAAAACAATACCTCACCCTGCTTACTCCGTAGCGGGTGAGGTAACAAAGATTTTACTGTTCCAACACTGTTGACTTGTACTTGACTTGTAAATAAAATCGTGGACTTTGGTCTGCCCTCTTGTTTGATTTTCAGTCTCTTCTCATATGTATGAGCATAAAAAACATTTTTTTTTTAAATCAGGGCAGCAGCAGCATCAGTGCCATCCCAAAAAGCAGATAGCTGAAGACGGAAATTTGAAACAACAAATTTCAGAATTCAGGAAGCCATGGTCTAATGGTTAGACAAACACTTTTGGGACCAAAAGGTTACTGGCTTGATTCCCTGGACCAGCAGGACTGGCTGAAGTGCCCTTGAGCAAGGCACCTAACCCCCAACTGCTCCGGCAAGAGTGGTGGGGTACCTTGTGTCTGATTAGCCAAAGAAAACCTGATGATGCGATTATCAGTTCAGGCGGCGCCTGGCCAAAACTACAAAACAAAAACTTCAGAAAGCAATGCAAATAATCAAACAGACCTTTATACCTACAATTTATTTACAATATTTAAAAATAACTCCTTCAGCAGGCTCCAAGCAATTCCGACTGGCACCAGTATGTTTAAGTTTCTCATATCAGTCAAGTTCATTCCCGATTTATTGATCGGCACCTGGTTACGAAGCTCCACCTCTTTGAACGATCAATCAATCAATATAAGGAGAAGCCGTGCATCCAGATGAGACAAGCACTGCCCAGTAAACATCGAGACTGTGGGGATTTTTTTCCCTGTGCCAAATGCAATTGCTTACAATCCATTCACTCTGCAGTAGCAGAGAAAAAAAAAAAAAAACTCTAATAAGAAGCGTCCATTAAAGCTCATGCCACAGAACTCACTTGAACATAATTGCAAAATGAATTCAGACAAACTAGGTGTGAAAACAGCCAAAGACTAACTGAAAAACAAAAGAATGAACAACCCGTGATGAAATATTGATCATTTACACAACAGACAGTTTAGTTAACGCATCCCATTTCAGAGGTAAAGATCTCACACACACACACACACACACACACACACACACACACACACACACACACACACACACACAATGCTGTCTTTAAATCCCATTTTATCATCATGACAACTCTTACAGACACACACTTCCCTTTCCTTTGGGAAGCACATTCTTTTGTGCATCTACACAATAGCTTAAGACTTTGCACAGCACATTTATCATATGTGTGGTTTGTGGTCTTGCTCAGTGTCAAAGCTGAACACAGAGCCTCTTCCAGTGTCAGAAGATCTGTCAGAGATAAGATAATGGCATGTGATGATAGATGCGGCTTGTCGCAGAGAACCTGAAACGAAAGGAGCAAATCGTTTACAGTGATGGGAATAACGGCGTTAGAATAAACGGCGTTACTAACGGCGTTACTTTTTTTAGTAACGAGTAATCTAACTAATTACTTTTTATATCGTTATAACGCCGTTCCCGTTACTTACAATAAAATACTATGCGTTACTTTATTAAAGCTGTTCTCATCTGGCACGCTGCTCGTTCAGCCTTTCTTTACTCTGCTTTCGTGTGGGGCGGGGAGACACGAGACAACGGCACAGTAAGCCAATCAGAGTAGATTTGGACAACATATGTAGGTAGGCCACGCCTACTGCACTACTGCACGCTCTTTCAATCGGAAGACACAGCGTTGGCGAGCGGTCAGCCCAACAGTGCGCTTTCACACTGGAAATACAGCCAGCACTTTTCATTACTTGAAATAAAAGGCAAGAGTGTTTACGTGCAATGCACATTATGTCGAGGAACAAAGCGTTTGTCCTCGTCAGTGGCCAGTAATTAGTAACATAATTTTAATAACTGCAAAAATATATTACATTTGATAGATGTCTTCTCACATTGTCCCACAAAAATATTAATATAGTGTAGATAACGTTACTAATTGGTTCTGTTAAGTGTCCATTTCAGTCATTAAACACATTTAACATTCACTTTTATTATGATTACACTAATTGAATTTGATTTTTTTTGAGGGGGAACAAAATGTAACGGAATAATTACTTTCCCTGGTAATTAGTTACTTTTATGACAAAGTAACTCCGTTACTAACTCAGTTACTTTTTGGTAAAAGTAACTAGTAACTATAACTCATTACTTTTTGAAAGTAACCTGCCCAACACTGATCGTTTACAGGCAGAATTTTGAAAAGTGTACTACAGTGAGATTGTACTGTCTATCACGCTGTAAATTAAAGTGGTTAGTAAATATATTTTATAAAGAATAAAACACTAGGGTTGTAGGAAAATAATCAACAATTTGCGAACAGTAATAACAGTATCATTGTGGACACATTGCTGTGGTGTAAGATCAATAAAACACTTCAGAGCATGCTGTTATTGGAAAGTAATCAGCTTCAGAGTGGTAATAGTGGCTGTATTGCATGTCCAGCTGCATCATGGATTTTTTATCCCTTAAGTACCGTATTTTCCAGACTATACGTCGCTCCGGAGTTTAAGTCGCATCAGCCAAAAAATGCATTATGAAGACGAAAAAAACATATATACGTCGCACCGGACTACAAGTCGCACTTTTTTGAAGGGTTATTCTATCCATAGAATCTGTGATTCTATCTGATAAGCGGCACGTGGTTACTGCGCGACTGCATTGCTTATTTAATAAACGAACAGCTGAGCAGTGATAACGCGCCCTTTGCCCTGTAAGTAGCCTAGTCTGATTATTTTAAATATCTACTACTATCTTTAATACTATCACTATCATTATTACTAATAGCCTATATTATTATTATAACTAATATTAGTAGCCTATTACTAATCGTTACTATCGTTATTACTCGCGGTGAAAAAAAAAAACATATATACGTCGCACCGGAGTATAAGTCGCATGGCCAGCCGAACCATGAACAAAAGTGTGACTTATAGTCCGAAAAATTCTGTTTCACAGATGTTCTGTCTTAACACCTTTCTCCTTGACATAGCTGTTAGAGACGGTCATGGCAAACTATTTTTGATTCCTTTCAAACTATTTTTGTCACGTTTTCAGTTCTTGTCTTGTTGCACTTCCACACTTTATTGGAAATCCTTGTGTAGGTATATATTTTTTTTTTTTATTAAAAAAATAAAAACCGGGGGATTCAAACTTTTCCATCCAAATGCAGAGTGATAAACCACTGATAAACACAATTGTGTTTTGCCCCAGAAAAAGCAATTTTATCTTATCACTTCTCTTCACAGAAATCCACCAGGGGCTCCGTGGTGCTGGATTACGTGTTCAGCCATGTCAACCTGTTAGAAAGCGACTACTTCGGCCTGCGCTACTGCGACCGCAGCCATCAGACAGTGAGTACAGACTTTCCACAACACCTCATCCACCTTCCTGTGTAGAAATCCTCGTATACATGTTGGAGGGATGGGTTTACGGGAAAAAAAAATGTGCACAGACTGTGTTTTAAGAAGTGAAGAGCGATGGCGTTTGCCCGGTGGTGGTGGTGGTGGTGGTGATGGGGGTCGGGGGAAGTGGGGGGTTAAATGCCAGACAAGGTGATGAGAAAGCTTTAAAAGAAAATCACTACAGTAATTTTTCCATAAACTCCTTCCAACACAGACGTGATTTGTGCGTTCACGGAAAACCACAGAACCTTTCAGGGCTTGTCTTCCCAACCGTCATTTTACTGTCTCCCAAGATTTATTGCGTTTATTGCTGACACAGGCAGTGCAAAAATAGTAATTAACAAAACCAGGCATGATAATGGGGAGGGGGGAAGTGTTGTCATACGGTACTTTCACTTTGGCTCATGCGGTTTACACAACTTCATGACATCATCTAGATGTTACATTTGATAAGGAAAGGAGGAACAGCGCAGGAATTCAGCCTCAGCTCATTTTTGATGTCAGTGGTGTTCACTAGGGGTGTGGCGATTTTCTGGTGAACGGTGCATCATTGACACTGACTTTAAGAGGAATAAAAGAAAAGCGTCTTCTGATGATTCTCGTGATTATCTCATTATCTCTAGCCGCTTTATCCTGTTCTACAGGGTCGCAGGCAAGCTGGAGCCTATCCCAGCTGACTACGGGCGAAAGGCAGGGTACACCCTGGACAAGTCGCCAGGTCATCACAGGGCTGACACATAGACACAGACAACCATTCACACTCACATTCACACCTACGGTCAATTTAGAGTCACCAGTTAACCTAACCTGCATGTCTTTGGACTGTGGGGGAAACCGGAGCACCCGGAGGAAACCCACGCGGACAACATGCAAACTCCGCACAGAAAGGCCCTCGCCGGCCCCGGGGCTCGAACCCGGACCTTCTTGCTGTGAGGCGACAGCGCTAACCACAGGGATGTGATTTTTCCGCGAATTCGCGGAATTCCGCTTTTTTCACCTCAAAACTTGGAAAAAAAAATGTTTCCGATTTTTCCCTCAAATCCACATTCATATCCTATTCGTTCCGACTTTGTTTGAAAGATGGCAGCCTCGGATTTGCATCTTTATGCCTCGATCACGGAGGCTGCCATCTTTCAACTGTTTGTTTGAAGCGAGCGCGTTCATTGGTTGTTACAGAGCGATGGGCCAATCACGTACCTCGTTTCATCTCATTGACGTAATTACGTCATTTACGCAATCACGTCATTGAGATGAAACGAGGTACGTGATTGGCCCATCGCTCTGTAACAACCAATGAACGCGCTTGTTAGATAGCTGTACGTAAGCTCACTTCAAACAAAGAGTTGAAAGATGGCAGCCTCCGTGATCGAGCATAAAGATGCAAATCGAGTTAAAGAAATCGACAGAATAGTGAAAAACAAGTTCCGCTGGGAATGGTTGGAGAAAGAGGTTGCTACAGACGTTGGACATGAGACTGTGAGACATTTGTTCAGCGATTTCGTTCTTTGGGGAGAGGGCAGAGGTCTCTGGCTGTCAAGTTTGGGAATACTGGGACCTCCCCTGTCCGAGCTACGAGCGTCCAAAGTCGGGCTGGAGCCCGGGATAGAAACGAAACCTAAGCGGAGCGCCGCGGCTCGCCTCGGGGCAAATTACGTCCCAAGCCCTGCTCGTGCTGGTTCTTGGGGGGGGGGGGGGTGAGAGTGTGTGTGTGTGTGTGTGTGTGTGAGAGTGTGTGAGAGTGAGTGTGTGTGAGTGAGAGTGAGTGTGTGAGAGAGAGAGTGAGCGTGTGTGTCAGAGTTGCATGTTGACCATTAAATTGGCTTGAATTTGTTAATCATGACAAGTTTTTTCTTGTGTGTTTTGCTTGCCATTTTAGTACAATTTTTAAGTCAGAAAACCCCAAAACCCAGGAGCTTCGGGGGGCTTCCCCCCTTGTCCCCCCACCAGGGCGCTGCCCTGGACCAGCTGGGGGCCTGCGGCGCCCAGACCCCCGGCTAAAATTTTCAGATAATTTCACCAGCCCCAAATCACATCCCTGTAACCACTACACCACCGTGCCGCCCAGTCTCGTGATTATTCCAAAGTTATTTCATTATTCATTAGTTGTCCGCACAGGGACAGGAAGGAGGCTTTCCAGCACTGGATCACATTAAATATCTTCTCTTTTTTTTTTTTTCATGACCTGCCATTTTGTGTTCCATTTGCATAAAGCAGTGCGCACTGGGACACACCAGCTGTAGCAGCATGATTATTAGATAACATCAGCCAATTCAATTAACTTATTCTAATTTCATCATGCCCAGGGGTAATTGACCTCCCTTTATATGCAGGACGTTCGGGTAAAGGATAGGGGGATGGCGATTTTAAATAGAACCCCTCTGTGTAATAAAGGCTTAAAATATTTAAGGCACGTTCATTCACCTGCGCAGTTCAAAGTCATCCCTCTAGACTAGGGGTGTAATGCAGAATCATTATCAGTGTCTGTATCACTATAGTGCTCTAAGTATTTGGATTTAAATCCAAAGCGGGCGTGGCTTAAATCAAGAAACATTGGCGGTATAAATGTCAGCATGGTGTGTGAATTCTGGCTTTGACAGTTCCTCAACCTCAGCTACATCATTCTAGTTCATAACTGGTGCCAGCTAGATGTATTATTATTATTGCACTGATTACTTTTGTTTGTACCTGCCCACAGCATTTTATAACAAATGTAGTAAGTTCTGGGGCGGCACGGTGGTGTAGTGGTTAGCGCTGTCGCCTCACAGCAAGAAGGTCCGGGTTCGAGCCCCGTGGCCGGCGAGGGCCTTTCTGTGTGGAGTTTGCATGTTCTCCCCGTGTCCGCGTGGGTTTCCTCCGGGTGCTCCGGCTTCCCCCACAGTCCAAAGACATGCAGGTTAGGTTAACTGGTGACTCTAAATTGAGCGTAGGTGTGAATGTGAGTGTGAATGGTTGTCTGTGTGTATGTGTCAGCCCTGTGATGACCTGGCGACTTGTCCAGGGTGAACCCCGCCTCTCGCCCGTAGTCAGCTGGGATAGGCTCCAGCTTGCCTGCGACCCTGTAGAACAGGATAAAGCGGCTACAGATAATGAGATGAGATGTAGTAAGTTCTAGTTCTCAAACTATAAACAAACTAGAAGTCGAATTTAAACCACTAACCAGCAGTTATAATGAACTTGCTCTCTTGCACCTGCATGAAATATAAACCTCCTGCTTGTGGAACTTTATTTGCTGTCCGTGGCAAACGTCTTGTCCCAATCAGATCTCCTGGGAACCTTTCTGGTAAGCTTTCTTCAAAAAAAAACAACAACCATGCACCTCTTAGTCATATTTGTATTCTTTGAAAAAGCATCTGTTCAATGAGAATAACATATTCATACTCATTTCCATCCCTACTCTAGACCTGTAGAAGTCTGTCAGGCTTGCGTCCCGTCAAATACCGGACACTTTGTGTCAGTGGCATTCATCTGCGCAGACGTTCCTTCTTTTGAAACAAGCCTGAAAGCCCTAACACTGTCACAAAGCAGCTGTTCTGAGAAAACTCCACTTGACTTGCTTTTGAAACATAGAGATTTGATCTGTTCAATATGTAATACATCGACATTCTGACACATCGAATAGACCAACCTTGGCACATGTCCTGTTAAAACACATTTAAGACACATCAAGAGTGTTTTCTTCACCTCTAAGCGACGTGCCATGACCTGCAGTCTCCTTCATGTTTTATTGATGCAGGCAGTAATGATTCTTATCCAGAATTCTTAACAAGCCTCTTTTGCAGTCCTGTTTTAATAGGCTTCATATTATGCTGCAGCTTGCATGACTGAACATCTCTAGGAGCTCACAGTCAGCTTAGCACTTGAGAGTGTAATAAATTGACTCTTCTGTTTTCATTAATAATAATAAAAAAAAATCACAGACGAGTGTGTTTAGCACGTGATTACAACGGCATGGACGTGCCGAGTTCACCCTTGTAAGCTTATTAGCATTCGCGTTATCAATAGCATTCAAAGTTTGATTGACTGCTTAAAAGGAGGATTCAGCTGAACAACTTGTATATTAAATTTTATTCTGTCCACATTCACTGGATATGAGCAATTGCGTGCTCTGATTGGCTACTCTACTCCAAGGCTCATATATCGTCTCTCATCTCATTCATCTCATCTCATTATCTGTAGCCGCTTTATCCTGTCCTACAGGGTCGCAGGCAAGCTGGAGCCTATCCCAGCTGACTACGGGCGAAAGGCGGGGTACACCCTGGACAAGTCGCCAGGTCATCACAGGGCTGACACATAGACACAGACAACCATTCACATTCACACCTACGGTCAATTTAGAGTCACCAGTTAACCTAACCTGCATGTCTTTGGACTGTGGGGGAAGCCGGAGCACCCGGAGGAAACCCACGTGGACACGGGGAGAACATGCAAACTCCGCACAGAAAGGCCCTCGCCGGCCACGGGGCTCGAACCCGGACCTGTTAGGGTTTTGCTGGGATTCGAACCTGGTTCGTTGGTGTGATAATCCAGCAAACCCCCACTAGGCCACCAGGGGGATGACTCAAATGCAGAGGCGTGAGGCGGAAGTAGAAAAGGTATCAAAAGGTTTATTTATACTATATACACTATATACAGGGCAAAACAAAAAACAAAAACAAAGAGTATAATCCAATACTGGGAAGACAAAGGGAAAAATAAAATATCAAAAGTTCAAAGTCCAAAAAGGAAAAGGCAAAAATGCAAAAGCTCAGAAGATCCACAAAACACAGTCACTACTAAATCCAAAAGAAAAGCAAAGTGCAAAACAAAGAACACGGTATAGAGGAAACTGGAGATAAACATAACAGCACAAAGACTCCGTGACAAGAGGCCTGAACTCAGGGGTATAAATACACAAACTAATTAAGGACACAGGTGAAGATAATCAGGACAAACAGGCAATTAACAAAAACACAAAACACAGGAACAGTGGCGGCCTGTAGAGGCCAAAATAAACATGACACGAAAAGGAAATAACAGCGGCCTCTAGAGGCCAAAACAGTCCAAGTCCTAACAGGACCTTCTTGCTGTGAGGCGACAGCGCTAACCACTACACCACCGTGCCGCCCCTCATATATCGTGAGTAAAGAAAAACAAAATTGCTGAACCAACCAAGGATGAAATAAAAACTCTACTCGAAAACAAAACCCCTAAAAAACAACAAAAAACAGAATAAACATTTTTGATGGTAAGAACGTATCTTTTTTAAAATTTATTTTGCAAGAATTATTATTACAGCATTTTTTCACAAATTGCTACTTTCATTTCGCCAGTTTGTTTACATTCTAAGCGGAAATGATTTTGTCAGACATTTTGCATAAAGTTTTTATTTATCAAATTTGCAAAAAAAATAATAAAAACGTTCCGTTTCTCAAAACCCAGTGAATGTGGATATAATGAAGCTGTTATTCCACTCAATTTTGTTGCACATGGCTTATAGCCAACTTGGCGCTACGCGCCTCATCAGATATCAGCTCATGTACGACTCGATTTCGTGGAATAACTGTTCAATATAATTAACGTGTGATTTGTAATGGAATCCAAGATTTAACTACTTCATGGTCTGTTTTCTAGGACTGATCCCTCTCTGACTAAAGAGAGCAATGCAGTAGTGCTTTAGTCCTAAATATGCAGAACAAGTGGTACTCCAGAGCCAGGGTTGGGATCCTGTGCCCTAAAGGAATAAATGAAGAGCTCTTTTCCAAAACGCGATAAACGCCAAATTTAAGAAAAACGAATTTGTCGCGCTATTCTGCTGTGTGCTGAGCCTATTCACTGCTCCATTAATGTTTCATGCCAAATCGCTATATTTCCTTGTTTGTATGTGCTGCAAATTGTAGTTTCTCTCCAAAACGCGATAGGCGCTACACCTGTTTTTTGGCTGAGTGCGACATTTCCTCTAGACCAGGGGTTTTCAAAGTGTGGGAGAGTCAGCCCCCCCCCCGAGAGCAAATAAACAACAGCGCGCCCCCTTACAATTTTTGTTGTTGCTATATTTAATGTTCCATTCGTATTTTTAAAAACTGGTTGTTGTACACATTTTTATTTTTTTCTTTTAGACATTTTAAACATCTGTGCTTTTTGAAAACATCTTTTTTTACATATTTAAAACATATGAGCTTTTTTCAAACCATTTTTTTTACACATTTTAAACATCTGTGCTTTTTAAAACATCTTTTTTTTACACATTTTAAACATCTGTGCGTTTTTTAAAAAACATCTTGTTTTACACATTTTAAACATCTCATAGCATCGTTAGCTAGCACCTCTTGGCAGACAACACACTGTGACAGTGGAGCATCTTCAGATCCAGTCCATGAAAATCCAAACTTTAAATAATCGTGGTCATACTTCCTTCTTTTTTTGCTTGGCCCAGACTCTGTCTCCTCACTCACTGTAGCTTTAGGTACTAAAAATCGATCCATTTTGTCTCTGGCAAAGGCTAGCTGAAGTTCGCTAAATGTCCGCAATAGTAACTTATTCTGGTTTATTTTTCCTCACGTTGCGCCCCCCCTGAAGAACTCTGGCGCCCCCTAGGGGAGGCGCACCCCACACTTTGAAAAGCCCTGCTCTAGACCAGTCAGAGTTCGGTCAGCTTTCTACACTATCCCACATGGCAGCACCCTGAAGCAAGGAGTTTTGTTTGCTTGTGTAGCTTCTTGAGCACAAATAACTTTTGCAAATGGTGGTTGTGAATACTTTTGATGGTTCTGAAGAACCTGTGAGACCTAGCCTGGCTAACGCGACTTCAAAGCTCTCCGAGCATTTGGTCTGGCCAAGCTATTAAGCCAAACCGTTTCCCAGAGCCCGTGGTTGACCCGCCTCCCTGAAATGCCTCAGTTTGCTACTGGTCGAAGCCAGAAAAGGCTGTGACGAAGCTTAAACCAATCACATCACTCTTTCCTCTGACATATGTGACGCGACGGAAACTGCTTGAGTAACAGGAAGAAGATAAATACCTCCAGGGCTGCTCTTTGCTCCGTTTTCAATGAGAACTTCCCGTTGAATGCTTTCAATACAGCATCTACCGCTGTGTTAAAGGCTTGCCGCTGCTCCATGTTCGTGATGTGAATGAAGCGCTTCCGGCATAGATTCTGTAAACAATCTATGGCTTCCGGTCACAGTTCTACTACGTCACTGCCTTGAACACGCCTCTACCCAGGGCCGTTGGAGATGCTCAAAGTTGATTGGTTCCCGATTTTTCGGGAGCTTGGAAATGCTGTAGATAGCCTGCCTAGCCAGACTAAGCTCGGAACAAGCCCTCGTGTTGCGTCACGCTTAGGATGGGCGGGCCCAGGCTATGTGAGACCTACACCAGGTGGTAGAAGACATCGTTTAAGCAAAGATAACCATGAATGAGAGCAAACTAAGAAAATTCGCTATTCTGGTGGCGGGCTGATTCCCGCCGTTGGATGTAAACACACTGCTGCCAAAAACTTTTGCCATGCAAAGGTTTAAGATTTAAGAATGAATTTAAGATTGAGCACTAAGGTCATGTGTGTTATTTTGAAGTTATTTGTTTTATCTCATCTCATTATCTCTAGCTGCTTTATCCTGTTCTACAGGGTCGCAGGCAAGCTGGAGCCTATCCCAGCTGACTACGGGCGAAAGGCGGGGTACACCCTGGACAAGTCACCAGGTCATCACAGGGCTGACACATAGACACAGACAACCATTCACACTCACATTCACACCTACGCTCAATTTAGAGTCACCAGTTAACCTAACCTGCATGTCTTTGGACTGTGGGGGAAACCGGAGCACCCGGAGGAAACCCACGCAGACACAGGGAGAACATGCAAACTCCGCACAGAAAGGCCCTCGCCGGCCACGGGGCTCAAACCCGGACCTTCTTGCTGTGAGGCGACAGCACTAACCACTACACCACCGTGCCGCCTATTTGTTTGATGTAGCAGGTAATGGTGCTACTTTTACAGGTTCAACACGTTACTGAATAACTTGACTATTGAATGTATTTTTTTTTATCAAAGTTGATAATTGTTTTTAAATAGTGTTTTTGTCATGCAGGGTGGCACTTTGAAAGGTCTTGAATTTAAGATAGAACACCAGGGTTATTATGTGTGTTATCTTGAAGTTATTTGTTTTATGTAGCAGGCAATGGTGCTGTTTTTACAGGTTCAACACTTTACTGAATAACTTGACTACTGAATGTATTTTTATCAATGTTGATTATTGTTATTTAATTAGTGGTTTTGTCATGCTATTTAAGGTGGCACTTTGAATGGATTGCATTTAAAAAATTGAACTAACTGGCCATTTGTTATTTAGTTAGTTGTTTTCTGTGGTGGGCAGTCTTAAAACGTAAGATTAAACATAAATGAATGAATGTTATTTAAGTGTTTATATCATTTATTTGATTTTATTATAAATTGTATGATGAAAGTTCCTGATATTATATATCTACAGCATGTTCTCTTGTTTTAAAAACAGAAAGACAGAAAAAATGAATGGATTTATAGCATTTTGAAAAAATATATAATAAACTTTGGATTTATAATCAATAACATTGTTGTTAGATTTGTCAATTATTGTTGAAAATGTTCAGACCAAACCAGCTATCTGTTATAACAGGATAAATTAAATATGTGCAAAATTTATGGGTCTGGGTAAATAAATGTCATTTTTCTGAAAACAATCAAAATGGATTTATAGCATTTTGGAAAAGAGCTCTACAAATATAAATGAATATAATATTGAGTAATCAGTCCTGTCATTTCCAATCTCTCTCTCTCTCTCTCTCTCTCTCTCTCTCTCTCTCTCTCTGTCTTTCTCTTTTTTCAGTATTGGCTAGATCCGGCAAAAACCCTGGCAGAACATAAAGACCTTATAGCTAGTAAGTATAACCTTATTGTAGAGAAAATGGCATTGATAATGACATAAAATAACATCCGGATATCAGAAATGCCCCTTCGAAATCCACTGGTAAATATATACTGCACATAGAACTACTTACCTTCTCTTCTCATTTTCTGATTAAAAATTGATCGAAAGCAAACTGTTCTCAACTTAATTAGATTGGATTTACATGCGTGTCGATGTGAATTGAGTAGATGCTGGCTTCTCTTTGCAGCCGGCCCACCATACACGGTGTATTTCGGCGTTAAATTTTATGCCGAGGACCCCTGTAAACTAAAGGAGGAAATTACAAGGTGTGTTTTCTGTGTAACATCTGATACCACAGTAGCTAAAAGGGAGAAATATGAAAATTACAGTACTGTGTTGAGTCTTTGTGTAGTGCAGCGTGTGTGTGTGTGTGTGTGTGTGTGTGTGTGTGTGTGTGTGTGTGTGTGTGATGTGGTCATATTGTCTTGTGTCAGGTACCAGTTCTTCCTTCAGATAAAGCAGGATGTGCTTCAAGGAAGACTTCCATGCCCCTTCAGTGTCAGTGCACAGATGGCAGCTCTGGCAATCCAGTGTATGTATGAATATTAAGTTTTCACCCCCTCTGTTTTCCATTGTAGCTGGATATTCAAACCCAGGTCGTAAAACTGCATAAATCTGCACTTTCGTATGCTTATGCACAGTATGGTGTGTAATATATGACCATACAACCATTCTCTCAGACCCACTAATCTGCGTGATTTGATTTTGTCTTTTCCAGCTGAGCTCGGAGATTATGACCCGTACAAGCACATGCCAGGCTACGTGTCGGAGTATCGCTTTGTTCCAGACCAGAAAGAAGACCTGGAGAACACTACTGAGCAGATTCACAAAACACTAATGTAAGCAGAAAATCTCTCACTTTCATTCTTTGCCACCACACCGACTCTTTAGAAGAATGTTAGACTTTAGCTGTGTCTCAAATGGCACATTTGCATACTGGTTTTTTTTTTTAGTACAGGTGGTGACTTCATAACTGTGATAATACGCTGAAACTGATGATAAATCAAGGGTGGCGTGTTGGACACATTTGTAGCGGAATGGGCAGAGCCACCGGATGACACATTGGCTTAGATTTCATTTAAAGGCAGACGCACAACACAGCAAAGGCAAATAAGGAATAGATTTTTAAAAAATGAAATAAAACAAACCCTGGACGCCTCCCCGGGGAGGTGTTCCAGGCATGTCCCCCCGGGAGGAGGCCCTGGGGAAGACCCAGGACACGCTGGAGGGACTATGTCTCTCGGCTGGCCTGGGAACGCCTCGGTGTTCTTCCCGAGGAGCTGACCGAGGTGTCTGGAGAGAGGGAAGTTTGGGCTTCCATGCTTAGACTGCTGCCTCCGCGACCCGGTCCCGGATAAAGCGGAAGAAGACAAGACGAGATGAAATAAAACAAACATTTTGGGGTTTGGAACGTGTGGAGGCTCTTTCTGCATGGTTCAGAGGCATGAGGCACCATGCTGTAACCTGTCATTTTCCTTTTTTTGTGCAAAATGAAGGATTCATTCATATTTGAAATGACATTAACTTAAACTTAAACTCAAGTACTGTAGTCTGAGGCAAAAAGAATGGGCCGAGCAACAAAAAAAGGAATGAAATTTTGTATTTTTAATGTCACAATAAATAAAAAGTGCACATGCAAGTAAAGGCTGAAGCAACATACAGCATGGGAGTTTGGGGTTTTTTTTTGTTTTGTTTTGTTTTGTTTTTTAATAATGACGTTTGGGGTAAACCTGTACATACTCATTACCCCTAACTCTTAATCCTGCATTTAACTGATTACACATTATTTTGATCCAGATTATAAATCTAATATAAAAACATACCATCGGTAACATAGTGCTTTGAACTCCTTAGCGCCGCATCTCCTAAACTACAGCGTGTTTACTGCGTCATGGAATGCAGTAATTACAACTCGCGCACAAAATTACATCCGTCATGGACACCTGTCATCAGAAAATTTCCACCTCAAAACAAGGTGCTCTTCCATTCCCTGTTTTTAACGGTAACTCTGTAGGAAAGCACTGGAAGCCACTGGAATGTTGTTTGAAGCAGAATTAGGATTCCTCCCTCCGGCCGCAGTCCATGCCTTTTTAATGAGAGCTAGCACTCAAGATGAATGCTTTAAGTAGGAGGAAAGGTCAAAGCATGAGTGCATGTTTGTTTGTGGATGTGTGCGGTTGACCTTCTAGTAGTGATAACGATTCATGCAATAACAATGAACACGACGGATCAGTTTGAAAACTAGGATTTAAATCAAAGTCTATGACTTTTTAAAGATAAAAACAAAAACTCCTCAGTCCATTCCTGAGAGTTGCCAAGTATGAGAAGGTGTTTGATGTGTTTACTAATAAGACACTATCAAATCAAAGTCCTTCCCACGCCATGTGGCACACAGGACGGCGCCGATCTAAGTTTCCGTAGCCCTCGGCCTCTCGCCTATTACATAGCTAGGGTTACAGTGGGGGGGCGGGTGCACTGGTAACCGCGAGAGTTTGACTCCCCACTCGTATCTGTATTGCAGCGTGCCTTGCCAGACGGCAGTAGGTACCATTTTTACGATGGTCTTTTGGTATGACCCGACCGCGAGCAGAACTCGCGATCTCCCGGCGGACACGCTAACCACTAGGCCAACTCGCGGTGCAAGACACTGTATACTGAGTGCGTATTCTCTTTCCTCTGTCAATCATAGCTACACGAGCCTTTCATGGGTATCTGTGAGCTTATGTATGCGGAAGAGGGCGGATAGCACTTTTCTCAGAGCGTGTTGCTGGTGGGTGGCAATTGGCTAGGGCCAAATTAAGGAGAAAAATGTGAGGGGGGAAAAATGTACTGTAGCTATGAGCGTTTTAAAATGTATTTTACAGCTGTATTACTATAGAATCATAAGAGACATCCATCCAAGTATTGGCCTGAACATAACAGATTTGTCTAAGTTCTTTAGGAGGACAAATGCAGGAGCCGTCACATGATAAAAGAACAGTCTGTGTCTGAGTGTTTTCTCTTGTTAACCTTCTAACGCAGGAGTTTCCAACATCAGTACAGCACCTTGATTTCCTTGCTCGAAAACACCTAATAAACCCGGTTATTTTAGCAAGAAAAACGTGTGTCTTGATACCTTGAATTTCACATTTCACTTTGGAGAACTTGGTTTGCAGCACTGCACACTGGGAATCTGGTCTCTCCTTTGAGCAGCTTAATTGTTAAGCATAGAGATTAATGAGATTGGCTTGCTAGATCCCAGAAAAAGCACTACCACTGTGAGAAAGTGTGTTTAAAAAAAGGAGAGTGACTGAACGTAGCACAGAATCACCAGATTAGGCTCATCAAGGAAGGAAGTCCTGTATATCAATAATTATTCTATCCACATTCACTGAATATGAGCAACCGCGCGCTCTGATTGGCTAGTCTACTACTAGGCTGTCAGCTCATATACCGTGAGTAGAGAAAAACAAAACGGCTGTGCATGTTGCTGAACCAACAGAGGACGAAATAAAAACTCTACTCGAAAACGAACCCCAAAAAATACAAAAAAAGCAACAAAATATGGAATAAAAGTATTTGATGGTAAGAACGTATCTTTTTTATTTTCAGAAATTATTATTATGATAGCATTTTTCACAAATTTCACCGGTTTGTTTACATTCTAAGCGGAAATGATTTTGTCGAAGTTTTGTATAAAGTTATTTATCGGATTTGCGATACATAAAAATAAAAATTCTCTGTTTCTCAAAATCCAGTGAATGTGGATAGAATAAAACAGTTATTCCACTCAATCTCGTCGTACATGGCTTATAGCTGACTCGGTGCTACGTGCCTCGTCGGCTTCAGCTCGTGTACGACTCGATTTTGTGGAGTAACTGTTAAATATATGTGTGAAGTTAGTAATACATATATGTTATTTACCAGCTGGGAGGTCCGTATCATGAAATACCGTGACCGAGGTCTTGAAAGTACTGAGCGAGGCCCTCTGGGCCGAGGTCAGCATTCAAGGCCGAGGTTACGGTATTTCACCATACGGACCGACCTTAAGCTGGTAAATAATATATTTATTTTTTTCATTACCAAATTCTAACAGACAACGAGAGCGCCCGAAAGGGAAAACCGAGCCGAGCCGCCATTTTGAATTCTCATTCACGGCTGTAATGCAAATGGCTTCCTCCTCGGTATACAAGTGCACTTCCGTGGCAGGAAAAAAACTACATTTTGCCGCCTATGTAGTCCCCTATTTATACAAATAGGAGTCATTCAGGATTCAGCCATGTTTTTGCTCGGCGTTAGCAAGTTGCAGGTTTTTAGCTTTCTCCTGAAATGTTTTCTTTTATTTCTTCTTCCTCAGGGTAGTAAAACTCGCTTTCACTGTGAAGACTGTCGTTATCGCTATCCATGCTGTAAAATTAATGCTATTCTCCTGAGAAATGCTGGCAAAAATGTATAAGATTTTTGATAACCTTATAAATAAATCTTATTAAAAAATGATAAATGTTGACAAAAAATGCTACCATGTTTGTTGTTGTGAACGAGCGAGTCGCCAGAGGTCCGTAACCGGGGTCCGTACCGTAGGATACAGACCCGCTCACCAGCCAATCAGAGCGCAGGATTTGATGGAAACCGCACCGCGAAAAAATATCCAAATCGGTTGAGCTTCCGAATACAAAATCACCTTGAATATATACATTATTTAGTATTCAGATATCAGGCACCAAGTCTGAAAAAAGCTGTATGAAAAACATGTCAGGATGAAACTTGAATGCACATTCACACTACCGTTCAAAAGTTTGGGGTCACTTTGAAATGTCCTTATTTTTGAAAGAAAAGCACTGTTCTTTTCAATGAAGGTCACTTTAAACTAATCAGAAATCCACTCTATACATTGCTAATGTGGTAAATGACTATTCTAGCTGGTTTTTGGTGCAATATCTCCATAGGTGTATAGAGGCCCATTTCCAGCAACTCTCACTCCAGTGTTCTAATGGTACAATGTGTTTGCTCATTGCCTCAGAAGGCTAATGGATGATTAGAAAACCCTTGTACAATCATGTTAGCACAGCTGAAAACAGTTTAGCTCTTTAGAGAAGCTATAAAACTGACCTTCCTTTGAGCAGATTGAGTTTCTGGAGCATCACATTTGTGGGGTCGATTAAATGCTCAAAATGGCCAGAAAAATGTCTTGACTATATTTTCTATTCATTTTACAACTTATGGTGGTAAATAAAAGTGTGACTTTTCATGGAAAACACAAAATTGTCTGGGTGACCCCAAACTTTTGAACGGTAGTGTAAGAGGTTGGGGTACAGTGCAGGAGAAACAGAATCACCCACAGTAAGTAAAACCGTGCAAGGGAGGTTGACTGTGCATAGGAGAGTTTAAGTATCTGTGTGCTTGTTTGGGAACTTTAACATTTGTACACATGAGGAGTTGAACATTTGTGTGAGACTTTGAACTTGTATGTGCAAGTCGGATTAAACGTTGTGCAAGAGTTTCAGTGTGTGAGCGGTGTTGAATATTTGTGAGAGAGTTTGAAGTTTTGTACAGAAGAGGATTCGAGCATTTGTCTGAGCATTTGAACTTTTGTGTGTGAAAAGAGATGAACATTTGCGAAAAGGAGAGGTTGAGCCTCTTTTTTTGACCAAGAGAGGTTTTTTTTGTCTGAGAGGTTGAACATTTATATGAGAAAGTTGGGACCTCTTTCCTGTATGATAGAACTGAGCGAGCACTTTCTTTGTGTGAGACAGTTTGAAAATAAGTCCATGGAAGGTTAAACGTATGTTTTGCACGAGAGGTTAAATGTTTGTGCGTGAGAGGATGGGCCTGAGGTTTGGTTTTGTTTTTGGGTTTTTTTTGAGAGAGAGAGAGAGAGAGAGAGAGGTTGAATATTTCTGTACAAGAGAAGCTGAAACTCTTTGTTTCAAGACATCTTGAATATTTGTGCATGAAAGGTCGAGCCTCTTTTTTGCAATTAAGATAGCTTTTTTTTTGCTTGAAAGACGTGGAATCTCTTTTTTTGCACAAGAGAGATTGAATATTTGTGTGTGAAAGGGGTAGAACCTCCTTTGGTGTAAGTGAGATTAAATGATTGCTTGTTCAAGAAATGTTGAACGTTTGTTTGTGAGAGGGGTTGAACCAGTTTTTTACGTGAGAGAACTGAATATTTGTGACAAAATGGGTCAAATCTCATATGCGAGAGGCGCGGCGTGTTTATCTGATCTACATTACTTACTTAATAGATCTGCTGTAAATATGAAAATAGAGAAAATAAGCTTTATTTGTTAAAGGAAGAACTCTGTCCCGAACACAAACTTTCAAATTCTCTCATAGGGCTGGGCGATATATCTGAGGGGGAAAAAAAATCACGATATCGCAATAAAATGTTTCATTTCAGTCGATATTGATCACGAGTCAAAGTATATTTGGCAATAGATTTTCGTAAACAAGTCTGAAGAACCAGAATGTTCTGTGAGAGATGGATAAGTAACAATGAACAGAATGGAGTCTAATGGATCACGTTATACGTTATTGTCAATGTTACCATGGCAACATGGAGCGCTTGAGTCCAGTCAGCGCATTCAGCTTTGTAATAGAGGGTGTTTTTTTTTTTCCCGAACCTTGTTGTTGGCTCCTTCGATCTCGAAAGATCACGGTGATCTGCTCCAGAGGTCATCCATCAGTTGTCGAGTTGCAGCGCCTAGTATGGCTGTATAGGCCGATGCGTGAGCCGCACGGTCTGCTACAGTTGCTGCAGGTGAAGTTGCTTGGTTCGGGTGTCTGTTGATGCCGTCTGCAGTCTCCGCTGTCGTCGGAGCCTCCTCTCTCCTTTCCTCGGCTTCCCCAACCGATCTGAGGCCGCCGTCTCCAGGTCTGCGGGGTTGAAGCCGCCTGCCCTCAGGTCGCACTTGCACACGTCCTTGTAGCATAGTGCGGCTCGTCCTGTGGGTCTGGAGCCTGTGGCCAGCTCACCATACAGCATGTCCTTTGGGATGCGGCCGTCGTCCATGCGGCTATTTAACCGATTATTAAAAGGACATTAACAGTCCGTGTACATTTCATCATTCTGTTCTTATGTCAGTAACAGAAATGAATAGGACATTTTTTTGTTTGTTTATTTAATCAGAAATCGCAGCTCATCTCATTATCTGTAGCTGCTTTATCCTGTTCTACAGGGTCGCAGGCAAGTTGGAGCCTATCCCAGCTGACTACGGGCGAAAGGCGGGGTACACCCTGGACAAGTCGCCAGGTCATCACAGGGCTGACACATAGACACAGACAACCATTCACACTCACATTCACACCTACGCTCAATTTAGAGTCACCAGTTAACCTAACCTGCATGTCTTTGGACTGTGGGGGAAACCCACGCAGACACGGGGAGAACATGCAAACTCTGCACAGAAAGGCCCTCGCCGGCCACGGGGCTCAAACCCGGACCTTCTTGCTGTGAGGCGACAGCGCTAACCACTACACCACCGTGCCGCCCAGAAATGGCAGCTAGTGGACAAAATTTAAAAGCAACCTGTGATTGTCTCAGATAGATAACACATGCGATTTACTGAGCAAATTCCAGTGAGATCCAGGGAGCCGTTAACTGGCATTCTCTTGGGTGAGGGATCCAAACCAGTACCCAGTAGACCTAATCTGAATGTCTTTGAACTGCGGGAGGAAATCACGAAAGCTGGAGTTTGGAGTTGAACACGCTCAAAACTGTGGAGATGACAGTGGACTTTAGGAGGAGCCCCCCCACCCTGCTGCCCATCACCATCACCAACAACATTGTGACTGCTGTCGAAACCTTCAGGTTTCTGGGCTCCACAATCTCCCGGGACCTGAAGTGGGAGACCAACACAGTCACCATCATCAAAAAGGCCCAGCAGAGGTTGTACTTTCTGCGCCAGCTCAGGAAGCTCAACTTGCCTAAGGAGCTGCTGACACAATTCTACTCTGCCATCATTCAGTCTGTTCTCTGCTCTTCCATCACTGTCTGGTTTGGATCGGTCACCAAACAGGACAAGAACAGACTGCAACGGACAATAAGGTCCCTCACCCTGCCCTCCATCCAAGACCTGTACCTGTCCAGAGTCGGGAAACGGGCAGGTAACATCTCTGCAGACGCATCACACCCTGGTCACAAACTGTTTAAACTTCTCCCCTCTGGGAGACGCTACAGAACGCTGTACGCAAAAACAACCAGACACAAGAACAGTTTTTTCCCTCAGGCTGTCTCTGTGATGAACAGCTAAAACCGGACTCAAATATCAGTAACATCAACTGTGAAATATCTGCACACTCATACCGTCATTCTGTGCACACTGTATATTTATATTTATATTTACTAATTCATCCTTGCACTATGCTGTCTATACATATATTTACTAGTGCTGTCAAAAATGTCGTGTTATTAACGCGTTAACTTGACTCAATTTTAACAGCGATAATTTTTTTATCGCGAGATTAACGCTCTGTGACATGATGTAGGTTTTTCATAAGCTTTTGAAACTGCCAGGAACTTGGAACAGAGACTTTGCTTAGAAAACCGATAGCAGCTAGACTGTAATGCCACGCCCCGCACAGCCAGAGTCCTCTGCCCTCCTCCCCCAAAGAACCAGCGTGGGCAGGGCGCGCTAGTAGAGATGGGATTTATGGCTCTTTGATGGGATCCGCATCTTTGTGATCCGTTCTTTGAAAAGAGCCGTTCAGAAGACTGGCTAATTTGGCTCTTTTTAAATATTTATTCAGTTTTAAGAAGACAGCGTCTAAAGAAGCCAGATCCCTCTGAACTGTAAACTCAATGCTATCCCAGAAATCCTTCCTGTAATATGCAAATTTGGCCGCCTCTGATTGGACAGCGCGACGCATCAACAGGCAGAAAGTGTAAAAGTACAAAATGTGTTAAGTGAGCTGAAACAGTAAAGATCAGATTCAATGCAATATTTATCAACAAACAACAGAGATTAAAAAAAAAAAGATGGATAATTCAGCAGTAGATCATTTCACTCATGGTTCTCTTGCTAGCCCCGCGCCGGTGCTCGGCTTAGGTTTCACTTTGCAGTGGCTGTGTCAAGCCGTGTTATGCTTTGCAATTAAAAAAAAACATTGGTACAAAGCAAGCCCATGCACTTTTTTATGCTGATAAGAGAATTACAATGGTTTTTTATGTGACAAAAATGTGCGATTAAATTGCGATTAATCGCGAGTTAACTATGACTGTCGCGACATTAATCGCGATTAAATATTTTAATCGCTTGACAGCACTCATATTTACCCTTCTATATGTGCATAGCTTTTTGTTTTTTTCTACGCTTTTTATCTGTTTGTACTAAGAGAGCTAAGTGAAACCGGAGTCAAATTCCTCGTGTGTGTTCACATACCTGGCAAATAAAGTTTTTTATTATTATTATTATTATGAAAACTCCACACAGAAAGGCCCCCGGCAGCACGGTGGTGTAGTGGTTAGCGCTGTCGCCTCACAGCAAGAAGGTCCTGGGTTCGAGCCCCGTGGCCGGCGAGGGCCTTTCTGTGCGGAGTTTGCATGTTCTCCCTGTGTCCGCGTGGGTTTCCTCCGGGTGCTCCGGTTTCCCCCACAGTCCAAAGACATGCAGGTTAGGTTAACTGGTGACTCTAAATTGACCGTAGGTGTGAATGTGAGTGTGAATGGTTGTCCGTGTCTATGTGTCAGCCCTGTGATGACCTGGCGACTTGTCCAGGGTGTACCCCGCCTTTCGGCCGTAGTCAGCTGGGATAGGCTCCAGCTTGCCTGCGACCCTGTAGAACAGGATAAAGCAGCTAGAGATAATGAGATGAGATGAGAAAGGCCCCCGTCGGCTATCAGGCTCGAGCCCGGAACCTTCTTGCTGTGAGCTGACAGTGCTAACCACTGCGCCACCTAACCGAACAGCACACCTGTTAAATGATTGGCTGTTTGTAACATGTCACTCGTAACACACTCCATTATCAAGGGATATGATGAGCTGCTTATGAGCCAGTGAGGAATCACGCCTGGGGTTTATTCATGCAACTGAACGTTGCGTATTCATTATAGTGGTTTGCATTTAATACATTGAAGTGAAACTATCAAACAATCTATCGAACAGTTTTCTTATTGCTGTCGATGAAGTGTCTACTGACAGCACATATCACTCTGGTTTTATCGCCCAGGCCTATTCCGTCATTCATTCCTTCCTTCTCTAACAAATTCAGCTTCTTGCACACACTATTCGGCGCCTCATGTACAGAATATAAAGAACCAAACACTTGACTAGACAGAGATGAACCTTGCCGTACTGATTCACATTAGCAAGCGCATGGCAGCGTCTTTATATTTCATAGAACATGTGTAAAGCAAGTCGTAAATTGCATCGTAAATTTTATCACGTGCTTTGTGATTAATGCATACAGGCAGCGACTTGGTCATGGACTGAGTCATGTTCCTTTTATCCGGCGCTCTGATTTGAGTCACCGTGTGTGTGTGTAAGTGTGTGTGATTCATGACTGTCACATTGGGCACGCTGCTGGTCTTTAAGTTTCCCCTTCAGCTCTCTGAATTGCCTTCAGTTTTGAATCATTACCAGCATGCTGCTATTTCTTGGGCATGCTGTGAGAAGTTAATCTGCCGCGAATGATGGGAAATCGGTCAGAAGGGATTGATTTCTCTTCATTCAGCATTTCAGTGACAGATGAAGTGACACTCCAGGAGCTCTGTTATAGAAAAGTGAAATGAAAGAGAGCGAGAATGGAGGAAGGAAGAACTGGAGGCGATATGCTGAGAAGAAAGGCAATAAAATACAGGTAAAAGAGTGAGTAAGGAGTAACAGGATCTGCCCCAGTTTGCCACCCATTCTCATTCACGACACCAGTAGCTGTAGTAACTGAGATATAGTTTATGCCATTTGTTTCCAGCAGAGGATATCTCTCAAGCCTTTTTTCACAGGCAGATGAAAGCTTAATGAAAGGGACAAGCAAAGCGGAATCCCTGCAGCGACAATAAATAACAGGGCACTTACAACAGGGTATCTGCAATCATCTGCTGCTCCACCCAGCCTCACAAAACCTCCAGCTGCCTGCTCATGGAGGGGAAATTCACACTGCTGTCAACCAAACGCCATGGTCAAGCAAAGGACGTGATTTTTCCGCATATGGTCTGAATAAGGCAGAAAGGTTCAAAGCGAAGACATACAGTATATCACACTTTAACGTTAGCCCGGCCCTGATCTGTACACACGCAGGGATTTGTCATCATCATCAATCTTGGTTATAATACTTATAAAATAGACAAACAATTGTGGTAATGAATGAATGAACCCTTTATTATCACTGTTACCAGTGAAATTGACCATCAACCTGTCCTTACATACATACATACATACATACATACACATAATTAAGGGGAGTAGACAGGACAGGAAGACAGGGGAAAAAAAGAAATTACAGAGAACATGAGGAAAGGAGAGGAGAAAAAAAACAGGGATTACAATATAATACAGGTATTATAATTTTTAAAGGAACAGTCCACCGTATTTCCATAATGAAATATGCTCTTATCTGAATTGAGACGAGCTGCTCCGTACCTCTCCGAGCTTTGCGCGACCTCCCAGTCAGTCAGACGCGCTGTCACTCCTGTTAGCAATGTAGCTAGGCTCAGCATAGCCAATGGTATTTTTTGGGGCTGTAGTTAGATGCGACCAAACTCTTCCGCGTTTTTCCTGTTTACATAGGTTTATATGACCAGTGATATGAAACAAGTTCAGTTACACAAATTGAAACGTAGTGATTTTCTATGCTATGGAAAGTCCGCACTATAATGACAGGCGTACTAACACCTTCTGCGCACTTCGACAGCGCATTGATATCTGAGCTCCATATCAATGTTGTTCCATATCAATATTGATATCTGAGCTCCATATCAATGCTCCAAAACACATGTTGTTAGGTATGCCCTAAAAATGACAAGTATTAAATCTGTGTGGTAGGCTCGCAGAGACGAGAGTCTTTACATCAGGCATAACACACAACAATGGCATGTTAATATGGTAAAAAATATCATGACCTGCTCTGGCTGGATGCTTGATTGGGTGATGGGAGCACACTCCTCAGCAATGATGAGATGCGGATGGGACCCTTAGGGCTGGCCAAGACAATTCAGTTACATTTCACCAGGTCTGGGACATGCGACAGAATGTCTGACGGCCGATTCCCTGCAGGCTACGATAGCCAGTCGAGGTCTCCACCCTCTCCACCAAAAGATTTCCTGTTGACTCCATGTAACTCAGAGGGACAGATTTGGGGTGGGGGAGGGAAAGAAAACACAGGTTGTTAGGTACCGGTATGCCCAGTGTCACCTGAATAAGTAGGAGCAGTATACATATTGCACCGAGTACAAGCAGGGACTCCAGCAACTAACTATGACAGCATAACTAAAAGGAGAGAGCCAGAAGGTAACACAGGCATGAGGGAGCCCCGGGGCATAAAGCAGCCAGCCACTACACCGTCAACAAACTCGAGTGAGCAAGCGAGTGGGGACTGACAGCATCCATACATCCCAGTTTACCGAAACACTCTATGTCTGAGGACCCTCCAGATCTACTCCTTTACCTCATAAACACCATTAACAAAATGCTTGACTATATCTCATCTCATTATCTCTAGCCGCTTTATCCTTCTACAGGGTTGCAGGCAAGCTGGAGCCTATCCCAGCTGACTACAGGCGAAAGGCGGGGTACACCCTGGACAAGTCGCCAGGTCATCACAGGGCTGACACATAGACACAGACAACCATTCACACTCACATTCACACCTACGGTCAATTTAGAGTCACCAGTTAACCTAACCTGCATGTCTTTGGACTGTGGGGGAAACCGGAGCACCCGGAGGAAACCCACGCGGACACGGGGAGAACATGCAAACTCCGCACAGAAAGGCCCTCGCCGGCCCCGGGGCTCGAACCCAGGACCTTCTTGCTGTGAGGCGACCGTGCCGTACACCACCGTGCCGCCCCGGCTTGACTATATAGAAGATAAAAACTCAGCCGGGTCACTTTTGACCCATGTTTTGCATCAAAGGGTTAACTAAAAGACACTTCGTGTCTTAAAGTAATGACTGACTGTTATTTCTCTTTACTTAGTTGAGTGGTTCTTGACATAATATGGATTACTACAGTTGTCGAACAGGGCTATTTACTGTATTTTTATTATTTACTCTTTACTGGTTGATGGTGTCAAATGCATTAAGAAGGCAAGAAATTCCATTTTTGACAAGACACGCCTGTTAATTGAGAAGCATTCCAGGTGACGACCTCATGAAGCTGGTTCAGATAATGCCAATAGTGTGCGAAGCTGTTATCAAGGTAAATAGTGACGACTTTGAAGAATCTAAAAGATGAAACATGTTGTCTTTTTAACACTTTTTTGTTTACCATATAATTCCATATGTTCCATATGTTATTTCATAGTTTTGATGAGTTCAGTATTGTTCTACAATGTAGGGGGAAAAATAAATAAATAAAAAAATTTGAAGGTGTTTCCAAACTTTTGACTGGTACTGTATCTGCGCATGGAATCCCTTGAGGAGCAGGCAGGAGACGGATTAAAAACTCAAGTACTGTCATTGTTAATGATCCGGTGTAGTCTTGTGCAGTTGTATGCAGAATGGGCTTCATAGTACATTTTAGTCTGGATTCTATACATCTCTGCACCTCACTACTTTTCCCACCCGACTGACAAAACGACATCGACATAGAGTACACCACGGGCGATTGCTCTAAGACAACGAGGGAGGCTCAGCGTCCTCTAAAAATGACGAACATCGTGTAGGATGAATTGCGCTAGGCTTATGTTATAGCCGACCTTATAACATTGCTATTTCAGATCCAGAATCATAGAAATATATGTGCTCAACCCAACTACAGTGCGAAATCATTCCGTTATAACTTTAATGTGTGCGTGAGTTTTTCCCCATCGTGACAGCGCGATGCAGCCCAGCCTCAGTGGACTTCAATGGCATTTGGGAGCTATGCGCTTTTCAATCTCAAAATGCAAGACGATTATTGGACAAATACTGCGAAAACACCCGCCCACGGAGTCTCACGGACTCCCAGCCTCAGTGAACTTCAATGGCATTTGGGAGCGATGCGCTTTTGAATCTCAAAATGCAAGACGGTTATTGGACAAATACTGCGAAAATGCCCACCCATGGACTCCGAGCCTCACATGGGAGGGACATGGCAGTTTCCGCGAGGAGACTGGTGATTGGTGAAAGCGGCCGGATATTTTCTTTGATTGACAGCTCGTTTCAACTACAGACAGGCAGCGGTGAATTTCAGTTCAGTCCCATGCAGATTCGCAAGTGCTGTGGTGTATTGTAAGAGATCAGCTTACATTTCGATTTCATTCATTACATACGGTTTCTACCAGCTTTTTTAGTTTGTATATATTTTCATTGTAAATATAGTGTAAATATAGTGTTGTCAAGTTTGCTATCTTAGTTCCAGAAATTTTGTTTATTTGAGTGACTGAACTTGAACTTGAGGGGGCTAGTCAGCTAGCAAGAAAGCTGCGCACGGATGCCGAGCATTACTGATTTAATTTTGGCGAAGCCATTTGCCAGTCTTCCTTTCGAGGAAAAAATTAAAATTAAAGAGCAGGGTAGACCAACGCCTCAAATTGACTTGGTGAAAAAGGTAGGGAATAATACTCGTTCCGTTCAGCTCTCCTGGTACGAGAAAGTGAATTGGCTAACAGCAAGTGACCCACATCAACAACAGTAAATAGGCTACTTTAGTAATATGTCATGGATGGACCAAAAATATAGAATCTATTTAAAATGTTTATGCTGAGTATATTATATTGGAATATATATTTCTCTGGATATGAATTAAACACAGCTACAATTTGGAAAACATTTTTAAACAAAAACACAGCCGAGAACATTTCACACTACAGACCTGGATTAAAAGTGAAGGGTTATCAAAATTGTCAATAAAACATTTCTCAGTCAAAATAAGTAAAATATAGGGAAAATGTCATTGAATGAAATGTGTGGCACCCAGCTCTACTGCTGAGGTTCCTGACAAAGAGCTGCTTTCAATAATGATCAATTTTTCAACAACATGCCACAATTTTAAAATATAAAATGTTAAAATATACCCCCCCAACACCACCATCATGTATATTGGACAGTAGGCTAATGGGCCAAAAGAACCTGTTATTTCACAGTTTGTGACGCTGCCAACAATCAGCCAGATCAGAGGCAAGAGTATGGGCAAAATTGATGTGTTTTTTCTTTTTTCTTTTAAAATCTGGAAATATCGTAACCGACCAGCCTCTCCTGTTTGAAAGAGTAAACGTATTAGTCAGCTAGTCCATGCGACTCCTCGGCTGCTTGTGTTTCTGGCAGTGTTATTGAGGGAAGGAGATTTTAACAATGTCCAGTATTTGTGCTTCTGTTAATCAGTAATATGAAGACACACGTCCCCGTCCTGTTAGTTCGGGAATATTTTTGAAGGAATGTTAAAAATTCTAGGAGATATATTTAGACTGGAAATGAAAATGTAAATAATTTACAGCATGGGGCAAGTTTGAACAATGTCATCCTCACCTTTGCTCCCTGGTGGTGTTGTTTAACTTTTTTTTTTTACCTGAGCAAATGAGATGTTTCAACACTTTCATAAGTAAGGAATAAAACACAACGGAGCATGTTGTTATAGAGAAATAATGAATGATATGGTGGTGTGATGTAGTCAGACTCTAAGTATGTTCTGAAGTGTTTTATTTCACTTGCACTACAGCAATGTGCCCAGGATAATTCCCTGTGTGAGATTTTACGATAGAACTAATGCATGTTAAATTCGATACAGTGTCAAGTCAAGTCAAGTCAATTTATTTATATAGCACATTTAAAAAACAACAGGAGGTGACCCAAAGTGCTTTACAGGCATAGCTAGTAATAAACTTAAAAACATAGCCTAGCTAGGCTTATAGCTCAGAGCTGAGGCACCACAGAATTACAGCTGGAATAAATACATAAGAGAATATATAATAACAACAATGATAATAGTACAAGAACAAATAATAATAAAAGCAGTGCAAAGTTGTAAAAAAAAGTAAAAGAAAAAACAAGAGAAGAGGTAAAAATAGATGGATAAATAAAAAAAAACAATAATTAAAAAAAAAAACAGTGAGACAAACATAATGAAAATTAGCCATCACACTAATCTTAGCTTGGACAGTAAGACACCAGGTCATTCAGTATAGCCATTCTTTTGCTCTTCAGGCATGTTTACACTACATGCAGCATGTAATTACCGTATGTCTGTGATCCATGTTTAAAAATTAATGGCATAATAAATATCTGCTTAGTAATCTACTCAGCAGCGACTTAGTCCTGAGCGAATTTCACTCTGCAGGGGTCAGACGCCTTCCGAAGCCGAGATGAATTATTTAAGCATGGCCAAAACACTGGAGATGTATGGGGTGGACCTTCATCCTGTGTTCGTAAGTAAAGATATTAATATTAATACACTTGATGTGGTTATTGTAATTCATCTATACATTTGAAATACCCTCACTGTTTTCATTTCAGGGGGAAAAGCAGTCTGAATATTTCCTGGGTTTGACGCCAGTCGGAGTTGTAGTTTACAAAAATAAAACCCAAGTTGGGAAGTATTTCTGGTAGGTAAACCAACTAGTAAAATCTGTATTTGGTAGAAGGTCCACATGTCAGATTTGTCCAAAGCATTGTCTAAGATAGGACAACATTTTACATGTTGCAGATCTGAATCTGTTCTCGGTATTTAGACTTTTCTGATGGCATCTTTGATCTCAAACTGGACTCATTTTCAGGTCTCTGCAGGAAAAGGGTTTTTTTTTCTGCAAAGGAAGTCACAGCTTGATTGTTAAATTAGAGCATTTATACGTTTCTTTGATGTTTCAGGCCAAGAATTACGAAAGTATTTTTCAAAGAAACACAGTTTGAGCTGCGCGTTCTGGGGAAAGATGTAAGTCTGATTATTTTTCTAAACGGACCAGCTAATGATACCCTTTTTATGTGTTAAACTGGCTATGCTTGTACATTACCATGGAAACTAGAGGATTGCCTATACTAGTAGAATGGCCCAAAATATACAGACAAAAATCGACAGTACCCTTCATGATTATTGTCACACTTTGTAAAGATTAATAAAAAGTGTTAGAAAAAAAATCCACCTTTTGGTGAAGTTGGTTCCTCTCACACTGAAGAAATGAGAAAAATACAACCTTTAATTGAAATAAATTTATTCAGAGAAATCATCAAGAAATAATTATTTACAACACTGTTATTTTCACCCCTGCATTTAATACTCTGTACAGCCTCCCTTTGCCAGTAAAACAGCACTGAGTCTTCTCCTATAACATTTTATAAGGTTGGAGATCCAGAACAGGGCATCTGAGACCGTTCCTCTACACAATCTCTCCAGATCATCCAGGGTCCTCAGCCCTCTCCTGTGCTCTCTCCTCCTCAGCTCAGCCCACAGGTTTTCAATAAGGTTCAGGTCAGGGGACTGAGATAGCCATGACAGAAGCTTGATTCTGTGCTCAGCTAACCATCTTTGTGTTGATTTGGACATATGCTTCGGATCATTGTCCTGCTGGAAGAGCCAGTGACGACCCAGTTTGAGTTTCCTGGCAGAGGCAGATAGATTCTGATTGAAAATGTCCTGGAATGTCATGGAGTCCATGATGCCATGTACCCTAACAAGGTTTTCAAAGCCTTTGGAGGAAAAACAGCCCCAAAACATCACAGAACCTCCTCCATATTTTACATTTGTGATCGGGTTCTTTTCATTATAGCCATCCTACTTTTTACACCAAACCCATCTTGAATGTTTATTGCTAAAAAGCAAAATTTTTGTTACATCAGACCATAGAACACAGTTCCAGGAAAGATGGAGTAGCGTTTCGCAAACTTAAGGCACTTATGTTTGTGGTTAACTGACAGAAAAGGCTTTTTTTTTTCTGGCAAACCTTCCAAATAATCTGTTGGCATGGAGGTGGCATCTGGTGGTTTTGGAGACTTGGAAACCACAAGATTTTACTTGTAATTCACCAACAGTGATCCTTGGAGATTTTTTTTTTTTTGCCTCTCTTACCATCCTCCTCATTGTATGTGGGGGTAAAATAAACTTGGGTCCTCTTCCAGGCAAATGTGTAACAGTTCCAGTTGGTGTCCACTTTTTTTTTTATTGTTATTATTGCCCTAACAGTAGAAATGGACATTTTCAGGTAGTTAGCTATTTGTTTGATCACCATTCCCTGACTTATGAAGGTCAACACGCATCTCCCTCATTTGGTTTGTGTGTTCTTGTATCTTTCCCATGTTGATGGATGACTAAGTGAATTTGGTCTCTCTATCACTTCGTATTTGTACCCTAATTAATCAGGAAGTCATGGATTACAGCTTAAAAGTTCCTCCACACGCCAATCAACTCAAACATCTCTTCTCATTATCTCTAGCCGCTTTATCCTGTTCTACAGGGTCGCAGGCAAGCTGGAGCCTATCCCAGCTGACTACGGGCGAAAGGCGGGGTACACCCTGGACAAGTCGCCAGGTCATCACAGGGCTGACACATAGACACAGACAACCATTCACACTCACATTCACACCTACGGTCAATTTAGAGTCACCAGTTAACCTAACCTGCATGTCTTTGGACTGTGGGGGAAACCGGAGCACCCGGAGGAAACCCACGCGGACACGGGGAGAACATGCAAACTCCGCACAGAAAGGCCCTCGCTGGCCACGGGGCTCGAACCCGGACCTTCTTGCTGTGAAGCGACAGCGCTAAGCACTACACCACCGTGCCGCCCGGCACGTGTTTTTGTTGAAAATATTTATTTCTTGATGAGGGATTTGTTTTTCCCTGAATATATTTATTTCAGTTAAAGGTTGGATTTTTCTAATTTTTTTTTTTTAGCGTAAGATGAAGCGACTTCACCAAACGGTGGATTTTTTTTTTCTAACCCATTTTACTCATCTTGACAAGGGGTGCCAATAATTGTCGAGGTCACCGTACATTATTAGAATAGACATGAAATGCATTGTTTCTTCCAATATTACTTCTTCGACAACTTCTCATCTGTGTTTTAGTGCTATTCTGATAAAAATTATCTTGTTTCCATGGTAACACCTTCATATATATTTTAATTTATCAGCTTACTCATATATCATATATCATAAAACCCTGCTTTGGCATCCTCCCATAATTCATGATGTTTTGCTTATTTTACTTGCTCCTTCTGTGCAAAGAGAAAAATTCCTATTTGCCATTCGTTCTATCTTGGGAAGGAAAACAAAGAAATTGGGATGTGATAGTCTATTAGGCAGCGTTCTCATGCAGGACTGAGAAAACGATTATTGACCCGGGACTATAACTGTCCCCATGCCTCAAATGAGATTTTACAAAACTCCTGTACACTTATTCTCCTACAGGCCAATTTGCTCTTCAAATGAAAGAGGAGCTTCCCTAAGGAGAACATCCAGTCTAGTGAAAATATGCTAATAAGGACTCAGCAGGTCTTTTCAATTACTTTTATTGAGCAAAGAACCACAGCCATGCACAGTCTGCTCTAGAATTATTGGCACCCGTGGAGACGATGAGTTTAAAAAAAAAGGTTATTGAACAGTCCTTGTGGTTTAAACTCGTGGTGAAAATATGAGAGAAATTTAACCTTTACTAAAATTATTGGCACCCCTACATTTAGTACTCGATGCAAGAGGTCTGGATTTACCAGACAAGAGAGTCTCTTATGAAGCTCATCCCACAGATCAGGGAATTGGCATGGATGGCAATGTCCAAAACTTGATTCTGTTGTCCTTGAACTATTTTTGTGCGGATGATCAACCTAATTGTAACTTCTTGGCAGAGGCAACCAAGCTTTAATTGAACAACATCTGGTACTTCACTGGGGTGGCACAGTGGTGTAGTGGTTAGTACTGTTGCCTCACAGCAAGAAGGTTCTGGGTTCAAGCCCAGTGACTGGCGGGGGCCTTTTTGTGCGGAGTTTGCATGGGTTTGCTCCGGTTTCCCCCAAAGACATGCAGGTTAGGTTAACTGGTGGCTCTAAATTGACGTCTCTACCGTATGTGTCAGCCCTGCGATGACCTGGCGACATGTCCCTCGCCCATAGTCAGCTGGGATAGGCTCCAGCTGGGACCCTGCACAGGATAAACAGATGGATGGATGGATTTTACTTCAGTGAGTCCATGATGCAGTGCAGTATAACAAGGTCTCCAGAGTCTTTGAAGGAAAAACAGCACCACATGATCACAGATAATCCACTATACGTTTATGCCCTTTTATTCTCTTTTATGTACAGTATAGCCAAACCCACCTTGAATGTTTGTTGCCAAAATTATATATTTTTGTCTCCTCTGACCATAAAGTTCCAGTCAGAGTTCTAGTAGCATCTAGCAAACTTACATTTGTAGTTAGATACTCTTCAAATACTTTGTTGGCCTTTTAATTTTAGATTCGGAGACTTGGTGACCGGAAAATCCCGCAAAACTCCAACTGTGGTCCTTAGAGACTGTCCTTGTGTCAACTTCCAGCTGCAGTTGTTTTAAACTATCTTAATTATTGCCCTAACAGTGGATATGGATATTTTAAGACACGCGACATGTTTTTGGAGCCAGTGTCTGATTTTTGGCACACTTTTGTGTCATTTGATCTGTGTATTCTCTAATCTTCCAAATGTTGATGATTGACTAAGAGAATTTGGCCTTTATGTTAGCTCATAGTTACACCCCAGTGAAACAGCAAGTCATGGATGCCTGCTTAAGAGTTCCTAAACACTCAGGTCAACTTTCAAGAGTAATAGATAAACAGAAACATGTGTCAGTTGCACTTTGTTCATTGAATTTCTAGGTTTTTATTGGTTTATTTTCATAGAATATGATTATTTCTGTTAAAGGTTCAATTTATCTCATTTTCAGTGTGAAATTAAGCTAATCAGCAATAAAGGCATTTTTTATATTTAGGGAGCCACTGTTTCTGGATTGTAATAGTTTCTAACTGGCCTTTTTTCTTCTTCTTTTTTTTTTCAGTGCAACGAGACATCATTCTTCTTCGAAGCTCCCAGCAAAGCGTCATGTAAAAACCTTTGGAAGTGTTGTGTGGAACACCACACCTTCTTCAGGTACGAAAGCAGTTTGCACTTTGACATCTTTAAGCACAAATCAGGGGCTGTGACAAGTTTGTTTGGTGCTTGAACCACAAAAGAGCAATAAAAAAAGAATACACCCTCCGTGAGGGTTTCAACAGTTCACTTTTCATGAACTGCTCGATTCTCAGGTCAGTCGTGGTGCAGCCTCGGATTCCAGGTGTTACACTGACAAGATGAATGGAACCACCTCTGGGGAAACAACCCTCCTTATTATAGGAAGAACACCAATAATTAATTCTGCATAATTTTCATTGACAGAATTCAAGAAATAGAAAGGCCAGTTTTACTAATATCCAAAATTATTTTCATGTAAAATCTCAAATCTCTTTTTATATCAGAGGTGTAAACATATGGCATATATCTGTTGTGAAAATGGAATCATTTCTCATTATTGAACCGTAATTTCAATACATTTCTAATTCTCAATTTTTAGTCAGTGGTTTTGTGTTCAGTTATCAGAATGGGTTCAGTGATTAAAGTGCACATCACGGGTAAATTCAGGAGCAAGATCAATGTAATTCTCCTATTTTATATTAAAATTTGGTCAAATATCTGTCACATTCTGCATTTTGTGCAATTTTTTTTTACCTTGCGCAATACCAGAAAAATTCAGTTGAAATCAAGCCATTTGAGGCGAATTGGTCCGCCTCTGAAAAAACTTGGCATTTGGATTTCCCGGGAAACATTGATTTTCGTGACGTCGCGTGCAGGACGCCTCCCTCTGAATCCTACGTCAGCGCTGGTTAGTTTATGAGAAAACAACCTGGTGGTTTTCTGCAAATTTCTTCGATGTTACTGCGTAATTATTAAAATGGTTAACAGATGTATCGTAGGAGGGTGTAGCAACACCAATCTTGATGGGATTAGTACTCATCGTTTCCCAAAAAACCGGACAATGAGAGAGAAATGGGAGCGCTCGGTCTACACAGGCTGTGCACTGAAACCGTACAAAGCTCTCGCAGCCTGCTGGCACTTCCGCAGGTAACGTCACGAATCTGGCTCCAGACTCCCTTGGGATTTTTCCAGACACGTTTTGTTATTTTATTTTTTTCCGCTGTAGCCAGATGGCCGGGCGGCACAGTGGTGTAGTGGTTAGCGCTGTCGCCTCACAGCAAGAAGGTCCAGGTTCGAGCCCCGTGGCCGGCGAGGGCCTTTCTGTGTGGAGTTTGCATGTTGTCTGCGTGGGTTTCCTCCGGGTGCTCCGGTTTCTCCCACAGTCCAAAGACATGCAGGTTAGGTTAACTGGTGACTCTAAATTGACCGTGAATGGTTGTCTGTGTCTATGTGTCGGCCCTGTGATGATCTGGCGACTTGTCCAGGGTGTACCCCGCCTTTCGCCCGTAGTCAGCTGGGATAGGCTGCAGCTTGCCTGCGACCCTGTAGAACAGGATAAAGCAGCTAGAGATAATGAGATAAGATGAGACAGATGGCCTTGTGCAAAATTACCCTTCTGGATGAGTGTGTAAAGGGACATACTTTCATATAAAAAAACCCCGAAATTGGTCCAGAATATGCACTTTAAGGCTCTGGGCTGCTGATCAGGAGGTCATGAGTTAAAGCCTCAATATTGCCCTTAAGCAAGGCTCTTAACTTTCTCAGCTCCAGCACCGTATCATGATTAACCCTGTGCTCTGACCCCCATTATTAACAAACTAGGATATGCTAAGAATTTCACTGGCTTGACAAAGGTGCTGTGTAAATTAAACATTCTTCTTATGAGTCTTTTTTATCTATGTATTTATTTCTACTCATTCTCGCACGCAGTCTTCATTCCAAAGTAATCCGCAGGTATAGTAAATCAAATCATGGGTGCCAAAAGAATTGACTTGCATTGACACCACCCTGTATTTTGCACACAAATTACATATCCATTAATGTAAACACACAAAAAAGACGCAGTCCTGAATAAATCAGCTTGAACATTTTGTTTTATCAAGCTTTTACACAAGCAAGCCTTTAGTAAACCTGACTAGCCTAAGCATTTTTACGTCTTCGAGGTCTTTTTAATCAGTCATTTAAAAGGGACGTATTATGAAAAACTGACTTTTTCAGTGCTTGCGCACATACAGTTGGGTATCTGGAGTGTCTACAAACCCACAAACTCTGAAATAAGACACCCAGTCAGGTTCAGATTTGGCTCCTTTTTCTATGTCACAAGGAGCCCGTTTCATTAAGACCTCAGGGAACTGTGTCAATTTGTGGAAAAGGAGTGTAATATATCACTTTAAAAAAAAAAAACATTGTACAAGAATGCAAGACCTATTGAGAGTTGGGTTTTGGTGATACTGTGTACTACATGAATGAAAAGCACTGCAGTCCCATAATGCGCCGAGAGCTCTTCTTGTGACTCGGTACTGGGTTAGTGTGCTTCTGTTGGTGTGTTAATTCATCTTATAACCATTATTTGGCCAATTAGCTGGTAACGAGCCTTCACTATTCTAGTGCTTGTTCTTTGTAATACAGGATTTGTTTTTGTAATGTCACATTCATTAGAGTTTCTAGACTAATGTTGTTTGTTAATTGCTTTTAATAAAAAGTCTTTTATCAAATTAGCAAACTGAAGCATATGCATTTTCACAGTCGAATTATATTAGCCATGACTGGACTAATCATGTGGCATTTTGAAAATTTCTACTGTAAAAGCACAACGATGGATCCTTTCCCATTGTGCATTAACACCAAGCAGTTTCACGTTTCTCTGTTCACCTTTTATCACACTTGTGTCAAGTCAGAGATCATAATAAGCCTAACACAAGCTGCAGTAATCTTCAGATATATTAAGTCTACGTTCTATGTCAATTCTAATTCCTTCGAGAAGTCTCTCCTGCTCTGCTGGTTTTTTTTTTTTTAATAAGTCCCTGACTTTGAAAAGTGTGCACTTGATCCCAGGTTTTTTTAATAAGTCCCTGTCTTTGAGAAGTCTACTCTAGATCCTGTTTCTTTTTCTTAAGACTGTTTCTTTGAGTGAAAGATGGCTGTTAGGGAATACTCACTACAATCCTTCTCCCCAAAGTGCCTGCTGCTTTTTGCTCAATCAGAAGTTGCTCCCCAGATCAGCATTAACGTGCATATCACGGGTAAATTCAGGAGCAAGATCAATGTAATTCTCCTATTTTATATTAAACTTTGGTCAAATATCTGTCACATTCTGCATTCTCTGTAATTTTTTTACCTTGCGCAATACCAGAAAAATTCAGTTGAAATCAAGCTATTTGAGGCAAATTGGTCCGCCTCTGAAAAAACTTGCCGTTTGGATTTCCTGGGAAACACTGATTTTCGTGACGTCGCGTGCGGGACGCCTCCCTCTGAATCCTACGTCAGCGCTGGTTTGTTTACGAGAAAACGACCTGGTGGTTTTCTGCAAATTTCTTCAACGTTATCGCGTAATTATTAAAATGGTTAACAGATGTATCGTAGGAGGGTGTAGCAACACCAATCTTGATGGGATTAGTACTCATCGTTTCCCAAAAGACCGGACAATGAGAGAGAAATGGGAGCGCTCGGCCTACACAGGCTGTGCACTGAAACTGTGCAAAGCTCTCGCAGCCTGCTGGCGCTTCCGCAGGTAACGTCACGAATCTGGCTCCAGACTCCCTTGGGATTTTTCTAGACGTGTTTTGTTATTTTATTTTTTTCTGCTGTAGACAGATAGCCTTGTGCAAAATTACCCTTCTGGATGAGTGTGTAAAAGGACGTACTTTCATATAAAAAAAACACGAAATTGGTCCAGAATGTGCCCTTTAAATGACATAGAGCACATGAATCCAGTGTTGTTTTTAGTTTAGTTTGGGGAGGGCTGGTAATCTGTGTGTGAAAGTATATCAGGGTAAGGAAAAAGAGAGAGAGAGAGATTTTATTATTATTATTTTTTTTTTATTATTTTTTTTATCATGTAAATCTGTTACTAGTTAGATTTACATGAATATGGTCCCAAATGTATCTATGATTGCTATGGCAACAAAACAAATATCAATCATATCAAGCCTGTCTTAGAAATGTACAAACCTTCTTAAGTCAGCGTACATAGGGCAGAACTATAATTACTAAAACTAAAATCTAAAGATTTCAAACATTTATAATGTAAGTAAACCCTAAAACATGAAAAAAGATATCAAGAATAAAGGAATAGTTACCCTAAATATGCTAATACAGCTCACAATTAGTGAAGGCTAAAGCCAATTAATTAGTGCAGTCTCATTACCATAATTATAATTTCACCTGACTGACTAATAACAGATTGAATAGTTTCACCAGATATGCTAATTTAACTACAAAATAATAAGCTACCTGTTAATCACTACAATACCATTTAAGATCATTACCATGAAGATCATTTAATTTCATTATTGATCAAACAAAGTTCCACAGTGTATGGTAATATAGCTAAGAATGAATAAAGGCAAATTACCAAAGTCTCATTTCCATAATGCTAATTAGGTTAAATATGTTAATTAGAATTATTACCACCAGAGTCGTAACATAACTAAGAATCAGTGAAAGCCAGTACTGTATGTCCTAATTACGTACGAACATGATGATTCTTTTATCTTCATTAGTAATTACAGTCATAATTTCACCAGTTTGTTAATGTAGCAAAAAAAAAAAAATAATGGAGGCCACTAGGCACCAATTAACAGTCTTATTACATTAATACTTTATTTCTACATTTTAAATTAGTTTTCACTGTTTGAACAGTTAAGGTTTCCATTAAACACTTAGGCTCTGTAAGGACGGTTATAAAAGTTTTATGAAAATACCGTTCTTATTAATAAATACAGAATAGGTTTATAGTCGAGTTTAAGCTGATTTCATTATATGGACTTCTCTGTAGCCGTTAAGCCGTGCCTTTTTTTCCTCAGAGGTGCACTTCAAAGCCGTGAATGTTAATGCAAGCCAAAAGCTCTCTGTAGTGTTTTCCACCTTTAATTCAGCTCATTAAAACACACACACACACACAGAGAATTCTGAACAGCCAGGCTGTGTCTCAGAAGTTTACAGAGAGACGCTAAAGAATCGAAATGTGCGTATTCCCATTTTCATGAATTCTCAAAGATGCATACAAAATACATTATAGGTTCAATAATCTGAGGCCATTTTGTTTCAATTTGTGTTTGTATTAAATGACTATTGACTGAGGAATGAGTTTGATGAATCGCACTGTTATATCTGAAATTATTCCCCATGCTGCTGTATTGATTCTCGATCACACGTTTTAACAGCTACAAATACAACAACAAATTAAAAGTAAGTTAAGAAGTTTGCTTGTATGTTACTTTAATAACCAATCCAGATTAAGTATATGCTTATTGCTTCAGTTAGCAATTAACGTTTTGATTTTTTTTTTTTTTATTCTGAATGGGAAAAATTTCTCTCTGCTCTTTGGTGTGAACAAGGACATCCTACAAACAGTGTATAAAAATCTTGTTGAAAGCATTCTATCATTTAATATGATCATGTGGTATGGTAACTTGAACATGCAGAGAAAAAATAAGCTACAGAGAATAGTGAATATGGCCACAAAGATAATAGGAAAGCCACAAAAGCACTTAAGTATAATGTACGATGAACAGATTTTAAACAACCCCAGGAAAATCATAAATGACCCTTCCCACCCGCTCCGCTGTGAATTCGAGCTTCTACCCTCTGGAAGGCGTTTTAGAGTGCCCAACGCTAATAAGAACATCTTTAAAAACTCCTTCGTCCCAAAAGGAATAAGGGCGATAAATAATACAGGGATTCTTACTTAATTCACCCCAGTCCTTTTTATTTGTCTGATTACTTATTTATTATTATATTTATGATATTTATTACTTTTCAGCTATTTCATTTTTTAAACACTCTTTTGAGTGCTAGTGTATTTTTATAATAACTTAGTTTTCTCTTCTTTTGTTTTTACAAAATGCAGTGTTTGAATGCTTGATTTGTGTGTTGTGATTTTAATGTTTAATTGTTTAAATGTCTGTGGTGGAACTGAAGACAAATTTCCACATTGTGGACAATAAAGTATTCGTATTCGTATTTACTGAGATATTAAATATATTTTATAGAATGCCGGAAAATGAAGTCAACACACTGTCAAGCAAGCTGTCCAAATTCAGCTCTCTGGGCTCCAAACATCGTTACAGGTTAGTAACATTATCTGTATGTTGTTTTCATACAGGTAATGCATCTGAACTGCAACAGTGAGAGAGAGGAAGAAGAGAGAAAGTCTATTACTTATCTAGTTTAATGAGATTATGGTTATTTCGAGTATAGTAATAATGCACTACTTACTATTCAGGAGCATACCAGGGGCTCAGACTTTTAGCACTCAGCCACGCCTTTAACTTTTGGGGGAGGGCTAAGGACTCCCGGTATAGATTGCTTCACTGTTCAAATATTAAACTTACTATTTAAATGTGTATAATAATTGTTTGGCTATTTATTAGAGCTGTAAAGGTTTTAGTCCTGAACTTTCCACTCACAGAACACATTTTTATTAAAATTGTCATTTGATTCAAGTTCACATTGTTAATAGACCTAATTGTTCTGGAGTTACTGAGATTGAGTTAAACCCATTCTGTATAATTCCGCATTAAAAATGCGAATAACTGGTGCATCATGTCCACATTTTTAGCTGGCAAAGTAGTTTACATTTTATAGTTAGTTTTTTTTCTTTTTTATCAGACATCTAGTTTTTAGGTTTGTTTACCTGACATGTTTCGACGTACGACTGTCGTCTTCCTCAGAGTGTCACCGGATGTTATTGGTGACGCATCTTTTATCAGCTGATGTTTCCGAAGGCGTGGCCTTCCTGTCTGGTTTGACAGATCGGTCACGCCTTCTACTGTCTGTTCATCAGCGCTGGATCAGGGAGGCCATGGAGATCCGTAAGCGAAGTCCGAGGACCATCAACCGGGATGAGGGAGCATACAAGCTCTCCCATACCTGGAGTGCCATCTCGCAGGGGACGAACAGACAGTAGAAGGCGTGACCGACCTGTCAAACCAGACAGGAAGGCCACGCCTTCGGAAACATCAGCTGATAAAAGATGCGTCACCAATAACATCCGGTGACACTCTGAGGAAGACGACAGTCGTACGTCGAAACGTGTCAGGTAAACAAACCTAAAAACTAGATGTCTGATAAAAAAGAAAAAAACTAACTATATTTAATATATGACCTAATGAATGTAATTGAAAGAGAGTTTACATTTTTATCACATAATTTATGTATAATAATAAAAAACAAGAAACGTAGAAAACCAACACAAAACACAGTAAACCCTTCCTGCGTATCCTGGCTCCATCTGAGTGAGTCGGATCTCTGTGAACTTTGCACATCGTTGTTTTTTTACTTTACTGATATCCCCAGCGAACCGGTTGCAACATTTACCGTAAACAGGCTGAAACACGTACTAACATTGTTGTAAAAGTTAACACATGAACTAGCATTACAGTAAACAGACAAACACGTGACGTAGCATGAACCTGGCTAAAAAATGAACAAGCATTACAGTAAACAGAAGAACATGGGCAACCATGGCCCCAAAGGATCACTGGTTCGATTCCATGGACTGGCAGGAAAAATCCATGGCTGAAGTGCCCTTGAACAAGGCACCTAACCCCTAGCTGCTCCTGAGGTGTTGGGTATGTGTGTGCTCGTTGTACGTTGCTCTGGATTAGAGCGTCTGCTAAAATGCCTGTAACGTAATATAACACGTGAACTAGCATTCAGGTAAATGAGTTATCCAGGAAGTAGTACTAATCATAAATAAACAAAACTACCCAAGCTGAATTAAGTAGTGAGGCTACTTTAATTGAAGCCACCAACATGCGAAATGGATGTGTTAAGAAATTCTGATGTTTTGATACAAGTGACACATTAAGTGATTGTATTCAGTGTTATTTTTCATAGTGGGAAAACCGCCATGCAGATGGGAAAAGATCAGTGTATCGGTTTGCCCAGGCCGAATCTGGAGGTGGTACGCACACGCAGTAAGACTTACCCAAAGAGGAGCACCCAGCCCACAAGTGAGCATCTATCCATCTAACATCATCAACATGCTGTCACTCGTTCTCATGCTTTATCATTTCTAGAGTAACAGCTCATTCACAGGGACTTGCATGGCAGACGCTCCACGTAACCTAAGATCAACAATAAAAGAATTGAGAACGTGTTGTCGTTATTATTAGGAGACCTTTAATCAGTAAAGTTTTCCGCCATGGGAGAGTCTTCAGAACAGAGTAGCTTGCGCTTTGCAGTTTCTCAGTAACATGAAAAGCTGACAAGGACACGACTCTTCATAGCTGCTATAACATTAAGTAATAATAAGACCTAAGCTAATTAGCAGACATTAAAGGGGTACCAAATATAATATATACAGTTGCTGATGTGACAAAGTAACGTATTCTTAAGTATTCTATCAAATTTATATACTAGAAAACAACGAAATATCTTGGCAATTGTAAATATAATAGTCGGTACGCTAAACGGCACAAGAGTCGCCATTTTTAAAAGACCGTGACGTCAGCGCTACCCACTGCACTAGGAGAGAAGCATGTAATCATGGCGTCGGGCGCATCAAGTGAAAGCGACAGCTCTGTCGAATCATACGAAGAGATCCCGCAAAAGACACGTCTGGAGGATCGTTACGCTTTCCATCGGTCCTGTTATTACACCCGAAAGCAACACACTGTGGCACTGTGTAGCTGATCACTTACAATTCATCCTACTTTCCGATTCACACGTGCTAGTCCCAACTTCAATGAACCAACACAACTGGGCACATACATACGTCATGAGTGTTACGCAGAGAAAATGAACGTGCATTCTGATTGGATAAAATTAATATCATGGCGGGCTGTTCAAACTGCGGAAATAGTTTGCTCGAGCTACTTTCAAAACACTATAACTTTCCAACCTTAGAACAAAAAACTTTTGTAAGTCTTGAATAAGGTTCGTTAATGTGTGTTTTATTGTTATATTTACTCTATATATTGCCCTCTGTTCCCCTTTAAATGTAACTATAAAGTGAAAAAAATGGCAACATGTTCGTTAATAAATAGAAAATTGTAATCATTGGCAAATTGCTGTGGTATAAGAGAAATAAAACACTTGCTGTTATTGAAAACTTCAGGATGGTGTCAGGCTGCAACAAAACACCCTGTTGCTGATTATTTTCCTCCAGTGGCTCACCCTGAACCAATTTATTCCTTCCATAACACCATTCCCAGCTGTCAGTAAGGCCTTGTGCATGATCACACCACAGCCTCGGGATAATGATACTTCAGCATAGTTGTGTAACTATTAACTCTAAGCTCATAAGAATTTGTATTGTAACGTGCTGCACAGGCGTGCACTAATCCCGTTATTCTGGATGTGCAAATCTGCTAGCCACGTTAATTACAGCGATTGTGAGATTAGGTTCACTTCAGTAATTTCGCAGGTGTGTTGACACAAGCAAGTTCTATCCATTTAGTCGTCTGTCAAAAAAATATCGGTTCCCCAAGGTTCCCGATCACCCAAATATGCGCTCGCTTTGTTTCTCTTTCGCAAATATTGGCTGCAGGTACACCGTGCATGTCATAGCACATTGTAAATTATAATGATTGTAAGATTACAGGATGTTAACATCAATACGAATGTCCTACACCGCTACACATTTCGAGTATCAAAGGTTTTTCCAAAGAACATTCCTTTATTTCTTTTTCTTCACTCGTATTTAAGAAGAAGGCTTCCGCAGGCAATGAAGGAGTGTTGATTAGATTTAGGTGAGTGCAGGCCAAATAAAAAAATATATTGGATTGCTACTTAGACTGCAAGAAAATGAATAGGTGCATATCGAGTGTAAGTGGAAAAAAAATCTATGTGGGGAATTGTGCTCACTCAGATATAAGGGAATGAGTGGATTGGGTATTGACGTCAGGCGAGGAAGCTTGGGGCGCAGTCCACATTCCAGTTCATCCTAAAGTGGGGATGAGGTCAGGGTTCTGTACAGACCACTTGAGCTCTTCCACTCCAGCTTTGGCAAGCCAAGTCAAGTCAAGTTTATTCGTATAGCGCTTTTAACAATAGAAATTGTCGCAAAGCAGCTTTACAGAATTTGAACGACTGAGCTAATTTTATCCCTGATTTATCCCCAATGAGCAAGCCTGTGGCAACAGTGGCAAGGAAAAACTCCCTCAGATGACATGAGGAAGAAACCTCGAGAGGAACCAGACTCAAAAGGGAACCCATCCTCATTTGGGCGACAACAGACAACGTGACTATAACATTAACAGTTTTAACATGAAGTCAGTTTCGTTGATGTTATAAACTCTTCAACTGATGGAAACTTGAGTGCAAAACTGTTCATGACAACGGCAGTCCTAAAGTTAGCAAGTCAACTGTAGTCCTCAGCCATAAAAGCATTACTGTAAGAGTCCAGAGCGTCCTCCAAGTGCGACTTTCAACTGTCCATATGGGGGCCGTCCTCCACAGGAGCGATGTGATGAGATTCTGACCAGACACTGGGCATCAGGATGGATCAGGCAGGTCCGAGGAGCAGAAGAGGTCAGCGTCTCGATCTCAGGATTGATCTCAGGAGCTCACTTTGTGCACAGGGGTATTATCGTGTTGGAGCAGGTTTGGGCCTCTTCATTCCAGTGAAAGGAAATCTTAATGCTACAGTAAACATAGACAGTTGGGTGCTTACAGTTTCGTGGCAACGGTTTGTGGAAGGCTCACGTATGGGTGTGATGGGCAGGTGTCCACATACTTTTGGCTATATTGTGTATCTAATTAAACTGCTTATTATTATTTCCATTAACCGGCACAGTTAGCCATGAGCATGTTGGTTAACTGGCAAGATTAAGTAGACGTGTAGGGAAAAAATAATGCAGCTCTTAGAGGGAAATCAAACCATGTATGTACAGTGTATATAGTTACAAAAGTGAGGAATGAGAATCTAGTGGCCCTTTTCCACTACCCTTTTTCAGCTCACTTCAGCTCACTTCAGCTCACTTCACCCGACACGGCTCGCGTTTCGACTATCTCAGAGCAGCACGACTCAGCTCACTTCAGCCCTGCTTAGCACCCAAAACTCGCACCGTTTTGGAGTGGGGCTGAAGCGAGCCAAACCGAGCCGAGTGGGGCTAGGGGCGTGAGGAGACACTCCCCTGTGCGCTGATTGGTGAGGAGGAGTGTCCTCACGTGCCCACACACGCCCCGCGAGCACGCTGGGATCTGTAAACACTGTAAACCCGTAAGAAGAAGAATTACGAGAATTTCTGAAGCCTTATGCGCCTCACCTCATCTATACGCTCTTGCCAGTATCTGTTGGCGTTGTCGGTGACAACAAGCCACAGCACCAAGACCAGCAACACTAACGACTCCATGTCCTCCATGTTTATTGTTTACTATCCGGGTTGTGAGACTACCGCTTAAAAGCTCACTGATGTCACTGTTTGCCCCGCCTAACGACATCACGTGACGTCCACCCACTTTCGCTAACTCCACCCAATGTGTCCACCCACTTCCAGCCAGCACGGTTCAGCGCGGTTGTAGTCGAAATGCAACTCCAACAGCCCCGCTCAGCTCGACTCGGCCCAACTCAGCACGGCACGGCTCAGCCCAACTCAGCCGCGTTTGTAGTGGAAGAGCGGCATAGAGTCACGATATTGTCTTGAAGGCGTTAGAATTTGCCTACATCTGGCTCCCTCCTGTGATATTGGTCCTGCCTTCCCTCCAGTCCAGTCAACATTGTTGAGAAGCCTCAGCTCATCTCATTATCTGTAGCCACTTTATCCTTCTACAGGGTGGCAGGCAAGCTGGAGCCTATCCCAGCTGACTACGGGCGAAAGGCGGGGTACACCCTGGACAAGTCGCCAGGTCATCACAGGGCTGACACATAGACAGCCATTCACGGTCAATTTAGAGTCACCAGTTAACCTAACCTGCATGTCTTTGGACTGTGGGGGAAACCGGAGCACCCGGAGGAAACCCACGCAGACAACATGCGAACTCCGCACAGAAAGGCCCTCGCCGGCCACGGGGCTCAAACCCAGACCTTCTTGCTGTGAGGCGACAGCACTAACCACTACACCACCGTGCCGCCCTGGTTGGGAAGCCTGAATGTCACAAACTAAGGATGCTTTCACTATTCCATTTGAAGCAAACCCTGATGCGTTTTCCACCTTGTTACACTTTGGGAAGATAAACACAGCAGTCACATTGGTATGGACCAAAATAATCAGACTTGGAGCAACTGAGCATGGTGTAAGCCATATTGTGGTTCGATTGCATTGAGAAAGCAATTCAGCTGCAGGATGTGTGTTTGCAGCATATTTTGCACGTGAGCTGCAAAACTGAGGATAAAGCTGTATCACCGCAGAGATTCAGTGAGTTTTAGATATTTAGATCAATGAAAAATAACGAGAAAATAAACACTAGCTGTGAAACAAAACATTTTAAACGAGTTATTTATATAATTATCTCACTATTATTTATTAACTATTATTTAATTATCTAATAATTAGGTGTTTCCTATGCTCAGGTTATTTTGACACACTTGATTAAGCTTTATTTTCAGTGCCACCTGTTTCTCAGTGAGTGTTTTCTTTCCTTTTTTTTTTTTTGCCAAAGTATGAAATGAAACAAAAGAACAAACCAAAAATATACATTTTGCTCTGAAAACTTTTAAAAATGCGCTGAGATAACTCTTTCGGATCAACTCTTACTGCCCTTGTAAATCATGCATGCATTACACCGAGTTAGTCAGCAGTTTCATCATGAGATAATTAGATCTCTGACTTTACTTGGTGACTTTATATTTGGTGATAGATCGCCGCAGACGCTGTAGCTTATGCTTAAACCTGACAGTGATGTATTGTGCTGTGGAGCTGTAACATTAATCTAAAAGTGAAATAGTGCACAGATGCCTTCACTCTGTCTTCTAGGCTTGAACAATGGGAGCCGATCAGTCACAAAGGCAGGAAATTCCCTGGGTGAAGGCCAGGCTAAAGCCAGCACGCTCTCACCAGCTAAGAGGTACTGACCTCCTACACACTTGTTTGATAAAGAGTGTGTAGTGAAGCAGATTGTACACCTATTGTCAATTCAGTAGAACTGAGTGAGATTAAAGACGTTGTTTTATTTTGTCCAAGCCCCAAAGTGTCCAAGACGGAGAGTATTTCAGAGGATCAGCCAAGCAAGCACACGGCCCCTTGGGATGAGAACGCACCACAGAGGTACAGTTATTATAATAATAATAATGTTACATTTATATAGCGCCTTTCTCAGGGCGGCACGGTGGTGTAGTGGTTAACGCTGTCGCCTCACAGCAAGAAGGTCCAGGTTCGAGCCCCGTGGCCGGCGAGGGCCTTTCTGTGCGGAGTTTGCATGTTCTCCCCGTGTCCGCGTGGGTTTCCTCCGGGTGCTCCGGTTTCCCCCACAGTCCAAAGACATGCAGGTTAGGCTAACTGGTGACTCTAAATTGACCGTAGGTGTGAATGTGAGTGTGAATGGTTGTCTGTGTCTATGTGTCAGCCCTGTGATGACCTGGCAACTTGTCCAGGGTGTACCCCGCCTTTCGCCTGTAGTCAGCTGGGATAGGCTCCAGCTTGCCTGCGACCCTGTAGAACAGGATAAAGCGGCTAGAGATAATGAGATGAGATGAGCGCCTTTCTCAAACTCAAGGTTGCTTTTACATAGGTCAGAGAAAACATCTCACACACACACAAAAAAAAGGGTTGCTAAAGAGTGGTGAGTGGAGAAATGTTCATGAAACAGAAAGGTTTTGAGATGAGAGTCGAAGAAAGGAAGAGAAGAGTAGTCACGGAGGGGTTGAAGAAGGGAATTCCAGAGCTTGGGGGCCGTGGCACTGAAGGACCTGCCATCCAGGGTAGAGAGTCTAGTGCGAGGAGCAGCAAGGAGATTATAGCTAGAGGGTCTGAGAGAGCAGGATGGAGTATAAGGGGTCAGGAGATCACATATGTAAGAAGGAGCAAGGTTATGGAGAGCTTTGAAGGTGAGTAGTATGAGATTATATTTAATTCTGGACAGAACCGGTAGCCAGTGAAGCTGAGAAAGAATGGGGGTGATATGAGCAGATGGTTTGGTATGGGTGAGGAGTCTCGCTGCAGAGTTCTGAATGTATTGTAATCTTTTAAGGGATTTAGTAGGGAGGCCAATGAGAAGGGAGTTACAGTAATCTAGGCGGGACATAATGAAGGAGTGGACCAACGTTTGAACATCAGTTATGATGGAGGTCATGTTTAAGTATGGCTAAAGGTTTGGATAATCCTGCCTGAATGCACGCAAACATGCACAAATACACACACACACAAGCCCCGACTTATAGCAAGATAAAGATCAGGGACCGGATTAAGTCGATTTCCCTTCCAACCCCTTTGAAAACAAATCACAAATCACTCCAAAGGTATTAGTTGCCAACTGTGTCTCCCATTACTTCAGAACATGAGCTAAGCTTTCTGAAGAAAATGCCAACAGCTTTGGATTTACCATTTTATTCCCTTTTATTTCATGCCACTGTTTCAGTCTGAAAGTCTGTCATTCTTTGTTTTTCCTCAGCGGGCTGTACAACTCGGCCAGCGAGCGAAACAAATCCCCCAAATTCCCGAACACACGCAGACGTTCACCCTCAGGAGGCAGCGAGAACGAGGTTATGAACTCCTCGAAGCACAGGTACAGCAGGTGTGTGTGTGCAACATATTCACATTATATACTTCCTTTAAAGTGCATATCACGGGTAAATTCAGGAGCAAGATCAATGTAATTCTCCTATTTTATATTAAACTTTGGTCAAATATCTGTCACATTCTGCATTCTCTGCAATTTTTTTACCTTGCGCAATACCAGAAAAATTCAGTTGAAATCAAGCCATTTGAGGCGAATTGGTCCGCCTCTGAAAAAACTTGGTGTTTGGATTTCCCGGGAAACATTGATTTTCGTGACGTCGCGTGCGGGACGCCTCCCTCTGAATCCTACGTCAGCGCTGGTTTGTTTATGAGAAAACGACCTGGTGGTTTTCTGCAGATTTCTTCAACGTTATCGCGTAATTATTAAAATGGTTAACAGATGTATCGTAGGAGGGTGTAGCAACACCAATCTTGATGGGATTAGTACTCATCGTTTCCCAAAAGACCGGACAATGAGAGAGAAATGGGAGCGCTTAGTCTACACAGGCTGTGCACTGAAACCGTGCAAAGCTCGCGCAGCCTGCTGGCGCTTCTGCAGGTAACGTCACGAATCTGGCTCCAGACTCCCTTGGGATTTTTCCAGACACGTTTTGTTATTTTATTTTTTTCTGCTGTAGATAGATGGCCTTGTGCAAAATTACCCTTCTGGATGAGTGTGTAAAGGGACAGACTTTCATATAAAAAAAACACGAAATTAGTCCAGGATATGCACTTTAAAAAAAAAAGCACTTCCTACTGGGAACTGTTATTATTCAAAGAACAATTTTCCCTTCAGTACACTATCTAATAATTTGAATGACTTAAAGAAAAAAAAAAACTTATGCCAAGGTATTCAGGGAGTGTTTTCATATTCAGGAGTGGCCTGATATGGCCAAGATAAAGTTCTTTTAAAATCTCTTACTATGATGTTTTTCAGTCCTGGCACTAGTACACTCGTGTGCTTGTTAATGATTCGGGTCGAGCGTGTTTTAAGCAGCACAGGATTGAGAAACACCGTGCACAGGTATTCTCAGTTCAAGTCATGCACGTTTCTGATGATTCCCTTGCTCTGACACACCTGAGTCAGCTAATTATCAAGCTGTTTATGAGCTGATTCAAGCATGTTAGAGCAGGAAATGTAATAAAACGTATGTAGTATGGAGTCTCGATGAGGAAAGCCGGTTTTTAACGCTGTGTAATTATAGCAGGTTTGTAAGATCACTAGTGGTCACACTGTACAAGATGAGCCTGATAAAATGCTGTACATTTTATAGTTTTTTTTTTTATATTAATGCACTCGTTCTAATATGCTGTTTCCTTACTAACAGCTCATACACAGGGATTTGTACAGCACATGCTCAACATAATCTAAGCCTAATATTAATTTTTTTTTTTAATGTGGTGTTGTTTAACAAAGTCAAATGTACAGTCACTGATGTGGTGAAATTGTTTTGTTAAGAGACATTTATGTAACACTTATGGAAGGAATCTCAGTTCTCAGTGCCTTGCAAGGTTCCCAGCATGGGAAAGTTTTCAGGAAGATAGAAGAGTTTACGCTTTCCCTGTAAAATGACAAGCTGCATTTTGAGAGAGAAAGCGAGAGAGAAGAGGCTGGTAAGGGAATGCTTTTATTACAGCTATAAAGCCATGGCCTAATGGTTAGAGAAACAGCTTTGGGACCAAAAGGTCACTGGTTCAATTCCCTGGACCAGCAAGAATAGCTGAAGTGCCCTTGAGCAAGGTACTGAACCCCCAGGTTGCTTCGGGTATGTTGCTCTGGATAAGAGCGTCTGCTAAAAGCCTGTAATGTAATAACCGGAGCAACTTTATTTTTTTCTGTCAAAACAGTAAATCTAACTCATCTCATCATCTCTAGCCGCTTTATCCTGTTCTACAGGGTCGCAGGCAAGCTGGAGCCTATCCCAGGTGACTACGGGCGAAAGGCGGGGTACACCCTGGACAAGTCGCCAGGTCATCACAGGGCTGACACATAGACACAGACAACCATTCACACTCACATTCATACCTACGGTCAATTTAGAGTCACCAGTTAACCTAACCTGCATGTCTTTGGGGGAAACCGGAGCACCCGGAGGAAACCCACGCGGAGAACATGCAAACTCCGCACAGAAAGGCCCTCGCCGGCCATGGGGCTCGAACCAGGACCTTCTTGCTGTGAGGCGACAGCGCTAACCACTACACCACCCTGCCGCCCTAAATCTAACTATAAATGGCTAAAATACATGTCATTCATTAATAAATGTGTAAGTGGAATAACACACTCCAGACCATGTAGTTCTATGAAAATAACACACCAACCAGCCTGCATTATTTTCATTCAACCTCACAGTCTGTCGTGTTATTCCTTACTTACTACATTCTGGGTTTGCATAAACAGAAACCGTCTTCTAAGTATATTTTGTTTATGTTTTGCCATTGTTACTACTGTATTTGCAGCTATCTTAACACATGCACCAGAGTTTTTTTATTTTTTCTGTGTGTTTGTGTACCGTAGTTTGATGTTTGTTTGAGTGTTTTGTCCGCCGATTGTGGTGTAGCTCCGGACCCAGTTTCGGGCGTCGGTTCCCTCCAGGCCTTGGTTCGCTGTGGGTGATGCCTGTGCTTCTAGCTATGGACTGCAGCGAGCTCATTGCTCATTTTAACATTGTGGTTGTCCAGCGCTCTGTGCTTTAGTGCTTGGTGTGATGTTCCGAGCGATGTTGCTCAGTGGTGTCGTGGCGGTGCTTCTGTGCTCGCTTTGTGGATCCATGGCGTGGTGTTCCGAGCGATGTTGCTGGCGGCGTCACGGCGGCTGTGCTGGTGGTGTGGGACTTGTTTTCGTGCGCCTTTTGGTGGACTGTGGCTGCTACACCACTGGAATGACATCCTGACCTCTATTTGGTGTATTTTTTTTTCTCTGCCTATAATTGTAAAGCGACCTTGGGTTTGAGAAAGGCGCTATATAAATTGAACCTATTATTATTAGTATTATTATCTTGTGAGTTTTGTGTCATCTTATGCCTTCCTTCTATTAGTAGTTCTTAGATGAGCTTTGGAGCTGAGTTTTTAATCAAAAGTCTGCCAGAATATTTTCATATTTGCTCAAATTGGTAATAATGATGAAGGTGCTTCATTATGCTTTCTAAGACCTCCGATCTCCATGAACGAATTAGGATTTATTTCTCGATTTTTGTCTGTGAAAGCCAATTGAGGCTTAAATTATACAGTCTGTACCTGGCAGGGGTGTTTCTGATTCCGCTGCTTGCGAATTCCCCCAAAGTGTGAATCTTGATTTGTGTTATTTCCGTTAGAAACATGTTTGCACACTTTGCTGAAAAATGTTCACATTGGTAAAAGTTGTAGCCGACTGATCAGGAGGTCATGAGTCTGAATCCCATAGCTTGAGCAAGAGTGTTAACCCTTTCTGTGCCACATTATGGCTGACCCTACACTCTGACCCCAACTTCGGAACAAGCATGAAGTAAAGAATTTCACTGTGCTGTACTTGTGACATTCAAGTCTGCCTTGCTTTTCTTTCTTTGCATTTGTGGAAATGTACTTGTGGTACTTGGACTCCCTCTAGTGAGAAATCAGTGTAACAGTGCTTTCAGTACTGTGAGACAATTCACATTTATGAGGTGACACTTAATCAAGAATCAGCAACTGTTGCATATCTTGACATGAATTGTGCTGGGAAAAAAAATGCAAACAAGATGAAAAACACACTTCATGCTGCATGATTGACTTTTGCCGCTTTTCCACTACAAACGCGGCTGAGCCGTGCCGTGCCGAGTCGAGCTGAGTCGAGCTGAGCGGGGCTGTTGGAGTTGCATTTCGACTACAACCGCGCTGAACCGTGCTGGCTGGAAGTGGGTGGACACATTGGGTGGAGTTAGCGAAAGTGGGTGGACGTCATGTGATGTCGTTAAGCAGCGCAAACAGTGACATCAGACAGTGGCGGAACAAGTCAGAGCCTGGCCGGGGGTGGGGCAAATGACCGGACCCTTTATTAAAGCTTATCATAACATCATTTTAGGCTACAAAATGTCCGCAACTGCGGTGTTTACCAATTTCAACATTACCGGGTGCAACTATGTTATTTAGTACATCAAGTCCTTCAAACGAACATGTAACTCAGAAACAAAAAACATTAGGATACTGTACATGGCTCATAATAAAACATCAATAGCCTATACTGCGCACATTATTTGAAGGGCATACGAATGAGCGCTCAGAGTGGTGACAGGAAGAGTCAGAAATAAAAGGAGGGCGGTGCAAACCTCACTGAATGCACTGTGTTTACCAATTTCAACACTCCGGGGTGCAACTATGTTATTTTGTACATTAAGTCCTTCAAACGAACATGTAACTCAGAAACAAAAAAACATTAGGCGACATACTGTACATGGCTCATAATAAAACATCAATAGCCTACTGCGCGCATTATTTGAAGGGCATACGACGAGCCTTGCGCTCCGCGAACTCGTGCACGATGCTCTGTATGTCACTGATTCAGTGATCTTTTAAGCGGTAGTCTCACGACCCGAATAGTAAACAATAAACATGGAGGACATGGAGTCGTTAGTGTTGCTGGTCTTGGTGCTGTGGCTTGACAACGCCAACAGATACTGGCAAGAGCGTATAGATGAGGCGAGGCGCATAAGGCTTCAGAAATTCTCGTAATTCTTCTTCTTCCGGGTTTGCGGTGTTTACAGATCCCAGCGCGCTCGCGGGGCGTGTGTGGGCATGTGAGGACACTCCTCCTCACCAATCAGTGCACAGGGGAGTGTCTGCTCACGCCCCCAGCCTCAGTCAGCACGGTTTGGCTCGCTTCAGCCCTACCCCAAAACGGTGCGAGTTTTAGGGGCTAAGCAGGGCTGAAACGAGCTGAGTCGTGCTGGTTTTTGGTAGTCGAAACGCGAGCCGTGTCGGGCTGAAGTGAGCTGAAGCGAGCTGAAGTGAGCTGAAAAAGGGTAGTGGAAAAGGGCCATTTGACTCCTGGGCGAGTAAGGCGTAAAGAGATTCAGATCATGAATATCATAGGGCTTTAGACTCGGAGCAGAGAGCCGCCTAGATCCTTCCTTAGGCTATGCGCTGATGAAAGGAACCCTCTGAATAAATAAGTAGTGTTAAAGCATCAAAGTGCATAGGGAGCCGATCTCACAGCCTGGCTTTGGAAAGACATGCATGGGAAAAGCCAAATGATATGATCATGTGCTCTTACAGGAAAGGCCCATGCAGTGAGGAGCCATCCAGCAAACAGCACCGGAGGAGGTGGGCAGTTCAGTTTATTTAAGGAAATCACTGCAAAATTTGGAATCATGTGCGTGGGTTTTTTTGTGTTTTTGGTTTTTTTTTAAATCTTAGCAAAAGAGCATGTTGACAAAAAATGTAAACTCTAAGATGTATTTTTAAATATGAGCATCTGATTATCTTAATATTTTTAAAAAATAAGTATAAATCAGTTCAAAAGCAATATAAAAGCTAAGCAGTTATATGTTATTTACCAGCTGCGAGGTCTGTATGGTGAAATACCGTGACCGACGTCTTGAAAGTACTGAGCGAGGCCCTCTGGGCCGAGGTCAGTATTCAGGGCGGAGGTCACAGTATTTCACCATACGGACCGACCTTAAGCTGGTAAATAATATCTTTATTTTTTCTTTACCAAATTCTAACAGAAAACGAGAGCGCCCGGAAGGGAAAACCGAGCCAAGCCGAGGCGAGCCGCCATTTTGAATCCTCATTCACGGCTATAATGCAAATGGCTTCCTCCTCGGTATACAAGTGCACTTCCATGGCAGGAAAAAAACTACATTTTGCCGCCTATGTAGTCCCCTATTTATACAAAACTGAGTCATTCAGGATTCAGCCATGTTTTTGCTCGGTGTTAGCAACAGTTACAGGTTTTTAGCTTTCTCCTGAAATGTTTTCTTTTATTTCTTCTTCCTCAGGGTAGTAAAGCTCGCTTTCGCTGTGAACACTGTCGTTATCGCTATCCATGCTGTAAAATTAATGCTATTCTCCTGAGAAATGCGAAAATAAACGTTGCCAAAAATTGCTACTATGTTTGTTGTTGTTGTGAACGAGCGAGTCGCCAGAGGTCCCTAACCGGGGTCCGTAACTGGGGTCCGTACCATAGGATACGGACCCGCTCGCCAGCCAATCAGAGTGCAGGATTTGATGGAAACCGGACCGCGAAAAAAATAAATCTAATTATTATTATTATTATTACTGTATTGACTGAATAATATTTTAAACGAATAATATAATTATTTTAAAAATAAAATGCATTAGACTTTCACCACTGCTGAAATCTCTTGAAATACATTTCTTGGCTTCTCATCAACTTTTAACCCTTCTTTGTTTGCCCCCTCAGGTCACGTTCCCGTGGCAACACAAGCAGCGGCAGTGAGTCAGAGAATTCCAACAGAGAGCATCGTAAAAAGAGGAACCGGTACACAATCTTTTCTTTCCTCATGCACTAAAAGCAACAGTAGAACAAATCAGTCTTGGCGGTCTTCATATAGAAACTGTTGTTAGCTGTGTACAATGTGGTTAAATGCCTGTCTTTCAGATGTTAGTTTCTCTGAAACTGCTTATAGAGAAAATATAGCATCCATTTTAACAATTATATCATGTTTCCATCAAAACATTATCTAATTTAACATCTAATAAAGCAGATTTTGGTCTGTAGTAGATGTTTGTACGTTTTTGGGTCGTAGGTCCCGGCAGGAGAACGAGATGGTGGATTCTGGGCCACAGTGGGAGGCTGTGCTTCGCAGGCAAAAGGAGAAAAACCTGAATGATCCCAACCATCGGCGCTCGCGCCATCGCTCTCGATCGTCAGTATTTCCAACTGCACTTCTCCTTTCTGTACTGCAGTGTTGTCAAACAAAGCAGAGGTTTCTATGAGCACTTGTTTGTGGGTTCCATCTCGTATTAACTTTGCTGATACGGTGTTATTTATTGAGTGGCACGGTGGTGTAGTGGTTAGCATGGTCGCCTCACAGCAAGAAGGTCTGGGTTCGAACCCAGTGGTGGGCGAGGGCCTTTCTGTGTGGAGTTTGCATGTTGTGTCTGTGTGGGTTTCCTCTGGGTGCTCTGGTTTCCCCCAAAGACATGCAGTTAGGTTAATGTGGGGCGGCCTTGTGCTGAAGTGTCCTTGAGCAAGGTACCTGACCCCTGACTGCTCCCCGGGTGCTCTAGTGTGGCTGCCCAGTGCTCTGTGTGTTCACTGCTTCAGATGGGTTAAATGCAGAGGATGAATCTCACTGTGCTTGAAGTGTGCATGTGACAAATAAAGGTTTCTTCTTCAAACGATTGGAGATGCAAAACTCATTCTCATAAGATTTCCTTTAAAATCTTTTTTTTTGTGTGTGTGTGTCCAAAAACATGGCAAAATTATTAACACACAAAAGAGACAGATAAAAACAACTGTTGAAACTTGTGGTCTGAGTTAACCAGTAGGCAGTCCAGATCTAAGAAGACAAAGAAACTTTGTCCTCTAAAATCCTGCTGTTATACTCTTCAGGGGACGATACAACAACTGTGGGGGTGCTGATCATCTTAAAACAAGTACTTATGAAAAACAGTGTTAAAATAAAACTGCATAGCAGCTCATTCATGCATCGTATGCTTACTCGTTTTTTTTTTTTTCAAGGGTGTCAGTAATTGACTGTTTGTGTTTTTGTAGGAGAAGTCCGGATGTTCAAGCGAAAGAGCAGTTGTGGAAGCATATTCAGTAAGTAATAATAAATGTCTCTGTTGAATCCTGTGTAAACTGTGGCTTGAATGAGTCACGTTGTAATGGTGTGTATGTGTGTGTGTGTGTGTGTAGGAAGGAGTTGGTGGATCCATCCGGCCTGACAGAGGAACAGCTGAAGGAGATTCCTTATAAGAAAGTAGAGTGAGTAGAATCAATCTCTCCTGTTTTTGTCTAAGCAAGATAGTGTGTTACTGAAAATATGCTAACAGTAATTCCAAACAAATTCGACAATGTCTGAGTGCAGAGGTATCTATCTTTGGAATTAGAAATAGAGTAGAATTGAGCTTTAAGGTTAACACCAACTGTATCCCAAAAATACTTTAGAAGACGTGGCAATCATTTTACTGAGTGTGACGAACCAGTACTCCAGTTCTCGAAGTCCCAGTCCTGTGTAATGCTTGAACAAGGATTTATATGAATGTTTATTTTTTTTAATGTTCTTGTTTATCAGAGAAATATTTCTTCATAGAAGCAGCAGAAATCCAAAGAAATTACGCAGAAATCCATTAAGAAATTATAGAAAGGAATCTTCTTAATAAAAACACACACGCAGCAGGGGGCGTCATGGCTCAGGTGGATAAGGCGCCATACCATAAATCCAGGGACCCGGGTTTGATTCCGACCCGAGGTCATTTCCCGATCCCTCCCCAACTCTCTCTCTCTCACTCATTTCCTATCTCTACACTGTCCTATCCAATAAAGGTGAAAAAAGCCCCCCCCCCCAAAAAAAAACACGCACAGCAGACAAAATATCATGAATGCAAGGAAGCTCATTGTATTTATCACTGCACATTTAATAATTGATTAGAAGTTACAGTAAGATTTCATGAAACGGTATCAACCATAACCATCCAAAGAAGAACAGTTATCGGTCAAACGATCTGACTCACTAAAAAGAGCTGAAGTTCATATTTATCGGACTGTTTAAATGTTAGCAGTATTTGAGCACAGAATGTGGCAAGATTTTGCCAGTTACATCATGAAAAAACAATTTCATTCTGTCTCCCTTGCTGACTGTCAAAATGACAAAATATCTCGTTTCAGAACTCAAGGTGACCCGATCCGTATCCGGCACTCTCACTCTCCTCGGAGCTACCGACAGTACCGGCGCTCACACTGCTCCGATGGAGAGAGGTCTGTCCTCTCAGAGGTCAAGTGAGTCCAGGAATAATTTTGGTCGATTCAAAGATCATGTTTCCCTCAATAGGTCATTCGCAGGCGACAAGAAATCACTTACTTGTCAAACTTATCCACACACAGTTTTTCCTGGACTCGGGTGTATGTTTTTTGACCACCGATTCCATTTCTTTTTAGCTCCCGGACTGATCTGGTGCCTCCACTTCCTGTTACACGCACTGTAGACATGACAGGGTCCAGTACTGCCACCTCACAGGTCAGTTACTGTTCTCTGGAACAGTGCTTCATTCAGGGAAAACACTTCCATGCACAAGTTCAAAGTCTGTGAATATGATGTTATTGTCTCATGTCCAGCGTCTTTTATTTAAACTTGAATCCTGACAAAGCCACAGCCATCCAGGTGTCTATGAGAGCATACCGGGCTGTGCTGCCCGGGGGGGATTTTAACAATCATGCACATCTGTGAGTATGTGGAAGAGGGCAGATAGCCCTTTTCTTTGAGTGTGTTAAGCTGCCCAGTGACAAAGCAAGAGCAGCAGTTCCAAAAGATCATACATGTCAACCTTTGGTCAATCAAACCTGTATAACTAACCTCCAAAATCCGTATTTCCCTTATAAAATCCGTATAAGATGCAAATTAAAATAATTTACCTAAAATTTGAATGATAATTAACAATGATATATCCCAGTTACTTTTTATTCAATATTAATAACAATAAACCTTCAGAATGAATACAAAGCTCCAATGTTTGACAAAAACACCAAGTGTTATCAGCGTAGTTACGAAGGAAATACTTCGTTGTTTGGAGACGCGTTTCACCGAGCGGCTATTATGCACGAGACTTCATATTAGCCACAAAGTCAGAAAAATCTGTTCGTAAAATTACGTTATAATGACCAAATACAATGAAAAGTATTTTTCCAGTCTCACGTGTGAAAGGTAATCCCATGTGATCTCGTTTGGACGGTAAACCTGTTGGTACAGTTAAACGCAGCACACGAATGAGGCATCTTTATTCTCGGCTACTGTCTAGACGCTATACCAGAGACGGCTGAAGAATCTCCACTTTGCCACATCCAATATGGCGGCGAGGATGACGTATGATTCTACGCAGAAGGCGGCGTCTATGTTTATATGTCTATGACTTCACGGTTGGCGGGATTCTCGCAATGCGGTGTGCACATGATCAAAAGTGGAACGAAGTCTCGCTACCACAAGATAACGCGTGATTTCATAAGACTCTTTACTGGCTGTCTGTGATGTACAGTACGTTTGTAAATGTTATGCGCTCTTTTATCATCGTGGGAATTGATTGTAGCTCTAAATAAATATTGAGGTTTTTTTAAAGAATCCGTATAACTTTATTTGTACGCCCGTATACTACGTTTATTGAATCAAATCCGTATAAAATACGGACATTCCATGTAGGTTGGCATGTATGAAAGATGCAGTTGGCTGACTTAACGTGTCTCGGAGGAAGCATGTGTTAGTCTTCACCCTCCGCAATCGGTAGCTGTTGTGTGGTCGGGAAGAGTTAATTAGTGGGCGGGACTTTCCAAATGACTAAATTGGGAAAAACAGATATAAAAATCGTCTTCTTTAGACATCTTTTTTTCTCACTTCTGTGGTTTGGTTAAGCCAATATGGTTGAGTCTTGCCCAAGGGCCCAACAGTGCCAGCTTGGTGGTGTTGGGGCTCAAATCCCTGACCCTCTCATCAGTAACCCAGAGCATTAAACTGTTGAGCCACCACTGGATGTAAAACAAACAGATTTATCAACGAACAGATATAATGGGTTTGTTAAAATACAGTTTGCTAAAAAATTATGAAAATATCTGAATCAATGAAACATCCGTTATAACACATAGAACATGATACTCAACTTATCAAGGGCTTTTAAATCAGCACACAAGCTAAATCAGGTATCTTAAACCGGAAAAATAACAAAATCAAATTTGTATACGTGTTTCTTTTCTACAGCTAATACTTTCTATAGATAATCTGACATTCTGAAAACACTGAAAGTGCTTATTTTTGTTTAATTTGACACAATATTCCACATACACATCAGCTGCTCTTGTATATCAACTCATGAAGACTAGACAGTTTTGGTTTGCATGAATGTGCTCCGGAATGACAGGTTGCTGTGAGATGCTTTCACAGTCTTGTTCAGAAATGTCTGTGTTTTTCTTTCGGCAGAAGAAGAATGGATCCAAAGACAACCTGTCTGAGAGCTCTGGACAGGAGACAAAAAGCAGCATCAAGGTGGCAAAAACTTCACACAACTCTCGGACAAAACACGAAACGTGACCGCTTTCAGGATTTTCACCCTGAAAGGTTAGGAGAGGGTAATGGACAATAAACAGTACTGAGACCTGGAAGTATTCAACACCAATAGATAGAAATTTCCAGACAGACATGGAGCTCTTATCTAAAAGAATTTGAGATGGCTGTATCCATGCCATAAGCTTGTCTGATAAATAAATTGGTGTTCATTTAAAGAAAGGCATTTTATACTTAATTGAACAAACATGATCATTCCAAGCACACAAGTGTTTTTAAAAACCACTCATTCTGTTCTGACAATCAAGTGAAGGATAACAAATCATTTAGATAGCAAACACTGCACAGGCTTTAAGGTGTTACACTAAACACTGGGTTTGACATTTTATACAGTATTAAATTTTCTTGAACTCGTTATCGTACATGTGGATATTATCATGCAAAGAAATTGTATTTGTGTTCTCTGATAATAGACTAAATCCTGTAAGAAACTGTTGCTGCTGTAGCTCTTTGCATTGTCTTTCTCTGCTGTTAGGAAATACACTGAACACGGTTAACTGTAGCTGAGCTGGAGACTCAATAAAATAAATTCTTGTCAATGGCAATGTAATAGTCACCATTTTCATGTTTTATATACATACCTACTCATTCATAGGTTTTTGTTTTGACTCTTCTACATGGTAGAACAATACTGAAGACATCAAAACTATGAAATAACATACATTATTTTTTTCGCGGTCTAGATCCTGCACTCTGATTGGCTGGCGAGCGGGTCCGTATCCTACGGTACGGACCCCGGTTACGGACCTCTGGCGACTCGCTCGTTCACAACAACAACAAACATAGTAGCATTTTTTTGTCAACATTTATCTTTTTTTTATAAGATTCATTTATAAGATTATCAAAAATCTTATACATTTTTGCCAGCATTTCTCAGGAGAATAGCATTAATTTTACAGCATGGATAGCGATAACGACAGTCTTCACAGCGAACGCGAGTTTTACTACCCTGAGGAAGAAGAAATAAAATAAAACTTTTCAGGAGAAAGCTAAAAACCTGTAACTGTTGCTAATGCCAAGCAAAAACATGGCTGAATCCTGAATGACTCAATTTTGTATAAATAGGGGACTACATAGGCAGCAAAATGTAATTTTTTTTCCTGCCATGGAAGTGCACTTGTATACCGAGGAGGAAGCAATTTGCATTACAGCCGTGAACGAGGATTCAAAATGGCAGCTCGGCTCGGTTTTCCCTTTCGGGCGCTCTCGTTTTCTGTTAGAATTTGGTAAAGAAAAAAATATATATATTATTTACCAGCTTAAGGTCGGTCCGTATGGTGAAATACCGTGACCTCGGCCTTGAATACTGACCTTGGCCCAAAGGGCCTCAGTCAATACTTTCAAGACCTCGGTCACGGTATTTCACGATACGGACCTCCCAGCTGGTAAATAACATATGTATGGAATTTTGTGGTAAACAAAAAGGTGTTTAAAAAAATTTCTGTCGCACTTTCTTTGGGTGTGTTGGGACAGGCAGGTTAGTTACTTTGGAAATTCTATTTAAGCTTTTCACTGATTCACTTCTCACACAAACACGGCACGCAGGGAAGCTCCCTTCTTCTTTGCTTCCTCCTTCCATATAAGCCCTTGGTTGGCACTGCAAGACACACACACAAAGTCAAATCAAAGTCCTTCCCACGCCATGTGGCGCACAGGGCAGCGCCGATCTCCGTTTCCGTAGCCGTCGGCCTCTCGCCTATTACATAGCTAGGGTTACAGTGGTCCTCTGGTAACCGCAAGACACACACACATACACCATTAATTTGACACAATTGTGATCATTTCTCACCTTCCCCGGCCTCGCCCTTCATTCACAAACTGGCGCTCGACCACGCCCCCACTGCCATAGTTTCATACTTCAAAGTACGAATCATTTACCTTGATGACGCTTTGCACACTATTGGCATTATCTTAACCAGCTTCATGAGGTAGTCACCTGGAATGCTTTTCAATTAACAGGTGTGTCAATTAGTTAATTAGTGCACTCATTTCTTGCCTTCTTAATGCGTTTGAGATCAAATAGTAAATAATAAAAATACAGTAAATAGCCCTATTGCGCACAACTGTAGTAATCCATATTATGCCAAGAACCGCTCAGCTAAGAAAAGAGAAACGACATCCATCGTTACTTTAAGGCACGAAGGTCAGTCAATCTGGAAAATTGCAAGAACTTTGCATGTATCTTCAAGTGCAGCTGGAAAAACCATCAAACGCTGTGATGAAATTGGCTCTCATTGGGGACAGTCCAAGGAGAGGAAGACCAATGGCCCTTTTCCACTGCACGGTACCAGCTCAACTCTACTTGCTTTTGGTATCAAGGCTTACCTCTGCTGCAGAGGATATGTTAATTCGAGTAACCATCAATTAACAGCACCTCAGATTAGAGCCTCCATGAACACTCTACAGAGTTCAAGTACCAGACATCTCAACATCAACTGTTTGGAGGAGACTGCATGAATCAGACCTTCATGGTCGAATTGCTTCCAGGAAACCACTACTGAGGGAGGCCAGTAAGAAGAAGAGAATTGCTTGTGCCAAGAAACACAAGGACATCAGACTAGTGGAAATCTGTACTTTGAGTCCAAATTTGAGATTTTTGGTTCCAACGTCCGTGTCTTTGTGAGACGCAGAAAAGGGGAACGGATGGTATGTGCATGTGTGGTTCCCACTGTGAAGCATGGAGGCGGAAGTGTGATGTGTGGGAGTGCTTTGCTGGTGACACTGTTGGTTATTTATTCAAAATTAAAGGCACAATTAGCCAGCAACATGCCACCCCGTCTGGTTTACACTGAGTGGGACCCGCATTTGTTTTTTAACAAGGTAAAGACCTAAAACACACCTTCTGGCTTTGTAAGGGCTATTTAACCAAGAAGGAGAGTGAAGGAGTGTTGGATCAGATGGCCTGGCCTCCACAATCATCTGACCTCAGCCCAATTGAGATGGTTTGGGATGAGTTGGACCGCAGAGTGAATGCAAAGTAGCCAAACATATATGGGAACTTCTTCAAGACTGTTGGAAAACCATTCCAGGTGACTACTTCATGGAGCTGACTGAGAGAACGCCAAAAGTGTGCAAAGGTGGCTACTTTGAAGAATCTAAAATAGTATAATTTTAAAGTAAAATTGCTTACTACATAATTCCAGATGTGTTATTTCATAGTTTTGATGCCTTCAGCATCGTTCTAGAATGTAGTTACCATTGTAACGAAATGATCAACGCTCTTCATGTCACCTCTCAGTGGTTTTAATGTTATGGCACATACACTACCGTTCAAAAGTTTGGGGTCACCCAGACAATTTTGTGTTTTCCATGAAAAGTCACACTTTTATTTACCACCATAAGTTGTAAAATGGTGGGCGGCACGGTGGTGTAGTGGTTAGCGCTGTCGCCTCACAGCAAGAAGGTCCTGGGTTCGAGCCCCGTGGCCGGCGAGGGTCTTTCTGTGCGGAGTTTGCATGTTCTCCCCGTGTCCGCGTGGGTTTCCTCCGGGTGCTCCGGTTTCCCCCACAGTCCAAAGACATGCAGGTTAGGTTAACTGGTGGCTCTAAATTGACCGTAGGTGTGAATGTGAGTGTGAATGATTGTCTGTGTCTATGTGTCAGCCCTGTGATGACCTGGCGACTTGTCCAGGGTGTACCCCGCCTTTCGCCTGTAGTCAGCTGGGATAGGCTCCAGTTTGCCTGCGACCCTGTAGAACAGGATAAAGCGGCTAGAGATAATGAGATGAGATGAGATGAGTTGTAAAATGAATAGAAAATATAGTCAAGACATTTTTCTGGCCATTTTGAGCATTTAATCGACCCCACAAATGTGATGCTCCAGAAACTCAATCTGCTCAAAGGAAGGTCAGTTTTATAGCTTCTCTAAAGAGCTCAACTGTTTTCAGCTGTGCTAACATGATTGTACAAGGGTTTTCTAATCATCCATTAGCCTTCTGAGGCAATGAGCAAACACATTGTACCATTAGAACACTGGAGTGATAGTTGCTGGAAATGGGCCTCTATACACCTATGGAGATATTGCACCAAAAACCAGACATTTGCAGCTAGAATAGTCATTTACCACATTAGCAATGTATAGAGTGGATTTCTGATTAGTTTAAAGTGATCTTCATTGAAAAGAACAGTGCTTTTCTTTCAAAAATAAGGACATTTCAAAGTGACCCCAAACTTTTGAACGGTAGTGTCTGTCTGTCTATCTATCTATCTATCTAGAGCCTATAATGCATGGTGTCCAACACCGCAACAGCCATGCAAATGTCAAATTATGTGATTAGAGAAACTGATGATGTCAGTCTATTAATTCAGTAATTTTTAAAATGGATCACTGAGAAGATTACTCTCAGTCATATGTAGGTTACGTTTTCTCTGATGTTTGTTCTTTACAAATTTAACCTCTTTGTTTTAAAATAATAATAATTTCACAGTGGACCTGCAAGTATTTTTGTGTTCATCACTGATAGAGCTGTACATTGATGGACCAAAATTGAGGATGCTGGGCTGAAAATAAAAGCTGTGGATCTACAGTTTGCACTTAGACTGTACTGTATCCATACTGGTATATATGGAATCTGGAAAACCCAACGTTAATCTTTGTGCATCCCTGCATCGAGTATTTTTGAACGTTAACGGCCCCAAAGTTTTTAAGGATGCATTCTCTCACAATTTGACTGGACCTTCCATACCAGAAGAAGTCTCATCCTCCTCAGTGCAAAAAAAAAAAAATAATAATAATTTAATCTCCTGAGCAATTCAGTACAATTCATATTATGACAAATAAGTGCTTGTTGTATCTTAAGAAGTTGCGGCGCCTTTTCATTCAAATATTAAATACTCAGTCGTTTTTGTGGGTGAAGTTTAAGAATTATTGCTTCCAGTGATGGATTGATTAACAATATATAACCATTTCAGATCAGATATTCAGTGTTGCACAATTTTCTACCACTAGGGGAGTTACTTAATATATCTTCATGGCTCAGTAATTCAGCTTCTTTCAGAAGAAGCATCTGAGAGTCATTCCAAATAATGGGTGCTGTCTTTGAAATTTTTATATCACGTTTAAATGGGAATGCTAGTTTAAATTGATCTTATTCTATGTTTTATTATTTTTTTATCATATTTCATTCATTCAATTATTAGTAAGCACCTAATCCTGGTCAGGGTCAGAATACTGGGCACAAATCCACCCTGGATGGCATTCCAGTCCATTCATGCAGACACCATGCGTGCGCGCACACACACACACACACACACACTCTTTCGTAAAATGGTAACTAAGTAAATAACGTGTACAATTGCACAACCGAGAGTGCGGTTATACTGAATATCAGCAGGCCGATATAAGAAAGTAAATATAACTTGACTATTGTAACTTGTACATCTGGGAAGGCTTCATTAATGCTGAATGATTTATGCACACATTTCAGAGCAATAGGCTGCCATCCAGACAAAATCTTTTCCAGGGAAGGCCTTCCTTCTTTCAGTAAGACGATACCAAACTGCTTTCTGCACACATTAAAACTGCATGGCTCTGTAGTAAAAGAGTTTGGGTGCTAAACTGGCCTGCCTGCAGTCCAGACCTGTCTCCCATTTAAAACATTTGATGCTTTATGAAGTGCAAAATATCACAAAGGAGACCCTGAACTGCTGAGCAACTGAAATTGTATATCAGGCAAGAATGGGACAACATTTCTCTTTCAAAATTACATCAACTGGTCTCCTCCGTTCTCAAACGTTTACAGAGTGTTGTTAAAAGTAGAGGTGATGCAACAACATGGTAAACACACCCCTGTCCCAACTTTTTTGAAACGTATTGCTGACATCAAATTCAAAATGAGCATATATTTTTTTTCAAAAAACTATAAAATTTCTTAGTTTCAGCATTTGATATGTTGTCTTTATACTATTTTCAATGAAATATAGGGTTTCCATGATGTGCAAATTATCGCATTCTGTTTTTATTGACAGTTTACACAGCATCCCAACTTTTATGGAATTAGGGTTGTAGATCCCAAAGAAGCCACACTTACTTTATAGCACATCAGCTAGCTGGCTTACGTTCATTTATATGTTCCTGTTCAAGGTGCGTCCGGTAAAGTTCCCGTTCCTCCTTCTTTTTCATCTTCATCTGACGAGTTTTCATATTTTAAGTCAAACGTTATATTTCTGAATGTCCCCTGATGCTGTTGCTAACATTAATGGTTACGAACTAGGAAGTGGAATTGTATGTGGTGAAGATAGACGAGCAGAGTGAAATGTAAGCACTCTTGGAATGCAGCTCGACCAATCAAATTAGCTCATGTAAATTAAATATTTTAGTTTTTCAACTATTTCGACTAATAAAATGATCTGCGACGATGTGAACACTGACGTCACAATACATTGTGGTGTTTTTAGTTCTTGGTAAAATGACCAGAACCTCTGCTAATACTTGAAGAAAGACAGAAACAGAAGAACAGACAGAAAAAAGGTTGCACTGAACACAGTCCTGCTTTATTTACAAGAACACAGCAGCTTTTTGTCAAATATAAAATGGATAGAATGGAATAAATCACTTGTGAAATAGTAAATTATCTCATCACATATTTGAACCGAAGTGGCACTTCTTTACATTTCTTTTTAAATAAGTGAAAGCCAGCCATTTTGATTGACATTGTGAACACAAGGAATTTGTATTGGTCTGGGATTCTAGGAATCTTTGCTTAAGATCTGAACTCTGTGCTCTTCTAGACTAGACCCTAAATGAACTCTGAGGTTTTGGATGAAAGCCAAATACCAAAGCTTTCACTGAGCAGTAATGTGTAATTTAAGCGTTTGCGAATACCTGATGCACATCATAATATTTATAAGGTATGGAAATTTTGCTGATCTCATTAAACTACTGGTATGTGCAACCTGAAAGTTAGTAATATTGTGGTTACATTTAATTGGCTGAGAGATGTGGTTTTAAGCCTGGAGGCTGAAATATTTGACATCACACCACCATTCAGTGAATACTGAGTAATTTCTATCAACCAAATACATTAATATTAGTTCTATTACAGCAGATTGGGATTGGACTGGGACTGATTCATCTTTTTCTGGTAGGCAAGCTTTGTTTCTGTGAGGCATCTGGGTTTGATGTTTACTTTTGCTGAGCGGTGTCCTCATCTCAACTTGATCTAGCGCAAACTTAGTATGCTTAAGTTTAGTCTACAGTAGGAACATGTTTGGTCTGGCAAACGCAAACCTTTACAATTATTTTTGAGCTTGAGATGAATACAAAGGTGTGTCATCTTAAACCACTGTTAGTTTTGCCCTTTTTCTTTCCTAACTCCGTGTACTGCTGTTCTCCTACATCTGCAGTTCGTTTCTGTGCGTCGTGGCAGAACGCCAACAAATGTATGCCAAATGCACTCGTTCACCTCATGGATTGTGAAAAAGTGGAAGGAAGGGGTGAGATTCTGAGGGAGCTAAGATTCTGACTTTGCTTTGTGATTTGGGACGGATGTTTTTCCCCCACATGGGGAGCTTGTAATGTTGGACAACTGTTGAAAAGCTTTGGCTCTATGATTAAACCTGGGAATTTTTCAAGGCAAAGTTTGTACTTGGTTCTGCGCAGGATTTCTTAGGCATAGACCTGTTTTTTTCTTGAAAAAAGTCATAAACCTTAACAGTTTACAGATGGTCTCAACACAATGGTGTTTAACCCTGTTCTTCAGAGCAGCATTTCTGTCAATTCATTCAGTTGGTAAAGTGTTCAAGCTGCATCTGGCAACCTGAAAGCATCCTGTGGGTCCTTGAGGACAACAGCTTTCTGCACAGAGCCTCACATAAACAGGATTTCACCCTTTCCTGTGTGGAGACTTATCAAATTAGCAGACCGAATACCCATCATTCATGTCTTAATGGATTTTCCAGCTATTAAAGCTCAGCTATAAGATCCTTGCATTGTTCCTAAAGGAGGCATTCTTGCACCTGGTTCTGGACATTCTTGAAAGTTTTCTTGAATATTCTTTCACTTGATTCAACTCATTAACTAATTATAAAACCAATCATCAATTAAACCAGATATCTTGGAACAAGTAAAACACCAAGATGAAGGAAGGGAAGGTTGAGAACCCTTCGTTTAAGATTATGGCTGCTCCAAGAGGTACCAAAGTTCTAGCCATAGAACTGCAACAAACTAAAAGTCAAAGTCCCTTCCCTGCCAGGACCTGGTCTTCCCAGGCAGTCTCCCATCCCAGGACTAACCAGGCCCTTAAAGCACATTGGGCAGCGCCGTTCGCCACTTCTAGCCCTCTGCCTATTGCCTATACAGCTAGAGTTACAGTAGGGGGGCTAGTCCTCTGGTAACCACAAGAGTTTGACTCCCCACTCGCATCTGTATTGCAGCGTGCCTTGCCAGATGACAGTAGGTACCATTTTTATGGTGGTCTTTGGTATGACCTGACCACGAGTAGAACTCACGATCAAGAAGTGGACACACTAACCACTAAGCCAGCTTGTGGTAACTGCAACACACCTGACCCATTAAATCGATGATCAATCTAAAGTTCTTGATGTCTTCAGGTTTTCAGTCATCCAAGTCATTTGAAATGTCAGAGCTGAAGAACTGAGTTAGGTGGGCACCATGACTGTACTAGAACCTGACAGATGGTCAGTCTTGAGGAACATGAGAATTAGACCATCTTTTAAAACAACTTGTATGTTCACAAATTCAGGCTGGATTTTTTCAACCAAACCACACTTTGGCTGAATGGTTTGCAGAATGATTGTGGCACTGCGTCAGAAATTAGAACTCAGAACTTGTGTTGGCTTCTGCTTTTCACCAGAGAACCAGACCTGATGCATATTTTTGTCTTTCTCATATCCTGTGTCTTTGTACGTCATGTCTGGGAGATAAGCACCTGGCGGAGTTACGATGATGTGGAAGCGTGATATGGAAGTCCTTGACAGAAGAGTAAAGAGATCCAGAGAGAGGACTTCTTGAGGAAGTTCATCACAGCCAGGTAGACTCGTAGGAAGTTAGAAAGAAGGTGGAGCTTAAGGAATGTTTTCTTCCCCCCAAAAAATATCTTCGCTTTAATTTTTTCAATCTTTGAAACAAAAAACTTACTACAGAACCTTCAGTTCGTTGGTGTCCTTTAATCAAGGTTACTGCTATTTTACTGAACCTTCACCATGGCAGCAGCCCATGCACACCCATTAACTCAGAAATGGACACCTTATTAATTTGCCCTCAACTTGGTTAAAAGCATTAACGCTATGCGAGTATGTAACACACACTACAGGCAATACATTGGCAGTGAAAGGCCTTTTTGTGCTAGGAATCGATACAAATCAGATTGAATCCAAGAAGAAAAAGATGTGTGTACTTTCACTGGAGAGATCTCATCATTTTATATTTCATAACCAATCACTTTATCAGCGATAAAGTCAAAAATGGCACGAGCACACACTTCAAGCCACACCTCCTGCCTCAGAAAGCCTTTATAAAATGATGCATATTGATGAGAGGAAGCTTGAGCATACTGGCATTTTCCAAACTGCAAAAATTAACATGGAAAAACCCAAAAAACTAAGGTGTCGGTGTTGAGGACCGAGTGGATCGAGGTCAGCAAGACATTGTGCAACTCTAGTTTCCTTGCAGCAGTTTCCATGTGATTAAAACTGAGAGATGTTGCTTTCCTTCTAGGTCACAACAAAGGGTTTTCTAATAAAGCTTGTTATTGTGGAGCTTATTTTCCACCATGTAATGGAAAGTTTACTGTCTTGGAGCACGAGTTAGAAATAAATGATAGTAATAATGCTGTTTGTGGATCAAGAATTTATCATGGAGAAGGGGCTTGTGTACTTGAGTGAACCTCCAAGATATAGAGCTTAATACCTCCAGAAGGACCACAATATGAACGTGTCTGAGAAGAGAGTTTAGACACTGATCCTCATGAGATGTACGGTATAAAAAGAAAGAGTGTGTAGACTACCCTGATTAAGGTGGACCCAGGTCTGAAGGGGTTGCAGTCTCTGCAGGAGCGCATCGAGAAACCAGGCCACCTATACAACCCAATCAGGCTCAACTGAAAGAGCAGCATGTTGCTTCACCACCTGCAACATGGAAGATAAGTGGAAGGGGTCTGATCCGTGCCAAGCATACGATGGACCGTCTTCAATCAATTTGACCCTTGGAAGGGAATCATTCTTCCTTTGGGGGAAAAAAAAAAGCATCCCAAATAAGTAGTATAAATACAGAGGTGATTAGAAGAAATCGCACGCTGATTGGTGGAGAGATTCGGATTATTTCTTGATAATCACCTCGAGCGACTTGGCAAAACAGCGGCCAATCGCTTTGTCGCCATAAGTGAGAAGGAATTACAAACGATGAAAGAAAATGCTGTTCCTAAAAGCACTAAAGATGCTACGAAGTTCAGTCTAAAACTATTCAAAGGTAAGGTGGAATTGTGATTTATGTTATCTGTTTCAAAACTGTATTTTATGTGAGTTGGCATTGATAAGTGACGCAAGTCTGCACCACGCTCTTATTACGTTTGTACACCACTTTTGAAGTTTGAAATAAATGATTCAATGCGATTTTTTTTAAATAATCACGTGCATTTATACTAGAACAATTATCCGCCTTTACTTAGTCTCAGTTATTATTCACTTCGCTTTCAGTGTGTAATTGTTAAATAATTTTCTCCTGCAGGAGCAAACTAGTACAGCTTACTCACCATGGCTATGGACGGAGGGGAAAAAAAAACCTCACACAAAAACCACCTTGAGAACTTGCATGTTTATTGAACTACAGCTTAAATTGTCAAAATTACTTATACAATACAGAGTGCTTCATTATTGATCACAAGCTGACTCTTTTTACACCAATAATTATTATAGTATTTCAACATCGTACAGCAGACCCTACCTAAATCTATGCTATTTACAGGAGCTAGAATACCTAGCCTATGAGGGAAAAAAAAAAAAAACACAACGCAGAGAGTCAAGATGAAGATGAAAACAAATCAAAGCGGAAAGCATGCAGCTGATGCACTAGGGAAGCTCTAGAGCAAGCTGGGAAGGTTCCCACTATACTGGGGGGGAAAAAAAAAAAAAAGAAGACAAAAGAAACTAAAGTGGGCTTTCAAGTTGGTCGTTGAATTGGCATTGTTCAAAGTATATATGTCAAACTGGAAGCAAAGACAAAACTGCAAATACCGAAGGACGACACTTTGCTACTAAAATACCCAAAATAAATATAAAGCTTTTTTGCTTCTATTCTCAAGACCTACAAGTTACTCACAAAACCACTTTTAAATTTTTTTTTTTTTATAAAAGTTGATGAACACTAATTCATCAGTGCTACATTTTCAGCTTAGGAAAGAGCATGATCAGATCGTGTGCTATGAGATATGAGGGTCTTGGCTGCTAGAAGATTCTTCTAATTACTGGCTGGTGAAGACAATGCAGCTGATTGGTGACCTTAAACCAACCTGTTCGTGGACTATTTCACAGAAAAGTCATTTTGGAGTTGTCCTACAGGAAATGCTCTGAATGGTGCCTTTCCCTGGGTGAACAAGTATTTACAATATTAAGCAAAAGACACTTCAAAAGAAACCAACTCTGCCTAAACGTTCCATCAGTTTGCATTCTTTAAATGCTAAATACATTCCTAGAGACAGATCCTTGATGGTACTATCAAGGAGAAAACAAAAAAAACCCCAAAAAAACCACACTCATAGATGCCATGTTATTTTTGCCGCTGCCAAATTTTCTAGTGCCAGTAAGTGCAACTAATCCATCATATCAGCTCGACCTTAAAGGGAAAACATTAATAATTGCAGTTTTGTGATTGCTCCCGCTGTTTTTTTTTTTTAAACAATCACCATGTTGAAAGAGATCATCTCCGTAGAGAAAAAAAAAATGTTCTTCATGGTCTGTTAGTGTGCATCTTTTTTTTTTTTTTAAATGTATATATATAAATCCAAAGAGAAAGCCACACCGAAACAAGAGTGGGAAGGAGGGAGGGAGGGGAAAAGTCGATCCAGACCAAGTTACAACAACCATACGACAAAGAACCAAACACCTTCTCCAGACGTGAAGAGATATGAAATAAAAACCATCTCGGCTACCTTACCAAGGAGCAGATTAAAGTCCAAAATAGCACCATTCATCAGTGTCTCAAATCCGTGGCAGCATCTCAATCACTTACCACAAGGAAACAATGCGGTTTCTACAGCTACTTCTATATCACAACACACATGATTACACTTTAATATACTGGCAAAGCAAAAGAAAATAAAAAGAAGCCAAAAAAAACCCTTTAGTCAATCAACAAGGTTAAAAACTAAAAATAAAAAATACTGTGTACTACAAAGCATCTAGTAACTGCGTGGGAATTGGGGACTCTTAGCCTCAGTAAAATACTGTCAAGTGTGAGAATATAGGTTTCAGTAGTTTAGTGTGTGAAGACATGATCAGTTGCTTGTAGGTTAAGGGTGGATCTGAAAATGAAGAAACCGAGGGACTAACCAACCAACCAACTAACTATCTGATGAATTCTGGCAGAGTTTAGTGTCAGGGTGGGTGCTGGAAAAGTGTGTACTAGGCTTTCGGGTATATAAATAAATTTATTTCTCCCCCACTGAAGTATTTTCCCCTAGCAGTGTGACTGCAAGAGATAATATTGGAGCAGATTCAATACTGAAGTCTTGGCGAGTCTGTAAAGGGAAAAAAAAGAAAAAGAAAAAAAAAACCAGGACGAACATTGGGGGAAGGGGAGGGGCGGAGGGGGCAAAAAAAAAAAACAGGATCCTGCTTCTGTAGGTAGTGGACAAGTGGATGACATGCTGCTGCAGGTTCTCTCGGCCCTGTGGAGGTTGTAAACGATGCAGACATGCAGGTCTGTACAGCTCCAATCTGTCAGCTCTGTCACGAGGTGCTTTGTGGCATCTGCCGCTACTTTTTGTCCTCCCAAGAAAATGAACTTATCAAGGCTTAGAGTCCCAAGCATTTCTATCATAGTCTTAAAAAAATAAAATTAAAAAATATAAAAAAAAAAAAAAAAAAAATCACACAGATGGGGAAGAAAACAGCCCCACAGTCACATTTCATCTTTACCACATACCATAAAAATGAGAATATACACAAATTTAGGAAACAAAACTATACAAGGAGGCTTTTCGGACTCCGTTAAAAGAGACTCCATGTTAATAAACCACTTCTAGCCAACATCAGGCGGAAGGAATGTTGAATTTTCGATGTGGCTCCCCATCACCCTGGCCTGTACAGGGGCCCAGATGTTAACCCTCAGACAGAGAGGAGACACAAAGGAGAAACGAGAGGTGGTGACATTCCAAGGCATCTGCAACACATACAGCCTGATTCCTATTTGAATGTCATTTCATGCACATTGTTGTGAGGATTTAGAGTTCTAGAACGTACCTCTGGGGATCCTCCATCACTCCTGTCAGTTCAGTTCTGCGGCAGGAAGCTTGACGAGAAAAGACACACCAAAAAAAAACGGGGTATTAATGATTTGGTATATTGGTACAGCAGGTCAAGGTAATTTGGGGGGGGGGGGACCAACTAGTGCAGGGATTCATAAAAGAAACGAGATAAAAAAAATCTGACATGATAACATTTGCCTCGCAACTACACGTGTCCAAAGTGACAAAGGAGAACAATCAGAGCCGGTGCCTTAAGGGTGGATGATATGTAGCCACCGTCAGATGAGGGTTAGACTAACTGCAATTTGATCCTTCATCTAATACAGCACACCGAAGACGCTTCCAAATAAGGAGTGTGTAACGGTTCGGACAAACCTCGACTAAAACGGAGCTGAGGAGGCACCCGTACAAAATCTGAAGAGACAAATGAAGAAAAATGAAGATCATCCTTAAGCAAAGCACACATGGCCACAATAGCACAGCCCGGCACCTGTTCAAATCCCTTCTATTCCACTTCCCCGACTGCAGCTCTGGAGCGCTTCCAAGCCAAGTAAAAAGAGGTCACTTTTTTTTTTCTCTCTCTCTTCCCTCTTACCCCTCCCGTCCTGTCTCAACCCACCACTGCGAACCTGATGAACCCTCAGTGCTGCTGCTGCAGCGCACACACACACACAGTCAGGAAAATGCAAACTTCCAGACGAACGAGCGAGCGAGCAAGCAAGCGAGGCGCAAAGGCAAAGGTGCCCGACACAGCCTGGTACTGCTGCAGAGAGTCAAACATGAAATGAAAAGGGGATGGATAAATAAATAAATAAATAAATAAATGAATGCAACCAGAGATCAAAAGATGAACTGAAAGAGAAAGGCATGCAATGAAAATGCAAGTAATGAATTCATGGTTCCTGGGAAATGAAGGCTCACCATGATTGTCGGTCTGCAGGAGCGTCTGTTGGCACTGCAGAGGATTGGAGATCTCTGGGAGACAAAAGAACAGACAGACAGTGGTGTCTTGTGAAAGTGGTTGCAGCTTCAGTGGAGCAGAATGTACATTGCCCTTGGTGTGTGTGAACGCGCACGCGTGCACGCGGACGCATAGAGCATTTTAAGATGGGAGACACACTGGCATGTCGCAGCCCGCCTGCATGACCTCATCGGCCCCTGCAGCTGCTGAAATGTAGGACCTTGTGGTCCACAGAGCTGCTGGAGCCTCCGGTGGGGGGAAATAATAATAATAATAATAATAAATAATAATAATCCATCAATATATCAAATCCGTTGTCCTGTTCATAACTGTACAAAACCTATTTTAAAAAAATCCTCCTTAAATAACAGCATAAAGTTTCAGAGGAAATTCCTTTCATTCAAAATCGTCGTTAATTACATAAACTGGATAAATTTAGCCTGCCTGGCACATTTTATAGACAGCAAGGCAGCTCATTTTCCATGCAGAGAAGAGCCGAACAAGACGTACAGTTCATTTTCAAAGAAACCACAGCGGCTAGCTAGATTCCCCCCCATTGCTATGCTAAGCTAAGCTAAGCTATGCTAAGCTGAGCTAAGCTAATACAAAGCATTAGCACACGACTTCGCCTCGCGCTGTTTAACTTAAATTCAAATAACTACTACAATGGATGTTTTTTTTTCCACACAGCGAGGAGAAATTGACGTAAAAACAAGCCTGAGTTTACTCCACAAGGGGTCGTTTTGCTTCAAAAACCCGACTTTATGCTTTGAAGCGGCGAGGTTTCCTGAACAAAGAAACAGCTTGCTAGCTCGATGGCTAACTCAGCTCGGCTAGCCTGAAAAGAATGGAGTGAGTTAGTTAGCTTCTTACAGCTAACTAACTCTAACTAACACAGCACTATGACAGGATAAGAGACAAACATGACGGGAAACTATCCAGCAGTTTGTGTATTAAATTAAATTAAAATTCTGTCGAGCTTTTTTTTTTTTTTTAATCCTTCGAGTTGTGAACTCCCTAAGAGATAAAGTACCAGTAAATCATGAAATATGGACAACCGACATTCCTGCCAAGGAAATACTCCTCAGCAGCTTGCACAGAAGACACCACTATTTAGGATTTCCACACTGGATGCAAACTTACAGTTAAAATCTTGTTCTTGTCCTGTTTCAACCAAAGTTTCCACCACCGACTGGTTTTCAAACCCGCTTTAAGTGAAATACAGCTTTGTCTATGGTATATGAAAATGCTGCTCTGGAAAAAAAATAATAATAAGTCAGTACTGCCTGATTACAGTCCCCACTGATCTAATTCGAAGTGATATTAATGGCGTGGGGCCAGACGCCCCATTCGGGCTGCACTGCAGCCTCAGCCAGACTGCTTACTCGGCACAGCAGCAAGCAGAGTCCTCCAGGCTCCTCTCAGTCTGACGGGGCAAAGACTCGATCCCAAATCGCGTCATAACAGATACAAAGTGCACTCTGTAGGGTGTAGGTTTTGTTATTTAACACCCTATATAGTTGTCCTATACAGGGAGGACGGAGATGGTTTGGAACTTGTCCAATCAGCGTCCGCAGCCAAAAGGCGCGCTCACAGGCCAACAGTTTGGTTCCGTCCGGAAACCATAGCTGATTGGACAGAGCTTTCTTTACCGTTATCCAATAAGAACGTGAAGAGGTGGCTGGTCTTGATTTCTATTGGTTAGAACTGAAACGACCGTTGCGCTTTAAAGAGAGAAGCATCCGTGTATTTCTGTGAAAATGTAAAATCGTGTAAGAAACAAAAAATGTATTTATTGTTCGAGTGTTTTGTTATTTCATTGAATATTTATGTAATAAGGCATCAAATTGTTCATATATTTATCCTGTCACTGATAATAATAAGGGGTGGTGTAGTGGTTAGCACTGTTGCCTCACAGCAAGAAGGTTCTGGGTTCGAGCCCAGTGGCTGGTAAGGGCCTTTCTGTGTAGAGCTTGCATGTTCTTCCCGTGTCTGTATAGGGAGAAAGACATGCAGACTAGGTTAATTCTTCTTTTGGCTGCTCCCGATTATGGGTCGCCACAGCGGTTCTTTCGTCTCCATTGCTCCCTGTCTTCAGCATCCTTCTCTACTACACCTGCCACTTTCATGTCCTCTCTCACTACATCCATGTATCTCCTCGTTTTCGTTTGCCTGGCAGCTCCATCAACATTCTCCTTCCAACATGCTCTGCATCTCTTCTCAGGATGTGCCCGTACCATCTCATCTCATCTCATCTCATTATCTCTAGCCGCTTTATCCTTCTACAGGGTCGCAGGCAAGCTGGAGTCCACGGGCGAAAGGCAGGGTACACCCTGGACAAGTCGCCAGGTCATCACAGGGCTGACACATAGACACAGACAACCATTCACACTCACATTCACACCTACGGTCAATTTAGAGTCACCAGTTAACCTAACCTGCATGTCTTTGGACTGTGGGGGAAACCAGAGCACCCGGAGGAAACCCACGCGAACACGGGGAGAACATGCAAACTCCACACAGAAAGGCCCTCGCCGGCCCCGGGGCTCGAACCCAGGACCTTCTTGCTGTGAGGCGACAGCGCTAACCACTACACCACCGTGCCGCCCCCTGTACCATCTCTCTTAGCTTAATTCCCAAGCTCTCTACATGTGCTGTCCGTCTGATGTGCTCGTTCCTTATCCTGTCCAACCTCCCATCGCAAACCTTAACATCCTCAACTCCGCCACCTCCAACTTTGCCTCCTGTCTCTTCGTTAAAGGTACGGTCTCCAATCCATACATCACAGCTGGTCTTACTACTGTCTTATACATCTTACCTTTCACTTTTGCTGGGACTTTCCGATCACAAATGACTCCCGAAATCCTTCTCCAACTGCTCCACCCTGCCTGCACTCTCTTTCTCACCTCACTATCGCAGCTCCCATTTTCCTGCACAGTTGACCCCAGGTTAATTGGTGGCCCTAAATTGACCGCAGGTGTGAATGTGAGTGTGAATGGTTCATACATAACAACCTATACGGAATGTCCGTATTTTATATGGATTTGATTCAATAAACATAGTATACGGGCGTACAAATATTCCCACGATGATAAAAGAGCGCATAACATTTACAAACATACTGTACACCACAGAAAGCACAAACAGCCAGTAAAGAGTCTTATGAAATCGCGCGTTATCTTGTGGTAGCGAGACTTCGTTCCACTTTTGATCATGCGCACACCGCATTGCGAGAATCCCGCCAACCGGGAAGTAACATTTTGTTTGAAACGCGTATTTCCACCTGAGCGACTTTCACTAGCGACTGAAAAGATTCTGAATGGGCACTCCGGCAAGATCAACACAGACACTTGCTGTGACATGCAGCCTCGTGAGGTATTGGTGCAGACTGCTAAAAAAGCTGTCATGGAGTACAATTCAGAACATTAGAGTGACACTTTGTGTTTTTGTCAAACATTGGAGCTTTGTATTCATTCTGAAGGTTTATTGTTATTAATATTGAATAAAAAGTAACTTGGATATATCATTGTTAATTATCATTCATCTCATCTCTCATCTCATTATCTGTAGCCGCTTTATCCTGTTCTACAGGGTCGCAGGCAAGCTGGAGCCTATCCCAGCTGACTACGGGCAAAAGGCGGGGTACACCCTGGACAAGTCGCCAGGTCATCACAGGGCTGACACATAGACACAGACAACCATTCACACTCACACCTACGGTCAATTTAGAGTCACCAGTTAACCTAACCTGCATGTCTTTGGACTGTGGGGGAAACCGGAGTACACCCACGCAGAGAACATGCAAACTCCGCACAGAAAGGCCCTCGCCGGCCACGGGGCTCGAACCCGGAACCACTACACCACCGTGCCGCCAATTATCATTCAAATTTTAGGTAAATTATTTTAATTTGCATCTTATAAGGATTTTATAAGGGAAATACGGATTTTGGAGGTTGGTTATACAGGTTTGATTGACCAAAGGTTGACATGTATGATGGTTGTTTGTGTCTATGTATCAGCCCTGCAATGACCTGGTGACTTGTCCAAGGTGTACCCTGCCTCTCGCCCATAGTCAGCTGGGATAGGCTCCAGCTTGCCTGCGACCCTGTAGGACAGGATAAGCGGCTACAGATGATGGATGGAAGGGTGTTTCAAAAAATTTGCCAATTCTCATTCAATTGACCTCAAATTTTAACAGCATGTGTGGGAAACAAGTTAAAATTTTATGTTTTTAAGTATAGCCATGCCATTCCCCACAGTGGTGCAGTTGGTTAGCACTGTTGCCTCATAGCAAGAAGGTCCTGAGTTCAAGCCCAGTGGCTGATGAGGACCTGTCTGTGTGGGTTTCCTCTGGGTGCTCTGGTTTCCCCCAAAGATATGTAGGTTAGGCTAATTGGTGGCTCTAAATTGAGTGTGAATAACTGTTTGTCTTTATGTGTCAGCCCTGTGATGATCTGGCAACTTGTCCAGGGTGTACCCTGCCTTTCGCCCATAGTCAGCTGGGATAGGCTCCAGCTTGCCTGTGACCCTACAGGGTAAGTGGGAATGGATAATAATACATCACTATCAGTCCCAATGCCATTTATATACATATTTTTAAAAACTTCCCTCTCACCCCCCTGGTGGTAGTGGGAGGGTGGTGTCTGTCTTTGTCAGACTCGGGTTCCTCTACCAGAGGCCTGGGGGTTTGAAGGTTCTGTGCAGTATATTAGCTGTTTGTTCTTTGGACTGCACTCTTCTGGACAGAGACCTCAGATGTTGTACCTGGAATCTGCTGGAGCCACTCTCTCTCCCAGTTTGGGGGTCACAGCTCCTAATACTCCTATCACCACTGGGACCACTTTGGACTTTACCTTCCACATCTGTTTTAGTTGTTCTTTCAGTCCCTGGTATTTCTTGATCTTCTCACGCTCCTTCTGCCTGATGTTACTGCCAGCTGGGATTGCCACATCTATCACAGCTATACTCTTCTGCTCCTTGTCTACCACCACTGTGTCTGGTTGGTTCACCAGCACGTGCTTGTCAACTTGAAGTCCCACAGGACCACTTTTGGTGGTATGTCCCATTGGGACTTGGGGACTTCTAGTCCGTACTCAACACAGATGTTCCTGTACACTATCCCAGCATACATCTAGACATACATATAGACCTGGACACAGGTATCATGATCTTCTTTTTGTTAATTGCTAAGAGTAGTCTACATTTAACATGTAGATAGGGATTTTGGTTGAAACTAACTGAAAATTCTACATCCCAGATTGGAAATATATCCTACACTAATCCAAACTGTATGAGAAAAAGCAGTCTTCTGACTCTTCAGTGCCATCCTCAGCATGTAACTGGTAGTACAATTTATTTCAGTATGTCCTGCATGAGTTCATTTAGCTCAAAAATGATTTAACTGTATTTACCAAATGCTTTGTAGCTCTGAATAATTAATTTTTTAAATGATATTTTTTAAAAAATGTTCTAGTTGCCTGAAGACAACAGCTTGTGACTACAGTATGAAATCTCATAACGTTTAATAGAATGCTGTAGAAGAACACCACTCGTGGAAGGCTTAATTTCACCAAAAATGCAAAAAGAGATGGTTGAAGAACATCTGAACATCTGAACTCCTCTTATTCCTGCCTTGTTCCCAGCGCAGTCGACCCTGACCAAGGTAGAGTGGTTACTGAAGATGAATGAATATATAATAAAAAGCATATTATGTTTGTCTTTTTTAAATATACTGTAGTTTGTTACTATCCTTTGGCTTCTCTTTCCTTTTTAAATTTTCTGTTCATTGGCACAGCATGAGTTTATGATTATCCATGTTTTATTTTTTAATTCGCTTATCTAACTGACTATTCATTAGTTACAAATTCAAATCCACATACCAATAACATTTCCCGAGTTATTTCTGATTTTGTGATTTTACGTTTGTTCTGTGTATCGTGTTTTGTGTGACAGAGTAATAACCTAACCGGTCACTTGATTAGATTTCATTTGAAGATGGGGTTGAGTCTCAGAGTCAGGCTCATCTGCACCTGATTGCATGCTATTGTCTACAAAATGCAAGAAACCTGTTGTGCTTTCCCACAGATTATTTTCAATTATAGCTGTACTTGAAAACATTCACAAACCGCAGGATCAGTGTCGGCTTAAGTGGTTAAGATTATGACCGTGGAGCAATGACCATAAAACAGTGTGGTCAATTCATCAGGGTTTCCAGAGAACCACTGTAGGCTGCTGTCAATCATGTACTTTATTTTCTGAGAGTGTACTTGGAAAAGGAGAGAATGAAGATATGACCTCAGTGCAAGTATAGAAAGAGAGAGAATAGAAGAGGGCTGAGAACTGAACGTGATAGAACACCAGTGGCAAGTCTGCATGCTGCAGATGTATATCTTCTCCATAATATTTATTGTGACTGGTTAGGATCTTGGAGGTCTTCTAGGTAAGAAAGACAGACCACTGAGATTATACACCTGCTTACATCTTTTTCCCCACTTCTATGCGGGGTCAATGTGGATAGGTTCAACTGATATGGCCTTGCCAAAGGGCTCAAGCAGTGGCAGCTTGGCAGTGCTAAGGCTCAAAACTCCTGACTACCTGATCAGCCACCCAGAGCTTTAACCCGTCAAGCCACCACTGAATTTCAAAAAGAAAGGAGAGAAGTGATACTGGTTAGTCGGTGACGTCCGAGATGTCTAGTGTGAGCTTTTTCAAAATATGTTTAACTCCTGCTGTCTTGAATGCAGTCGATACATGACAAGCTGTTTACAATGTTAGTAACGGAGGGGAGGAAGTCTTGCCAGATCCATTTGGGGAAAAGATGAGGTCTAGCATCAGGTGGTAGGATTGCTGGAGAAGACAAGCTTCTGCAGAAAGGGGAGGAAACTGTGTTCAGTAGAAAGGAGGGGGAAAACAGACTGTGAAAACAGATTGTGCAGCGCAGGAATAGGGGCAGGAGGGAGGAAAACTGGCAGATTTTGGCTAATGAGATCTCATCAAAGATGGTGGCAAAATCATCAGCACTCAAACAGGATGGGAAAGCAACATGTTAGGGGCCTTGTGTGGATCAGATGTTTTTAGCCTTCACCTGATTATCTCATGAATGATTATAGTATATTTCATATTAGGGTATATCTAAACATTTTCATTATACTACACAGACAATAATTACAACCCCAAATCAGGAGAAGTTGGGATGGTATGGAAAATGCAAAAAAAAAAGAAAGCAGTGATTTCTAAATTTGCTTTGACTTGTATTTCATTGCAGGCAGTACGAACCCAAAATATTTCATGTTTTGTCGGGCCAACTTCATTTCATTTGTTAATATACATCCATTCCTGCGCTTCAGGCCTCCAACACATTCCAAAAAAAGTTGGGACGGGGCAATTTAGGGCTAGTAATGAGGCAAAACAATTAAATAATGATGTGATTTGAAACATGATGTCAACGGGTGATTGTAATCATGATTTGGTACAAAATCAGTATCCAAGAAAGGCCTAGTGTTTGAGGGAGGAAAAGATCAGCCAAGGATCTCCAGTTTGTCAACATATGCATGAGAAAAATAATGAAATGTTTCAAAACAATGTTTCTCAAAGAAAGATAGGAAGCGATTTGGATATTTCACCCTCTATGGTGCATCTCATCTCATCTCATTATCTCTAGCTGCTTTATCCTGTTCTACAGGGTCGCAGGCAAGCTGGAGCCTATCCCAGCTGACTACGGGCGAAAGGCAGGGTACACCCTGGACAAGTCTCCAGGTCATCACAGGGCTCCTCTATGGTGCATAATATCATTAAATGGTTCAAGGAATCTGAAGGAATTTTGGTGCATAAAGGGCAAGGGCTCAAGCCTAAGCTGAACACCCATGATCTCTGATCCCTCAGACGGCACTGCATCAAGAACCATCATTCATCTATAGCTGATATAACCACATGGGCTCGGGATTACTTTGGCAAACCTTTGTCAAGCTATAATACAGCGTTGCATTCACAAATGCCAGTTAAAACTTTACTGTTCAAAATGGAAGCCTGATGTTAACTGTGTCTAGAAGTGCCAACAACTTCTCTGGGCTTGGAGGCATCTGGGATGGATCATCACACAGTGGAAATATGTATTGTGGTCAGACAAATCAGTATTCCAGGTCTTCTTGGGCAGCACGGTGGTGTAAGTGGTTAGCACGGTCACCTCATGGCAAGAAGGTTCTGGGTTTGAGCCCAGTGACTGGCGGGGGCCTTTCTGTGTGGAGTTTGCATGTTCTCCCCGTGTTTGCGTGGGTTTCCCCCACAGTTCAAAGACATGCGGTTAGGTTAATATGAGACGGCCTTGGGCTGAGGTGCCCTTGAGCAAGGCAACCAGCTCCCACCTGCTCCCTGGGCGCTGTTAGCATGGCTGCCCACTGCTCTGGGTATGTGTGTGTGCGCTCATTGCTCATGTGTGTGTTCACTGCTTCAGATGGGTTAAATGCAGAGAGGAATGTCACAAATGTGTGATGAATAAAGTTCTTCTTTTTCTTTTGGAAGAAATGTATGCTGTGTGCTCTGGACCAAAAACAAAAAGACTGTTACCAGCAACAAGTCCAAAAGCCAGGGTCTGTCATGGTATGGGGTTGTGTCAGTGCCTTCAACAAGACAATGCAAAACCACATTCTGCACACTTAACAAAGATATAGCTGTGGAAGAAGAGGGTGCCTGTCCCCTCTGTCCCCAATAGACAACGTGTGGCAAATTTTGAAACAAAAATATGACAAAGACCCCTTCCTGTTTGCAGGAAGAATGGGACAAAATAACACCTGAAACGTTTCATCGCTTGGTGCCTTCAGTCTCTAAACATCTTTAAAGTGTTGTGAGAAGGAATAGCAATGTTATAAAGTGCTGTACCATTCCGAATTTTTTTGAAACGTGTTGCAAGAATCAAAATTGAAACAAGTGTTTATTTTGAAAACCAATAAAATTCATGAGGTAAAACATCAAATAATGTGCTGCTGTATCATTTTGAGTGTAATAAAATTCAAAGATTATTTATAAATCATCATTTTCAGTTTTAATTTCAATTTCAACATACTTTTTCTGATTTGGGGCCGTATGAACCAAGCTAATTTACTGCCATTTCTTTGTCATAGTTATGTCATGAAATGTGTTTACCATATTTTATAATTTTATGAAAGAGAATAAATTGTGCCATTCCTTTTAGAATCATGAGGTCAGACAGAGAATGGCACTATTTCTTTAAATCATAATGTTAAAAAAGCTTTGAACCAGCCCCATAATCTGGTTATCCACAGATTTACTCCCAGGTCTGTTAAGTACTGAATTTCAGGCATAAGCATCTTTCGGCAGAGCTCCCTGTATTTCTGCTCAATGTTGCTCTTTATGTTGTATCCCAAAATAGAGCGCTCTCCAACAGGCTGCCAGGGCCTCATGCTTTGGTCCCTTATGTCCTGATCCTCCACAGCCATCCCACCGCTAATGCAGATGGCTGCCATCTCGCTGTTCCTCTGGCGCAACATTTGCACCTCCTTCTCCATGCGCTTCCTCCCGTAGGCGTCCACTTTAGCCCAGAACGTGGCATTGAAGTAACAGTAGAGCTTCCAGTCAACTCCATTCCACTCACGTGCCTTGGCCCTCATCTCGGGCGTGAGCTGGAACACGCTTGTCGGCCTGCGTGTGTTCATACTGAAGAACAGCAAGTCGTCTATCTGCCAGCAGAGAGCATCCTTGAGCAAAATGAGTGACTCCTCGAAATGTTCAGCAATCAGGACGAGCTGAAAGCGCTCCGCAATGGCACGAATGGCGCTGTCCACTATCGGATCCTCTGGACCCAATTTGTTGTCAAAGCCAAGGTCGAAAAAATGAAGGTTCTTAAGATAAAAGGAGTTGAAGCCATTTGTGTCAAAGTGGAGTTGTGGATCATTCAGAAAATCTGTCAGTTTATCCTCACCATGGATCCTCCATATCAAAGGTACTACCCTTTTGTAGTAATGGAACGAGGACTCGAAGACCAGAGCTGGGTCTCTGAGGATGGTGAAGAAGAATGCATCGTCTGGTAGAAGCGCTTCGACCTCAGGAGCATTGAAACGCATGTGGTTGCAGATGATATTGAAGCATGCGCCTGGCCTGTAATCCTTCACGTGCATGCGCATGAATGTAGCTGGATAAGAGAAGTCATTGCGACCAATGGGGAGAGCAAACTTCAGCCCATTCTTCTCCCCATAGCGCAGGAGAATATTTAGAATAGTGCTGCTTGCTGCTTTGTGGGTCTTCAAGAACATCAGGTTCACTTTTGGCACACAGTGCTCCACCTTACTTGTTGAGAAAGATGCCTTCTTCTTTTGCCATGGTGGGGTTTTATTTGCACATGGAGCCAGCACTGGAAATCTGTGTATGAGACAGATGCAGTATAAAGTTACTAGGCCTACTTGCTATTTGAGGGACAGTTATTATGAGAAAATTGAGTGGATTTTGAGGAGATTTTAAAATCGAGTAGTTACGATGCATTAGTTTAATAAAGCAATCCTCCTAACAAGTCAGTGGAAGATGTTCCAAAACAAATCATTTAATATTTGCAATTCCATTGTAGCAAGTTCATGTAATGTCTTTTCCTTTGTAAAAATGTAGGCAGATGAAACCAATAAACAATCCAGTTATTATATCACACTCTTGTAATTTCATTTTATGTGTAATATTCAAATCTACAATGTAATATTCCTCCTCCATGAACATAAATGACAAACCTTGGTGTGTTGGTTTGGAATGCTGGTGTCGAAAAACAGTACAACATCATCATGATGCTGGTGAACAAGAACCCCAATATAAGCCTGTTTAGACCTGACCTGGGCAGATGATGGTACATTTTCTATCTGCGCTCCAGATTTGATCCCCAAAAGCCTGTTGAAGCAGAAGCAAAGGTTAGGCAATCTGGAACAAAAAACACCTTTGTGTTTTACATCCATGTTTTGGCAAATTGCTGTGGTACAAGAGGAATAAAACACTTCAGGACTGCTGTTGGACAATAATCAACTTCTGTGTAGTATCAGGACGTCATCACACCGTCGTATCGTTTATTTTCCTATAACAACACGCTCCAAGTGTTTTAGTCCTGACAGAGCTAACTAGAATTATGGGCTTACTATATGTACTGTATCTCAAAGTTGAAAACACATGCATCAAATTTGGTCAATATGTATTAGTGTTGCAGTACCTGAAACTGGGATTGATCTCAATACCACTTTTTGAAGGTCTCAGTCTCGTCTCAGAATCGATCGCATTTTTATTCAGTCTTGTCTCGGTCTTGAATATATATTAGAGGACTCTGGATTTTATTTCAAGACCGGTCAAGACCACAGCTGTGGTGAATTCAAAATTTTCGTTACTGTTAACGGCTGTCACTCCTCCCCTGCCCCTCTTCACACCCACTGGTCTGGTCCTGGTCTTGACTTGGTCTCGCTCTACTTAGGGCTTGGTCTGGACTTGATATCAACCCCTTAAAGTCTTGGTCTCAATACACTTTGGTCTTGGTCATGTCTTGGTCTCAGTTTAGGTGGTCTTAACTGGATTCTGCATCACCTATGTTCAAAAGTTTGTGGACACCTGACCATCACATGTGCTTTTTGAACATCCCGTTCCTTCTTTGCATTCCAGTTCATCCCAAAGATGTTCAACGAGGTTGAGGTCAGAAGTCTGTGCAGGACACTGAAGATCAGATCTTCCACTCTGACTTTGGCAAAACGTGTCTTCAAAGAGCTCGGTTTATGTATGGGGCATTGTCAGGCTGGAACAGGTTTGGGATTTGAGTTCCAGTGAAGGAAAATTCTTAATGATACAGCATGCAAAGACATCCTGTACAACTGTGTGTTTCCAACTTTTATATTTTCATATCATGTATTAGTCACTTTGATGAAAGCATCTGCCCAACCTAATACAGTAGTAGTACTCTAGTAGTACCATAATATCATCATGTGTCAAAACAAGATGGAGAGTAAAACACTACTTCTACTGCAATTAAATATTTAGAATTTACTTCTTTAATTGGGAAGTGTTACATCTTTGCTGTGTTCAGAAACTGTTCACATGTGAATGATTTTTGTCGAGTGGCAAAATAAAGGTATAGATTAGAAGCTTTGCTAAAGTACTAAACTCAACTTGTGTATGCAGCTTTTCTCAGTAAAAGATACGCATTAAGGAGAAAAAAATATGTGACAAGGAAAGGTATCATTTTTCTGAGAGTGTAGACAAAATGCTTGGTATAGTACATTTTTCAAAAATACTAGAGTATACACTCATTGGCCACTTTAATAGAAACTTGTTCTTGATTTTAAGTTTCCTGTTCTTGGCTGCAGGAGTGGAACCCAATGTGGTTTTCTACTGTTGCATGCTGAGATGCTTTTCTGCTCACCATGGTTGTAAAGAGTTGCTATGAGTTACTATATCCTTCCTGGCAGCTTGAACCAATTTTCCTCGGACCTCTCTTATCAACAAGGTGTTTGTTTCCACCCACAGAACTGTCGCTCAGTCAGTGGGGTGTTTTTTTTTTTTTTTTGCACCATTCTGTGTAAACTCCAGAGACTGTTGTGTGTGAAAACCCCAGGAGATCATCAGTTTCTGAAATACTCAAACCAGTCCATCTGGCACAAACCAACACCCATGCCACAGTGAAAGTCACAATTTGAGAGATCACGACTTTTCCCATTCTGATGTTTGAAGTGGGAGCGGCATGGTAGTGTAGTGGTTAGCGCTGTCGCCTCACAGCAAGAAGGTCCGGGTTCGAGCCCCGTGGCCGACGAGGGCCTTTCTGTACGGAGTTTGCATGTTCTCCCCGTGTCCGCGTGGGTTTCCTCTGGGTGCTCCGGTTTCCCCTACAGTCCAAAGACATGCAGGTTAGGTTAACTGGTGGCTCTAAATTGACCGTAGGTGTGAATGTGAGTGTGAATGGTTGTCTGTGTCTATGTGTCAGCCCTGCGATGACCTGGTGACTTGTCCAGGGTGTACCCCGCCTCTCACCCACAGTCAGCTGGGATAGGCTCCAGCTTGCCTGCAACCCTGTAGGACAGGATAAGTGGCTACAGATAATGGATGGATGGATGAATGGATGGTATGTAATGGCGAATGCAAATCTGATTCTAGGGACTTCCTCGAGTGCTGTGATTTGATTTGGTCGTCTACCATTAAGCCTGTGGAATCTAATTGCTATGAGGTTACCGCCATGATCCTCATCGTTCAATGATACCGATTAAACAAATAGAGTTTGAATACAAGCCATGAGCCACTGCTGCTGAAAAGGATGTGTTAAAGGAGTAGATAGACGTGTTTACATAACAAACATGCTGAGTAATGAGCCATAGTATTGTTATAATAACAATTGCACCAACCAAACATGTCTCAGGATGAGCAGCGAAATATATGGCTTATTAATGTGTTATATAATTGGTTTTATATATAAACTGTCATTCATTCATTTATTCACTTAATTTCCTTCCAACAGAGAAGGTCGGTCCAAAGTTCTCCATCTCTGGTCACAGATAGATAGATAGATATACACTACCATTCAAAAGTTTGGGGTCACCCAGACAATTTTGTGTTTTCCATGAAAAGTCACACTTTTATTTACCACCATAAGTTGTAAAATGAATAGAAAATATAGTCAAGACATTTTTCTGGCCATTTTGAGCATTTAATCGACCCCACAAATGTGATGCTCCAGAAACTCAATCTGCTCAAAGGAAGGTCAGTTTTATAGCTTCTCTAAAGAGCTCAACTGTTTTCAGCTGTGCTAACATGATTGTACAAGGGTTTTCTAATCATCCATTAGCCTTCTGAGGCAATGAGCAAACACATTGTACCGTTAGAACACTGGAGTGATAGTTGCTGGAAATGGGCCTCTATACACCTATGGAGATATTGCACCAAAAACCAGACATTTGCAGCTAGTCATTTACCACATTAGCAATGTATAGAGTGGATTTCTGATTAGTTTAAAGTGATCTTCATTGAAAAGAACAGTGCTTTTCTTTCAAAAATAAGGACATTTCAAAGTGACCCCAAACTTTTGAACGGTAGTGTATACAGTGTGTTGGGTCGAATCTCTAGGTGCTAATAAGTAGGTCTTCATGGGCTCATAATAAAATGTTCAAATATTAGAGTCATCCTGTATTATAAGTCTGGATTTTGAAAATAAAAATAGGGTGGTCAAGGCTTGGGGATTTCCAAATTTCATAATGTCCATCTGGGATCGTTTAACCCAACAGGTTGAGAACCTTTATATGTGTGTGAAGCTAGACACACCTGTGTAAGCTAATAGACTGTATTAAAAATTGCATGCATTGACCGAGCATGGTTTTTTTTTTTTTTCATGTTTGAATTTGCTCAGAGAACCTGTTCTATTGTCTGTATACCTCCTGTTTGTGTGATAGTGGCACAGGAAATACAGGACGTGCTGGTTATTCTCTGAATGACGAAGTAAAATTCTGGCCTAATAGATAAAAATCTCCCCTCTCTCTATCATATAACTCTCTCTTTCATTTTCTGTCTGTATGTAAGAATATGTGGCATTTGCCTTTGTAAAGATGATAACATTTTGAAACTAGAAGGGCGCCTGGTAGACTGCATACCTCCACCAAGCCACATATCAACATCAGAATCAAACCACTTGAACTTAGGATAATACTAAAGCTGTACACCAAACTTCATCAAAATTCTTTCACTACTTTATGAGTTACATTGGGGAGGGACTAAAAAAAATCCTGGATCCACATACATATCCGGATTTTCATCAAAATCTAATCAATTGTTCCTTGGCCTGTGGCTCACCTTTCCAGCAAACTTCATCAAAACCCGTTCACTACTTTTTGTGTTACGTTGGGAACAAACAAACAGAGGCGAAAACATAACCTCCTCCAACAAAGTTCCCAAACAACTGTTAATGTTGGACAAAATGGACATTATTATCTCATCTCATTATCTCTAGCCGCTTTATCCTTCTACCGGGTCGCAGGCAAGCTGGAGCCTATCCCAGCTGACTACGGGCGAAAGGCGGGGTACACCCTGGACAAGTCGCCAGGTCATCACAGGGCTGACACATAGACACAGACAACCATTCACACCTACGGTCAATTTAGAGTCACCAGTTAACCTAACCTACATGTCTTTGGGGGAAACCGGAGCACCCGGAGGAAACCACGCGGACAACATGCAAACTCCACACAGAAAGGCCCTCACCGGCCACGGGGCTCGAACCCGGACCTTCTTGCTGTGAGGCGACAGCACTAACCACTACACCACCGTGCCACCCCGACATTATTATTATTATACATTAAAACATTTAGCAACTGGATAAAGGGCTTATTTTCATCTTTCAGTTCCCTACTGCAAAGTCAGATTCATTCATTCACTGGCATAAAGACTGAATGTTTACAGTCAAGAGTGTACAGGTGACACATATTCGGCTGGAAGGTACAGTCTATTGTATATAGATTATACTACACAGTATATTTGGGGAAAAACATAAAAATAAATCGCATTTTCCATATCAAGACAAACACATACATTTCATATCAGAAAGAAATCGAACGCTTTCCTTGTCTACTGACTGTCCTTTTATTAAAGCATTAAAAATGTTCTTAGGACTTTTCATTGTCTGTCCAATATAACCCTCCATGATGACACTTATGAACTATTCAAATATTAGGCAAATTATGTTTACAAGACATAACGTTTACCAACAGAACAGGTCCCATTCAATTCAACTGATCATTCATGTAGGATATAATGATGAGGAAAGTACTGGTCGTACACCCGCTGGCCTAATTCTTCGGTCAGAAAGAACGCAGCTGTTCTAGAGGTTGTATCTTGCCATTTATTAATTGTCTCTGTGCATATATACATCTGTGTCAAAGGTTCTGAAGTTGTGTTGTGACAAAAGTTGTGACAACAGTTGTGGTTTATTTACATTCACACACAACAGCACCGAGAGACCTTCAAACGAGACATGAGACTCCTAGAATGCGACGGCATGAAAGAGAAACGTCCGTGCCTGTTTATATAACGCAGCTCTTTAAAGGGCGGTGCCGCATTTTCTTAAAGGCAAAGTATTTTACATCGAACAACAGGAATTTACACAGAAGAAGGCAGGGAATTTTGTACAGCCGCCCCCAAATTTACTTAGTAAATTTGTAAACAACATAAATTAACTGCCCATCAGTTATTACATTAATCAGCTACATCACTGGGCATTTCAGGTAACTCAATTAGCTTGGCCACAGGTCGTAGGTAGGTGCTACCTTTAATGTCCACTGCAGCAATCCGGACTTTACCGTCATCACTAGTAATGACCTTACTGACCCGTCCTACTGGCCACATAGCTCTTGGCAGCTGACTGTCCATTACCAGGACAACCTGTCCAACCTTTAGGTCTTCTGATGAACCCTTCCACTTCTGTCGCAGTTGAAGGTTGGGAAGGTATCTCCGGATGAACTGGTTCCAGAAGTGGTCGGCGATGACCTGTCTGTGTCGGTAGAGTCGTCGTCCCAGCAGAGCTTCAGGCCTGTACAAGGCCTGTGGCAAGGAGGCATCCCGCCGCCCCATAAGGAGTAGGTTTGGTGTGATCGGGTCCGGGTCCGCCACGTCTGATGACACATAGCCCAGAGGTTTTGAATTAAGAATCCTTTCCACCTCCACCAACACGGTGGCAAGGACCTCCTCTGGAACAATTTGGTCACGTAGCACAACCTGGAGAGAAGCCTTGACAGACTTGATCTCTCTTTCCCACGCTCCTCCGAAATGAGGTGCATGAGGTGGATTGTATCTGAAGGAGATGCTTTGTCCGGCGAGCTGCTCCCTCAGGGAAGGTTCAAGTTGAGCAAAGGCTTCCTTGAGTTCTCTGTCTCCCCCTCGGAAGTTAGTGCCCTGGTCACAAAGAATCTCAAATGGCTTTCCCCGTCTTGCTACAAACCTCCGTAGGGCAAGGAGGAAAGAGTCACTGTCCATATGGCAAAGGAGGTCTAAGTGGACACACCTTGTAGTCAGGCACTTAAATATGATGCCCCACCTTTTCTCCTGTCTTCTGCCTAGTTTGACTGCATAGGGGCCAAAACAATCAACCCCCGTGGACCAGAAAGGAGGCTTATTCAAACGAAGTCATGCAGAGGGTAAATCAGCCATTTGGGGAATCCCCGGTTTCTTGCGCCACTTACAACACTCTGTACACTGCCTCTGATGCTTACGGATGGCTTGACGTCCACACAGTATCCAGTACGATCTTCGGACCTCTGCATAGACTCTTTCTGGTCCAGGATGAAGGAGACGATTGTCATAGTCTCTAATCAGTAGGCGTGTGACCATGTGATCAGGTGATAGTACAATAGGATGAAGAGTGTCGTCCTCTAGATCCTCAGCCTTGCGAAGCCTCCCACCAATCAGTCCAAGTTGGTCGAGCATTGGTGAGAGTGAGCTCAGTCGGCTATTGGTTGGTATGGCCTTTCCAGCTTTGAGAGCTGTCACCTCCTCTGGGAAGCTCTCTAACTGTGTTCTCTGTAGGAGAGCCAGTTCGGCTGTAATGCGTTCAGAGGCGCTTGGGGGTGTGGAAGCCGCCCCGTGAAGAGCCTGATGCGTGGTAAGTAGGAGGTCCTCCCAGGTCTCCAGCTTGTGTATTTCTCCGTTGTAGATGGTGGCCTGCTCAGGGTTGTGCAACAGCCGTCTCTCAGCCCTTCGTAGGAGAGGCATCACAGCAGAGGGTGATGCTTGGAGTAAGGTATGGTCCTCTTTCCACAGGAGAGGTGTCGCGTATCTCTCCACGCCATCCACATTGATCCGTACCGTGTCACCTTCCAACAGAGCAAGTGCGGAGCTGTCCTGCTTTGAGCGTGTGATCTCTTTCTCATTGCGATGAGGCAGAGTGTCGAGTTGCCATAATTTCTCCACATTGTGTCGTAGCTCTTGAGCGGGTGACAGGAAGGAGGTGTGTAGGCATGAACTCTGATGACAGGGCTGTTGCAGGAACGTCACAGGCCCTTGGATGGCCCATCCCAGCTTTGTGCATACAGCAACAGGAGAGCCAGGTGAGCCCATGCAGACTGGACATATGGCAGTGATCAAATGTGCATTGTCCGACCCAATGAGGATCATCGGCTTAGCTTTGTGGAAAGGCTCGACTGGAACATCCCTCAGGTAGTGGTATTTCCTCTTCAGGACATCAGCTGGGCAGGACTGTTCAGCAAGGTTCAGCTCTGAAGCAGTGAATACATTCTTGAGCTTGTGTCTGATGCCCAAGTTCGACCTGGTTGATACCTCAAGTGTCACCGAGGCTCCTTTCAGGTGCACTATGTCTTGCCGGACAGTTCTCAAAGTTAGGAACTCACACTCCCTCTTCAGGCCAAGCTTGTCAACTGCAGTGGGAAGCATGATCGTCCTTTCAGACCCATCATCAAGCAGGGCATGGGTATCCAGGATCTTGTTCCCATTGCGCAAGCGAACAGGGACAACTTTGAGCATCACTCGGCGTGAATGACTTGCTTGATCCATGTAAACAACTGTGGATACAGTGCTGACGGTAAGGACACCGGGCTGTTGCATAGATGCGACCTCATGCAAAGTCAATAGGTGCTGCTCTCCACAGGAAACGCAAGGCTTCTTCAGAGTGCACTTGTCGGGTTTATGCCCTCTACCACACCTCCAGCAGCGGTTCTGTTCCTTTATCCAATCTGACTTCTGAGATGTATTCATGCTGGTGAATTCTGAACATCCACTCAGGTAGTGCTCGTTGGACTTGCAATATGGGCAAAAGGGCTTGAATCGCTCACGCTTGTGTTTTGGCGATGTGGAAGGTGCAGTTGCCTTCAGTGTAGCAGCAGTGTTTAGCAACACAGTGGATGACTTCACTTTTGTCTGTTTGGAGGACTTGGTATCTCGACGTGCAGGCTCTCCCTGAATGCCTTCAGCGGCTCGTCAAGAGATTTGCAGGGTTTGAGACTTAATTTCCAGCCAGGACGCCAGGTCAATCAAAGTGTAAGTTGTAGCAGACCCACTAGCTATGATGCCTTGCTTCAAGCAGTGTTCTACAAAGGAATCCCTGTAGCTCATAGGAAGTTTGCTAAGCAGGATGTCAACATGCGAACCACACTGCAGCTCGTACCTGGCTGGCCCACTTGTCGACTGTAGCATTCCCACTAGTGAGCTAACTGCTGTGCTGAAATCTTCAAGTGCTTGGGCATCACCCATCCGGACAGCTGGAGCTTGCTGGAGGGCCTTCAGCTCACTCTGTATGAGGGATCGTGGCTGGCTGTACCGTTGCTCCAGAGCCTGCATCGCAGCGCTGTAGGGCTGTGGACTGTTAAGATGCCTCTTAGCTATCTGATAAGCTGCAGGAAGTTTCACAAGGTCAAGGAGAACTTGAAACTTATAATCCTCTGTCAGATGTCGGTGAGGCCCTAAGACTGTGTCCAGACCTTTTTTCAGGAGAATAAAGTCACTCTCTTTGCCTGATGAGAATGCAACCAATTTAGGCTTCGGTATCCCATAGGATGAAGCGATGGCCATCTCCATCAAGTTAGGTGCTCCTGTATCGGCTGCAGGGTAGGCCGCAGATTGAGGCACATGGTACGGGTATGGGTACCAAGGATAATGCCCAGGTTGTGGTATCCCATAAGGTGGATACCAAGGCCCAGCAGGTAGCTGCACTGGTGGATAAGGTTGAATGGGCGGAGGCTGCATTGGCACTGGCTGCCCTGGAAGAGGCTGTGCGGGTGCTGGCTGGCCTAGCAGAGGTAGCGCGGGCACTGGCTGGCCTGGCAGAGGCGACGCGGGCGCTGGCTGGCCTGGCAGAGGCGACGCGGGCGCTGGCTGGCCTGGCAGAGGCGACGCGGGCGCTGGCTGGCCTGGCAGAGGCAACGCGGGCGCTGGCTGGCCTGGCAGAGGTGACGCGGGCGCTGGCTGGGGCGCCAGAGATGCCGTGGGGTAGTGCCCTATGGATGCCCTCTCTGGTGAACCATAAGATGCTGGTGTAGAAGTGCCATCTGATGGAACACTCGCTGCATGCTTGGTCAGGCCTACCATTGTCGCCAGAGGCCTATGATGTTCTGTCATATCTAACCAGGATCCTACTCTGGAAGCTGCTCCTTGAAGCACTGATGAAGTGGATTGAATGAGTGGCTGAGACAAGAATGGATTCAACTCTTGCACATAAGTGTGACTAGGGGATTTGGTCCATAATGTTTGGGGAGCTAACATGTAATCTGAGGGAGGCCTGTCTCCAGTGTGGGTAGTAGTGACAGGTGCATGGCCAAATGAATGTGGCAAACTGCTACTATACTGCGGATAAGGAGAGGTTGATCTTGGATGCTCATGAGAAAAGCCCATTGTACTTAATGGATAAGAGGCACGCTTTGCATTCTCCATTTCCACAGTAAGCTGTTCCATTTCAGTGCTTAAACTTCTCCATCTCTCCTCTAGTCGATCTAATACAGAGGCTCTAGCAGCAGTAGCTCCATCAGATGGGAAAGAAATGTTGCTCTGACTTGCATGTGTTGCATGCCCTGTTGATCGCATGTGTGGTCTGAAGGGGGATGACTGGCGAGGGTGGTAGAGCACATAGTCCTCTAGATAAGCTGGAGGTTGTCTTCTCCGACTGGGGCGAGGATCAGGCTGATGTGCTTCACCCTGGACATCTCTAGAAGCAGCCATGACGCAGCTGGTGTACAATCCGGCTCGAAGGACCAACTTTGTAGGATATAATGATGAGGAAAGTACTGGTCGTACACCCGCTGACCTAATTCTTCGGTCATAAAGAACGCAGCTGTTCTAGAGGTTGTATCTTGCCATTTATTAATTGTCTCTGTGCATATATACATCTGTGTCAAAGGTTCTGAAGTTGTGTTGTGACAACAGTTGTGGTTTATTTACATTCACGCACAACAGCACCGAGAGACCTTCAAACGAGACACGAGACTCCTAGAATGCGACGGCATGAAAGAGAAACGTCCGTGCCTGTTTATATAACGCAGCTCCTTAAAGGGGCGGTGCCGCATTTTCTTAAAGGCAAAGTATTTTACATAGAACAACAGGAATTTACGCAGAAGAAGGCAGGGAATTTTGTACAATTCGGAAAATGGAATAACTATAAAAAATTAAGCTATAACAGCTATATAATGTCTATAACACTATAACATCTCATCTGTTGCTTTAGTTTATACGCTATTGTTACAGGTCAAAAAATTTCGACCTAGGTGATTTTTTTTTTAACCTGGGTTAAAAAAAAAACACCTTAACCAAAAACCTTAACCACAAGACCAGCAACAACTGCAACAGAAGGAGTGATATATATTTTGAATTTATTCATGAGTCCAGTCTTATGACTTAATCAAGTAGTTTAAAATACAAAGTCTTCCTAAATCTGAACCCTAAACCTGACTGTAGGTATAGTAAGTCTCCGTAATACAAATAGCAAATTATTAACTGGGTTAAAAATTTTAATATACAGTGGAGCTTGAAAGTTTGTGAACCCTTTAGAATTGTCCATATTTCTGCATAAATATTACCTAAAACATCATCAGATTTTCACAAAAGTCCTAAAAGTAGATAAAGAGAACCCAGTTAAACAAATGAGACAAAAATATTATACATGGTCATTTATTTACTGAGGAAAATGACCCAATATTACAGGGCAGCACGGTGGTGTAGTGGTTAGCACTGTCGCCTCACAGCAAGAAGGTCCTGGGTTCGAGCCCAGCGGCTGGCAAGGACCTTTCTGTGTGGAGTTTGCATGTTCTCCCCATGTCTGCATGAGTTTCCTCCGGGTGCTCTGGTTTCCCCCACAGTCCAAAGACATGCAGGTTAGGCTAATTGGTGACTCTAAATTGACCGTAGGTGTGAGTATGAATGGTTGTTTGTGTCTATGTGTCAGCCCTGCAATAACCTGGCAGCTTGTCCAGGGTGTACCCCGCCTCTCACCTATAGTCAGCTGGGATAGGCTCCAGCTTGCCTACGACCCTGCAGGACAGGATAAGCAGCTACAGATAATGGATGGATGGACCCAATATTACATATCTGTGAGTGGCAAAAGCATGTGAACTTTTGCTTTCAGTATCTGGTGTGACCCCCTTGTGCAACAATAACTGCAACTAAACATTTCCGGTAACTGTTGATCAGTCCTGCACACCGGCTTGGAGGAATTTTAGCCCATTCCTCCGTACAGAACAGCTTCAACTCTGGGATGTTGGTGGGTTTCCTCACATGAACTGCTCGCTTCAGGTCCTTCCACAACATTTCGATTAGATTAAGGTCAGGACTTTGACTTGGCCATTCCAAAATGTTAACTTTATTCTTCTTAAACCATTCTTTGGTAGAACGACTTGTGTGTTTAGGGTCATTGTCTTGGTGAATGACCCACCTTCTCTTGAGATTCAGTTCATGGACAAATGTCCTGACATTTTCCTTTAGAATTCGCTGGTATAATTCAGAATTCATTGTTCCATCAATGATGGCAAGCCGTCCTGGCCCAGATGCAGCAAAACAGGCCCAAACCATGATACTACCACCACCATGTTTCACAGATGGGATAAGGTTCTTATGCTGGAATCCCATGTTTTCCTTTCTCCAAACATAACGCTTCTCATTTAAACCAAAAAGTTCTATTTTGGTCTCATCTGTCCACAAAACATTTTGCCAATAGCCTTCTGGCTTGTCCACGTGATCTTTAGCAAACTGCAGATGAGCAGCAATGGTCTTTTTGGACAGCAGTGGCTTTCTCCTTGCAACCCTGCCATGCACACCATTGTTGTTCGGTGTTCTCCTGATGATGGACTCATGAACATTAACATTAGCCAATATGAGAGAGGCCTTCAGTTGCTTAGAAGTTACCCTGGGGTCCTTTGTGACCTCGCTGACTATTACACACCTTGCTCTTGGAGTGATCTTTGTTGGTCGACCACTCCTGGGGAGGGTATTAATGGTCTTGAATTTCCTCTATTTGCACACAATCTGTCTGACTGTGGATTGGTGGAGTCCAAACTCTTTAGAGATGGTTTTGTAACCTTTTCCAGCCTGATGAGCATCAACAACACTTTTTCTGAGGTCCTCAGAAATCTCCTTTGTTCGTGCCATGATACACTTCCACAAACATGTTGTGAAGATCAGACTTTGATAGATCCCTGTTCTTTAAATAAAACAGGGTGCCCACTCACACCTGATTGTCATCCCATTGATTGAAAACACCTGACTCTAATTTCACCTTCAAATTAACTGCTAATCCTAGAGGTTCACATACTTTTGCCACTCACAGATATGTAATATTTGATCATTTTCCTCAATAAATAAATGATCAAGTATAATATTTTTGTCTCATTTGTTTAACTGGGTTCTCTTTATCTACTTTTAGGACTTGTGTGAAAATCTGATGATGTTGTAGGTCATATTTATGCAGAAATATAGAAAATTCTAAAGGGTTCACAAACTTTCAAGCACCACTGTAGGTTGAAAAATTACACCTGACCTATAATTCTGACTTGTAACACAACCAAAAAAAACAAAAAAAAAACCCAAAACAACAACAACAACAACAACAACAACAACAAAAAACATATAGCATTCATTCAGTTATAGTTACCATTTTGCTCACCCTAATCTCACTAAAACTATCATTTCAAGCTATTTTTGTTCACATGCAGCTCACTGGGAGTCTCACAGCAAAATGTTCCATGAACGTCATGTGTTGAATTCGTATTTTTTTCTTTCCATTACTTAATATATTAATAGCCAGCAGTCATGTTATAACATGTTTAGAGAATGCAGATGGGACGTAGACCATTCATCAGATACAGTTTATTCCCAAGTCTCACCCTTAATCCATTGGATAATCTCACCTGTAGATACTGTAGATTTGTTCTTCCTTCTGTAATCATAAACACTGTCCTGGAATCATCTCAGGACTTTTATTCACAATCAGCTCATGTTGAAAATCCTTTCAACAAGTATCCATTAAAGAAGAGTAAATATTTTTAATCACACTATCCGGTGTCACTCAGAAGATAATTTTTCCCTGCCGCTCTTCGAGCTCGCTTGCTTATTCGGGATCTAAACCTACCGTATATCCCAATTCCTGTAAAGCTGCTTTGTGACAATATCTCTTCTTTAAAGATCTACAGGGCAGCACGGTGGTGTAGTGGTTAGCACTGTCGCCTCACAGCAAGAAGGTTCTGGGTTTGAGCCCAGCGGCCGACGAGGACCTTTCTGTGTGGAGTTTGCATGTTCTCCCCGTGTCCGTGTGGGTTTCCTCCGGGTGCTCCGGTTTCCCCCACAGTCCAAAGACATGCAGGTTAGGCTAATTGGTGACTCTAAATTGACCATAGGTGTGAATGTGAGTGTGAATGGTTGTCTGTGTCTATGTGTCAGCCCTGTGATGACCTGGCGACTTGTCCAGGGTGTACCCCGCCTTTCGCCCGTAGTCAGCTGGGATAGGCTCCAGCTTGCCTGCGACCCTGTAGGACAGGATAAGCGCCTACAGATGATGGATGGATGGATAAAGATCTACACAAATGAATTCAATTGAATTCATTTTTACTTCTGTCTTTCTCCAAAGTATAGTTTAACCTTGCACAGGAGGAGAATTTTAAAAACAAGGGCTGTCTAGGAAAGGATGAGGAAAGGATGAAAAGAAATATATCCCTGACAACAACCTTTTCAAAACAGGAAATGTGTATCAAATCCAAAGTTTATAATAGGATCATCGAAAGGGTAGCTTTACAGCAAACAGTGGAGTCATACAGCATCTGAGCAAAATAGAAAAATGCCTCTCCGATTTCAGGTTTGGACAGTGTGAGGAATTTTCACACTATCTGATCTGTATCAGCTCTCTGACTCTGCACAAAGCATGGTCGACTTATTAAAAACTTATTAAAAACACTTGAACACAAATACAAGTCACATTTTTTAGAATGGAAAGATGTGTGTAGTTGTGTTGTGCACCGCTAGAATTACTCGCCCAGCCTCACAAGCTCAGTGAGTAGAAATACTGTAATGATAGTAATCTGCTGTATTGTTAAGCATTGAATAAGCAGGTAAGCAGGAATATGGGAGCCTGATTGCTTGAAAACTGAGCATTTAAAGGCTCTCTTTAGGAAAATAACCGTCCTATTATAATGTATGCCATGAATATTTAGTCTATAACGCTTCTATCTTCCTATAACAGACTTGACATTGAGGTTATTATCACAGCACGATAAGAGGTTCTGTACAATTTTTAATGCTGTCTAAATTTCTTACAATCAAAGATTATGGATTTGAATTCGTCCTACCTTATACCTTATTAAGTAATTCCTAATTTAGATGCAAGATTATGAGGAATGACTCTGTGCTGATGAAACTTTTGAGAACATCAGACATTCCAACATCTTCATGCCAGGCTTATAGTCTCAGACGCAGCTCAAAGAACCTGTTCTACTTTATCTCTTACTTTCTACCTGTCTGCCTCTGTGAGAAAGGGCGTGTGAGTGTGTGTGCGCGTGCGTACATGAGAGTGAGCAAATGTATTATTTTGCATTAGTATGGGCTGAGCTTGCACTCAGGGAACCAATCAGGTTCTTGTCTCAGGCTGTAATTATGGCTTATGACCAAAAACATCCAACAACAATAACCTCAAAAGAAGGTCTATTGTTGTGGATACGGAATAGAGGCATAGTCTTTTTACACTACTGTTCAAAAGTTTGGGGTCGCTTTGAAATGTCCTTATTTCTGAAAGAAAAGCACTGTTCTTTTCAATGAAGATCACTTTAAACTAATCAGAAATCCACTCTATACATTGCTAATGTGGTAAATGACTATTCTAGCTGGTTTTTGGTGCAATATCTCCATAGGTGTATAGAGGCCCATTTCCAGCAACTCTCACTCCAGTGTTCTAATGGTACAATGTGTTTGCTCATTGCCTCAGAAGGCTAATGGATGATTAGAAACCCCTTGTACAATCATGTTAGCACAGCTGAAAACAGTTTAGCTCTTTAGAGAAGCTATAAAACTGACCTTCCTTTGAGCAGATTGAGTTTCTGGAGCATCGCATTTGTGGGGTCGATTAAATGCTCAAAATGGCCAGAAAAATGTCTTGACTATATTTTCTCTTCATTTTACAACTTATGGTGGTAAATAAAAGTGTGACTTTTCATGGAAAACACAAAATTGTCTGGGTGACCCCAAACTTTTGAACGGTAGTGTATATATGAAGTGTAGACGCCCAGACGGACAGAAAAACCTACTGCCAAAAATGATCACATCAAATTAATGCTAACACCTTTCTGTTTTAACCAGCATTAATCTTTTCAGCAGTTTGTGCTATAGTAGCTCTTCTGTGGGATTGGACCATGTGGCTAGCCTTCACGCCTCATGTGAGTCAATGAGCCTTTGACACCCATGACCCTGTCACCAGGCCACCGGTTGTCCTTCCTTGGACCACTTTTGGTAGGTACTAACCACTGCATACCAGGAACACCCCAAAAGATGTGCCATTTTGGAGATGCTCAGACCCAGTCATCTAGCCATCACAATTTGGTCCTTTTCAAAGTCGCTCAGATCTTCACGCTTGCCCATTTTTCCTGTTTCCAACACATCAACTTTGAGAACTGACTGTTCTCTTGCTGCCTAATATACCCCACCCCTTGTAACAACATAATCAGTGTAATTCACTGTACCAGTCAGGTTTTTTTTTTTTTATAAATGTTATGGCTGATCGGTGTACAGTATGTATTGTGGGCAAATATCAGCTCTCAGTAACCCAAAAGCATTATACATTTAATTCTTCTTAACTGATAAAATAATGAATGATGTTTGTGTTTTAGAAAGTCGACAGGGAGCAGTATTTCACTGGTTTGGGCTGTGGATGTTCAGTGTCATGGAAATTCAGGGAAAACATTCCATTAGTCAGGAAAAGAAGAAACTCATGAATGGAGTCAAATTACAAGACAGTAGGTTGTGAATGTGTTGATGACCATGACTCATCAGGATCACACGGACAATTTTAGCTATTTTTTACCAGGGTGTGGAAAATATTTGTGCAATGTTGTTCTTTGCTACTACATGTAAGTGTTATTTTGATGTACAGTACCGTACTTATACTTTATTTGAGTGTTAGTGGCATTGAACACTTGCACTCTTTCTGAGCGAGTTTTCCGTGAAATTACGTTGTACTTCTTAGACCTTCAAAGTACCCTTTATAAATGTTGACGCTCTCTTCTTCTCTATTCTGGGTAATGATGGTATGCTTTTGTCAGGGAAGTCGGTGAAGGTGGATGCAAGTACTGAAACGTTTCATGTGAAATTGTAGAACAAACAAAACAAAGACAAACTTTGAAAACGAGCAAGAGTCCATAGACAAAGAACACAAACTGTGGAATGGGAAAACAATGTAAGACAGCAGCTAGACAAAGGAACCTTTCATAAACTGAACTTTAAACAGTACTAAACTCAGCATGACAAGACACAGGTGCTGGTGATTTGAGACGTGACATGCAAGGGCTTACTTATGAGTAATGTAGTTCATGGTGGCCATATTTGTAGGCCATGGTACATTCTGAGAAACGTAGTCCGGAAGCATGGTCTGGTGCTAGTGTTGGTGTTGACATGACAGAGCCCCCTCCTTTAATTAACCCAACAGTCAAAACAGGGATCCTGGACCACTTAGAAGGCATCATTCAGCTAATACGGGCTCATGGGCCTACAGATTTCTTTCCTTGTAATGGATTGTTGATCATTCTTCTTATTTTATTTTTTTTAATTACATTCAGTTATATTCATGCATTTACTTTCTGACCTGCTTATTTCTTCAGTACAGATAAGCATTACAGACACCTTCACTCCAATTCACTATAAATGATCCCACAGCACACCCATCCCATGGTAGAGCGGTGTCAGCTTGACAAATGACATGTGGTGGGTTCCAGCGATTTATTAATAGTATCTTGAAGAGCAGATTTCAGCATGTTAGCATGAGACAGATTTATTGTCGCTCTCACTCCCACTACTCCCCTTCCCCCTGTCCTGTGCATGAGCACAAACGTCCCCTGTTACTGATTGTCTGGAATAGTGCTGTGCTGTGTGGCTCGGTCCGAGCCACTTTGTTTTCCATTTACAGACCCAATGCTGTTTTTGCAGCCCATACAGAACACACAGAACGGTGGTGTAGTGGTTAGCACTGCTGCCTCACAGCAAGAAGGTTCTGGGTTTGAACCCAGCAGCTGACAAGGTCCTTTCTGTGTGGAGTATGCGTTTTCTCCCTGTGTCTGCATGGTCCAAAGATATGCAGTTTAGGTTAATTGGCCGTGAGTGTGAATGGTTGCTTGTGTCTCTACCGGTATGTGTGTGTCAGCCCTGCGATGAGCTGGCAACTTGTCCAGGGTGTACCCTGCCTCTTGCCCATGGTCAGCTGGGATAAGCTCCAGCTTGCCCATGACCCTGCATGGGATAAGCAGTTACAGATAAAGAAGAAGAAACCTTTATTTGTCACATGCACACTTCAAGCAGAGTGAAATTCATCCTCTGCATCTAACCCATCTGAAGCAGTGAACACATGCACACACTCAGAGCAGTGGGCAGCCACACCAGAGCACCCGCGGAGCAGTCAGGGGTCGGGTACCTTGCTCAAGGGCACCTCAGCCCAAGGCCGCCCCACGTCAACCTAACTGCATGTCTTTGGATTGTGGGGGAAACCGGAGCACCCAGAGGAAACCCACACAGACAACATGCAAACTCCACACAGAAAGGCCCTCGCCAGCCGCTGGGTTTGAACCTGGAACCTTCTTGCTGTGAGGTGACCATGCTAACCACTACACCACCATGCTGCCCTAAGTAAAAACAGAACAGACAGCTTGTGGACCGTGATTTTGACAACAAGATTATTGGATTAGAATCACTGACTGCACCTTTAAAGGTCCCATGGCATGAAATTTCCACTTTCTGAGGTTTTTTAATGTTAAAATGAGTTCCTCTGACCTTCTTAAGTCACCCCAGTGGCTAGAAATTTCATAATGTGTAAACCAAACTATGCCCAACATTTGAGAATGGCGCGTCAAAACGGCGCGTTGATAAGCTCTTCCCTTTACTACGTCAGCAAGGGAGATGATCCCCACGCCCTCCCTCTGGATTCCCACCCACTGTATGGATTGCCCCGCCCAGTTGTAGTGAGGAGACCATAGAGGGAGGACACAACAACATGGCATCACCTAAGCGAGCGAAACATGGAAATTGCGCTGTACATGGATGTGACAACACAGAAAAGAGTCTGTTTTTACTGCCGACGGGAGAGCCCCTGAAGACGCAGTGGCTTAATTTTATTTATTTCAATAATACGCCGTCGAGTCTACCTAAGACGGTGTATGTTTGTCAGAAGCATTTTCCTGAGGAATGTTTCCACAACTTGGGACAGTACAGGGCAGGTTTTGCACATCAACTGTCACTGAAGCCTGGGTCCGTACCAAGCATCCCTGCCGCATCAGCCACAAACACCGAACAAGTAAGTGTATAACTGGTCGTTTTGCCGTGTTTTAAAATCGGTGCATTAGCCTAGCAATGGCTACATTAGCTGTGCAGCTAACTGTTTCCTGCAGTTAGCCAGGTAATCTGCGCTACAAAACTAAAGAGCATGCAGCATGCTCTGTTAAACTGAGTTTAGTCTGGAAATTGACTGTAACTTATGAGCTTATGTTTGACTATTGCTCCGCAATGCATGTCTTCTGTTGGATAAGCGCTATGTTGTTGTAGTTGCTGCTTCTATCCTCTTTGGTTATGGAGTGCGTGTTCAAGCCTAGGGTATTATACGTTCGTAAACTACCACTCCGAACACTCTAACTCTCTGTTCTCTGTGTCACGTTGAGTTTACGAAAGGAGTCCGAGGGAGAACGGGGTTTTGTCTTAGCAGCGTGGCTACAGGCGCTGATAGCAGCGAGTATGTGTGTGCGCGCAGCTTGGTCAAGCCCCTCCCCCTCCCCCCATGGCCCGCCCCCACTCTCTACCCTTCCCCGCCTCCTGCTTCTCATTAGCAAAACGACGCACTGGGAAAAGCGCTGAAATGGGGCTTTCTCCCAGGAGGCTATATTTACGTGCCGAGGGTTCATTTCGAGAAAGGCTGCGGATATAACATCCGGAAGCCTCCACGAGCCCGTTTAAAGCATCAACAAACCACCATGCCATGGGACCTTTAACCATCCATAGCCACTTATCCTGTTCTACAGGGTCACAGGCAAGCTGGAGCCTGTCCCAGCTGACTATGGGCGAGAGGCAGGGTACACCCTGGACATGTCACCAGGTTATCGCAGGGCTGACACAAAGACAAACAACTATTCACACTCACAGTCAATTTAGAGCCACCAATTAGCCTAACCTGCATGTCTTTGGACTGTAGGGGAAACCAGAGCACCCGGAGGAAACCCACACAGACACGGGGAGAACATGCAAACTCCACACAGAAAGGCCCTCGTCGGCCGCTGGGCTCGAACCCAGAACCTTCTTGCTGTGAGGCAACAGTGCTCACCACTACGCCACCCAACTTTAATCAGAAGTGAAATATTCTATCTCATCTCATTATCTCTAGCCGCTTTATCCTTCTACAGGGTCGCAGGCAAGCTGGAGCCTATCCCAGCTGACTACGGGCGAAAGGCGGGGTACACCCTGGACAAGTCGCCAGGTCATCACAGGGCTGACACATAGACACAGACAACCATTCACACTCACATTCACACCTACGGTCAATTTAGAGTCACCAGTTAGCCTAACCTGCATGTCTTTGGACTGTGGGGGAAACCGGCCCTCGTCGGCTGCTGGGCTCGAACCCAGAACCTTCTTGCTGTGAGGCAACAGTGCTCACCACTACGCCGCCCAACTTTAATCAGAAGTGAAATATTCTATGTATATCTGAATTACATTTAAGTGTCACTGTGAAACAAAACATAACCAATTAATAATCTTATTTGTACCCACTAAACTAATCATTAATAATGATTAAGCATTAAAAGGTCAGTCATGTAATTGAACAAGTTTAGTTGCTGTTTTACAGAGTGGGCGGGGTTTAATTATTTGAACCCCGAGGGAGCGGTAAAGTGGGCGGAGCTACCGCAATGGTCATCAGACACTTCCTGCTCTGGAGGAAGCGTCAGTTAAGGTTGTTTATTTCGGCTAGTTTTACTGTCACCTTCTACTATTTACAAAAGGTATGTTCATCTTTTATAATATTTATTATTTTTTTTTTGCACATTTCATGCATCAGCACGCGTAAATACACCGCCCCTGTCTTCCGTCGCCTCGTGCTCGAGCTCTGTATTAAAGGAGCAGCCTGTCCGTGTGTGCTAGTCGGCTAAGCTAGCAGCTTTGTCCCAACAAAGAGACGCGTTAGCCGCTTAGCAAGCAGGCGGAGGCTCTGAGCTGTTTGAACCGAGCGTCACACTTTTACCTGCTGTTGCTTCTAAGTATACACGTTTGGAAGTAAAAAAAAAAATAAGCATAATAATAATAATACGCTGAATATAATTCTACCGAAACTAATAAGTTGTTCGCGTCGTTACTTCAAAATGTAAATGTTAGCTCTTGCTAGCTGACGCAGCTATGCTAACTTTTAGCTAGCTAGCTAGCATCAATGAAGGACAAGAATGACCTATAAATAGCAGAAATGTGTACCTGTGCCGACCCTGTTTGATATAAAAGCCACATATTGTGTCCATTTTTGAATATTCTACGCTTTAATTTCACTGAGTAATGGTTTAAGTGCCTAGCTTTCGGTTTAGTTAGTGTACTCGTCAGGGTTTGAATGAAATGAGCAGTGCACTCCTCCACTCCTCAGTTGTGACATGATCACACAGGTTCTTTATATTCAGTTATGAAAATAAATAGCCGTCCAGCTGTGGTAATGCAGATAACACCACCTACGTGTGAAACAATAAGGTACAAACAGTTTGCATAAACAAAGACAAAGGGATTTAGTTCAAGCAGGAAGGGTTGACTTTTGATTCTTATTTTGAGGGATTGCAAATTGAAATATTCACAGTATGATGATCAAGTCTAGAAATAACAGATTTATAGTTTGTCTCAAGGCAAGGCAAGTTTATTTGTATAGCGCGTTTCATACACAGTGGCAGTTCAATGTGCTTTACAGAGGTAAAGACAAAACAGTAAACAATAGAAAATAAAATTACATAAAATAAAGGGGGAAGAAGAGAGAAAAAATAATAAGAATTAAACAATAGTAGAAATAATAAAATGAAGTAAAAGTTCAGGAAAAAAACAGCAGAATAAAATGGAATAAAAGTTTAAAGCATGTAAAGGTGATGATGATAGATATCAGTTAGCAGAAAGCATCTGAGAACAGCTTGGCCTTTAGTCTAGATTTGAAGCTGCCAACAGCAGGAGCATTTTTGATGTCCTCCGGGAGTTGATTCCATAGCTGTACTGCATAGTAGCTAAAAGCTGCTTCACCACACTTTGTTTTAACAACAGGTTTTACCAGTACATTTTTCTGCTGCGATCTGGTAGATCTGATTGGGTTCGGCCGCCGCAACGTATCAGAGAGGTAATTGGGCCCTGCACCATTTAGAGATGTGTACACCAGCAGCAATGCTTTAAAGTCAATTCTGTAGCTTACTGGAAGCCAGTGAAGGGACCTTAGAATCATCATATTAATGAGCCATTTCAAAACACACAGAAGCTTGATGGAGAGAGATAATCTTTGTTTTAGCCAGTATCTCACTGGGCTGTGACAGCCCGCGACTAGTCGGAGCCACAACAATTGCAATAAACTATGCGAATTAGCGACAATTTTTTTCTTGGAATCACACTGAACACCGACTCTCACCTATGGTCATGAGCTTTGGGTAATGACCGAAAGGACAAGATCGCGGATACAAGTGGCCGAAATGAGTTACCTTCGCAGGGTGGCTGGGCGCTCCCTTAGAGATAGGGTGAGAAGCACGGTCACTCGGGAGGAGCTCGGAGTAGAGCCGCTGCTGCTCCACATCGAGAGGAATCAGCTGAGGTGGCTCGGGCATCTTTTTCGGATGCCTCCTGGACGCCTCCCTCGGGAGGTGTTCCAGGCATGTCCCCCCGGGAGGAGGCCCCGGGGAAGACCCAGGACACGCTGGAGGGACTATGTCTCTCGGCTGGCCTGGGAACGCCTCGGTGTTCTTCCCGAGGAGCTGGCCGAGGTGTCTGGGGAAAGGGAAGTTTGGGCTTCCCTGCTTAGACTGCTGCCTCCGCGACCCGGTCCCGGATAAAGCGGAAGAAGACAAGACGAGACACTGAATTGATATTCGCGTATTTTACCGCAATTGTCGTGTCTCCAACTAGTCGCAGGCTGTCGCAGCCCGGCTTTCCCTCGGCAGGCAGGGAAGTAGAGGAAGCCTCACGGAAACTGACTTGAGAAGGGTTTGCGACTATTTTGAGAGAAATTTTGTCGCACAAATTTTTTGAACATGTTCAAAATTTCAGCGGCGAAGGAGCGACACTTTGCAAGGAACTTGAGAAGCCCCGCGAATGTTTCAAGACGCTTTTGAAACACTCTCGCGAATGACGTTCACAATTTGTCATGAGCTGTCGCAGCCCAGTGAGATACTACCCATATCCTTGTATAGATTGATTGATTGATAGCCAAAAGGATACTAAAAAAGAGACTCTAGTCTTTGAGAGCAGTATTTGAGATAATGGGGTGATACGGTGGTGCAGTGGTTCACACTGTCGCCCCACAGCAAGAAGGTTCCAAGTTCGAAGGTCACGACTGACCGAGGCCTTTCTGTATGGAGTTTGCATGTTCTCCCCATGTCCTTGTAGGTTTCTTCTGGATGCTCTGGTTTCCCCCACAGTTCAAAGACATGCAGATTAGGTACAACGGGGCCACTGTAATTGGCGCACACTGTAGTGGTTTCCCAGCCATAATGTATGCACATATATAATCTCGGTATGGCAAAGTTAAATAAATTAATTTGACAGGCTCTTATGTTGTTGGTATTTATAACATTGTCGTAATGAGCTGAACGAGTGTGTGGCAGTGAGGAAAAAGTGGCACATTGAGCTTAAAAGAACTAAAAACCTGTCTAGAACTGCATCGTAATTTTGTTACGTTAGATTACATTACAGGCATTTAACAGACCCTCAAGTACATCATACCCAGAGCAGCCTGGGGTTAAGTACCTGCTCGTCCAGGGAATCGAACTGGCAACCTTTTGGTTCCAAAGCTGCTTCTCTAACCATTAGGCCATGGCTTCCTCCATGTACAATAAATTTACAAATGTGATAGGAATGGTAGCAGATTTGGTAATTAGTTTACAATAGAAATGGATTGCACAAAGGATTTCCAGTGTGATCGCATGTAGAAACGAAGTTGTTGGAGTATGATTTATGGGAAGGTTTGGGGAGTCGCAGCCAAATGAGAATCACCAGAGTAAGGAATTTGATTGGGTTAAAAAATGTAACATGTACATGGTTATATTTGGGAGTTCATTTATACTTTTTTTTTTTTAATTAATTCTGATCATGACCTAAATATTTTCTATTAACTTTAATACCCACCTTTTCCCTTTCTAGCCCCCATATCATCTTGTGTATCCTCCGATTCCCTCAGTTGTAATATTTTCACTTGGCTTGGCCAATCTTTGCTCATTCTTCTTGAGATATCTGTTCTAACTCCATCAGACATCATACATTCTTCAAATTGGGTCTGGAGACTGATACGTAATGCTAAAAGTTTGACTTCCTTTTTGTAACATCTTGCAATTCTCGTTTCTACAAAGTATAACTGAAGTACATCAGGCTTGAAAACTGGCAGGTTTCGCTTTGCTTTGTAAAGGGAGGTTAGTGCACCTGCTTTGCAAATCAGCATGCCATTAAAACTGATGCAAATTACTTTGGGGATTTATGTACATTTTCTTACTAGAAGCCCCAGAGAGATACAACTGTAAACACAGCTTTATACTGCGAGTATCATTACATTTCTTGGAATTATTTCTTCCATAGAAATGTGATGGTTTTTCATGGCCAGATTTACCAACTCATTGATTATCCTGTTTTTTTAAGGTTTTCTAACTCTGGGGAAATCCTGGAGAGGTCCTGAGGTCTTACTTGAGCTCATCATGTACTTCTACCGCTGCTCTGCTCAGAGTTTAGAGTTTTAATTAATCCATTTTTAGGAGGACGGACTAGAATTGGGATTGTCTTCAACACCATTTTGTGGAACCGTGTATCTCCTCAAAGGCTGCAGGTTCATCAAGTGTACATTTATTTAAGTCATGGCGGACGGGAGGATCTATGTGGGAAACCTTCCCATGGACGTGCAGGAGAGGGACATTGAGGATCTCTTCTTCAAATATGGCAAAATTCGGGATATCGAGCTGAAGAACAACCGCGGGACCATCCCCTTTGCCTTTGTTCGTTTTGAGGACCCACGGTGAGTTCCAGGGCTGATGTTGTCATTTTCACCATCACTGACTGAAGACAGGGAACATGGAGGAGCCATTTCTCAAAAGTCTCTCAGTAGAAAGAAAGTTAGGAGCACTTTACTCTTTTCCTATAGGGATGCAGAGGACGCCGTCTATGGAAGGAATGGATATGGATTTGGAGACGGTAAGCTGCGTGTGGAATATCCTCGCTCCTCAGGATCCAAATTTGGCGGATCAGGTGGAGGACCAAGGGGAAGGTTTGGACCTCCGTCGCGTAGATCCGAGTTCCGGGTTATAGTTACGGGTAGGTTAAAACATCCAGTGTCTTCAGTGGGTCGGTTATATTTACTGCAAGGTGCTTATGTATAGCTCAGTGCACTACAAATCATTTCATATGGGATATGCTGGTATTTGTATCCATGAGCCTTGTTCTTGTTTTTTCAGGCCTTCCTCCCACCGGAAGTTGGCAAGATCTTAAAGACCACATGAGGGAGGCAGGAGACGTGTGCTTTGCTGATGTGCAGCGTGACGGTGAGGGAGTGGTGGAATTCCTGAGACGGGAAGACATGGAGTATGCCCTGCGTCGACTGGATGGCACGGAGTTCAGATCCCACCAGGTTACACACTAAGTCAATAACAGAAACACTAACAATCAGATTCACAAGTTGTGTATTTAGGGTGTATTACTGGTTCTCAACGGTAACGTGCAGCTCGGGGGGCTAATAGATATTTATGATTTATAGTGGTGCTGATTAGGGCTGCACGATATCAGAAAAATATGCGATATTCGATAACATGACTGAATATCTCGATATCGATATGCATCACGATAATTAAATATATAATGTTTTTCTTACCTCTACTCGCCGTTCTGCCCTGTATCTAGCATTTAAAAAAAAACACCCAATGCATCGCTTCCATTCCAACATTATTTTTTATTGGAAAAACATGGCTACACCTGCAATGGTGTCCATCAATCATCTTTAAATCTCTTAATTTTTGTGAGCGCAGCAGAAAATGTCTTAAGTTGAAGTAAACAAAAAACTGAAAACTACATTACATTAACATAAAGCATTCAAAATGGCAATTTCAGCGGCTCCCAGGAGATGAAGGTGAGCGACACAGATTCACCATAAACTCAAACACAATCTGTTAATAACACATGCGGGTGAGAGAGCAGTGGTGTGTGTGTGTGTGAGAGAGAGAGAGAGAGTGAGAGCAGTAGTGTGTGTGTGTGTGTGTGTGTGTGAGAGAGAGAGAGAGAGAGCGGTTTTATGTTTTTATGCTTCTGTACAGCAGTGTTTGTGCCAGTGAGCCGCCCCACCACTGTTTTACAGGTACATGTCTTGCAAAGTACCTGAGTTTGCAGTACATCACCCCTCCTGAATCCAAAGTACTTCCAAATAGCAGACGTGCATTTTTTTTTTTTTTTTGGAAACCAGTTCCTCCTCACACAAGTTTGTCTCACCACACTTGCTCCCACCTTCCGCCATCACCACGAGGCTTTTACTTGTTTTGCAATAGGGGGCGGAGTTATCCCGTGGCGCTTGTTGACATTCAAATGTGATTGGACGGCACAGAAAAATGTGCCTTTTATCGAAATTTAAGTAATTTTTGCGGTATGTGTGTCGCAAACTATATCGCGATATCGATACTTTTTCGATATATTGTGCAGCCCTAGTGCTGATTACTGTTAGCCTGATACTACTGTTCTTATTTAGTGATTTAGTTATAGCATTAATTAACTAATTATTTGAAGGACGCAGGTTTATTCTCATGCTTCTTAAACACAGGTGGGTGACCGATTGAAGGGAAAACCAGTGGCTTTGTTAAGCTGTGGGAGGAGTTTATTTTTCTGGCATCATTTGAGTCCTTTTGTCTCCTTAGAGGGACGCATCACTGCAAATCACTACAAAGTTTCTTCACACTTGCCAAGACGGTTTATGCTGGTCTTCCCTTTAACAGGGATGAGAGTTTTCTGCCTTTCAGCGGATTTCCGCTTTTTCTGAGTAAAAATCGACCTTTTTATATTATGCCAAATCCGTTGATTTTTTTTTTTCCATTTATCGAGGGGGGTGGGGGTATGTTCCTTCATGATACTCAAGCGTAATTCATTCCAACAACGATGTTACATGTTTACATTTTCGCTATCTTTAGTCTCGCGGTAGAATACGTGTTATCTACAATGTAATTGGCCAAAACATCGATGGCGAGAGCATGATTGGCTATCATAACAGTTCTTACAAAAGAGAGGACTGACAAGCTTTTGTCTTTGGCCAAAAAGCTGAAGAAGTCGTCGAAACGATCAAATGAAAATGAGAAGTGACTGTGAACTATAAATAATTGTATAAAGTGTACATAGACATTATCCCATAAACTTAGCATTCGTTTGATTTAATACATCGAACATGTATATGATATTCAGTAAATCTGAATTAATGCTGACCGTTTTGAAAACTTAAATATTTCAAAAGACTTTTTGAAGAAATCATATGCAACTAATGAGGACGTAGGGAGAAATGGTCAGTCACCCTAAGAAATTTTATTTAATATATGAACATTTTGATAATTAATAGAACTTAAGTTTAATGTGAATTGTTATTTTTGTTGATCATGAATTATAACCATACCCTTGAATGTAGAATGTGATTTTATGTTGAATTCAAATAGTGCTCCTATTGATTTGAAACATATTTTCATGTAAATATATAAAAAAGACAACAGTTTTTTTTATTTTTTTATCTACTACAGCTCAGATTGCAGGAAAAGTGGTTTGTAAGGCCTTATTTTTCAAAAATTTCCTGGGGGGTGTATCCCTCCCCACCAATTGGCTTCGGGCACCTTTGGCACCCTCGCATACCTTTATCTTGTTTTCTGCTTTTTTGATGACCACCCTCTCATCCCTGCTTTAATTTGTCAGTCACCTGTATTGCAACTAAAAGCGAGCCTTGGTCAGTTACTAGAGTAGTGAACAGCTTCTCCGTTTCCTCCTACAGGGTGAGACAGCCTACATCAGAGTATTGGAGGAGCGCGGCACGAGCTGGGGTCGTTCCCGTTCCCGCTCCAGGTCTCGTGGGCGGTACACTCCTCCGTACCAGAGCCGAGGTTCTCCTCCTCGCTACCGCTCCCCTCCACGCCATTTGGCTCGTCTCAGCCCTCCTTCGCGAAGACCGCTGCCTCAGCACCACAGCCCACTGCCACGTCACTATCGGTAAACAGCCAAACGAGTTCAGCCCTGTTTAAAACCCACCCCTCACCATATTCTACCTTTTTAATTTTTTTTTTTTAATTTTGTAATTTACATTCCACAATTAAGAGCATCCCTGGAAAGCCTTAGTCTTTGTTCACAAGTTTCAAAATGGTCTCAAGATGAAAATGTTCCTCTTCTGGTCAATAATAACTGGATAATTCTTAACTGCCAGGAAGAGAGGTTTTATCTCATCATTTAGAGCAAAAATCATGATTAAATCATTTGTGTCCACCTTTTGTTATTTTGGCAAAAAAAAAAGGCTGTTCTTGCAGAAGTTGTGCTAATCTTTTTATTTTTCTTTTAAGTAAAATGAAAACAAGGCTTAGGTTTGTTTTCTAATGTACTCTCTCCCTTCTTTTTTGTATCATGTTAAAAATACACTTCTTGTATTTTTATTTTCCAAATTAAAGATTTGAATCATGGTGGTGTTCTCCCAAAATTTAGTAAGGTCATCATTCCTGCATCTCGGCAACAAAGGAACGGGATTTTTAAATCACCTGACCTGAATGATTTAAGTGACACATGAGGAAAGAAATGCACACAATGTAATGAAAAATTCAATTTAAAATGTATTAGTCATATTTCAGAGGCATGTTAACAGCAGCTCCTTAGTATTCCACTTATCCAACATTTTAAACAGCATTATTACATCTACCATGTATAGATTTCCTGCCTACAAGCAAAAACAAAATTGACCTGCTGTGTCCTCTGTAGCATTCCAGGTAAGTTAAGTGTTGGAGCTTTGCTCTGCACCCAAAATAATTCCCCAAATGTAAGTCTTTGTCATGATGTATGATGCACACATCAACAGTGCAATCCAGAACGATTTTCCTCAAGTAATTCAGAAGAATTATGGTTCAAAGTCTCATCAACTTCCTGGTTTCTCTTTGTTCGGACCCATGAACTCCACGCCATCAATAGGAATGTCCTTTTCTTTGATAGCTTTCTGTAAAGCAAAAATCACATCGGTACTAATCAGACAAGTGATACTAAACACTGAAAGCTCTTCATTTACAACTGACATTAAAGCCCTGAGGGGGGAATTCAACCAATACCATTTCATAAAATTTTTCCATGTCAGAGGATTGCAAGTTCAAATCCTGGTTATGCCACAGCGATCCATGGCTGCACGTATGGTAAAAAGAAAAGTGGCCGTTCTTTCTGCGGTGGAGGAACAACGTACTCTGTGTGCAAGGTCAATCACAGCAACATTAAGTCTTGAGCACTCGTCCTTGTTGTTGGTTCACTGGTTGTCCTTCCTTGGGCCAGTTTTGGGAAGTACTAACCACTGCACTTCAGGAACACCACACAAGAGTTGCTGTTTTGGAGATGTTCTGACCTAGTCATCTAATTATCACAATCTGGTCCTTGTCAAATCCCTATGTTTGCCCATTTTTCCTGCTTCCAACACATCAAGAAATCAGTTCACTTGATGCTTAATATATTCCACCCCTTAACAGGTGCCATTGTAACAAGAATCGATGATATGGCTGACTTATGTACAAGAGGGCAGATAATGCTTTCCTTTGAGGGTTATGCTGCCTTTTGTGTGTGAGAGGTTTTTTTGGCAAGTAATTAAAAAAAAGGGGCTCAGAGAATCATACACTGAGTCATGATGGAAATAAATAAAACAAGGGTATCTACTTAATTATTTAACATAGTAAAATGTTAATAACCAGTAGGTTGTGTGTTTAAATCCCAAGATTCCAAACTGGTATTGATTGAAACTTGTATCAGTACATGGCACTGTAGGAGGCTGCAGATATATAAAGTATAATTCTCACAGGTGATATGAAATAAGATGCACAGAAAGAGCCCAGCGGCCAGCAGGGGCCTTTCTGTGTGGAGTCGGCGTGTTCTCCCCGTGTCTGCATGGGTTTCCCCCACAGTCCAAAGACATGCAGTTAGGTTAACGTGGGGCGGCCTTGGGCTGAAGTGCCCTTGAGCAAAGTACCTAACCCCTGACTGCTCCCCGGGCGCTGTAGTGTGGCTGCCCACTGTTCTGGGTGTGTGTTCACTGCTTCAGATGGGTTAAATGCAGAGGATGAATCTCACTGTGCTTGAAGTGTGCATGTGACAAAGGTTTCTTCTTCTTGTTTGAAATGAACAAAGTGGTATAGTATGTAGTATTAATGACATTGTGTGACTCTTTTCAGCATGATATGGATTTAATCACCACACACAACAGAAGCCACTCCTGTTTAACCTTGTTATAATAATTTATGCGAGTTACTTATATGTACACTACCGTTCAAAAGTTTGGGGTCACCCAGACAATTGTGTTTTCCATGAAAAGTCACTTTTATTTACCACCATAAGTTGTAAAATGAATAGAAAATATAGTCAAGACATTTTTCTGGCCATTTTGAGCATTTAATCGACCGCACAAATGTGATGCTCCAGAAACTCAATCTGCTCAAAGGAAGGTCAGTTTTATAGCTTCTCTAAAGAGCTCAACTGTTTTCAGCTGTGCTAACATGATTGTACAAGGGTTTTCTAATCATCCATTAGCCTTCTGAGGCAATGAGCAAACACATTGTACCATTAGAACACTGGAGTGAGAGTTGCTGGAAATGGGCCTCTATACACCTATGGAGATATTGCACCAAAAACCAGCTAGAATAGTCATTTACCACATTAGCAATGTATAGAGTGGATTTCTGATTAGTTTAAAGTGATCTTCATTGAAAAGAAGTGCTTTCCTTTCAAAAATAAGGACATTTCAAAGTGACCCCAAACTTTTGAACGGTAGTGTAAGTGGATCAACTTCTTCAAGTTCTTGTGATTGTCCTGTCCAGTTTTCTACACCTAATAATGCTAGGTGTGTATGGAAACCACGAACCTGTACAAAACAGTGGATTCCAAACGTTCCTGGACCTGATCATCTTTAAGTTTATTTTGCTCTTGCTACTTCTTGCTTTGTGCCAAGGCACCATTAGGGCTGCTAACCAGTTTCGTTGTCCTGTGTGCAATGGCAATACAGGAATTCTGATTCATGAACAGAAGAGAGAGTTTGTGTGTGTGTATATATATTTCTTGCTATAATTGATAATCAAGCTGAAAGACAACCAGAAGATGCTTTTTAACGTTATTATTCGTGGTTACCTTCACACAGGACTGATATTTCTTGAAGAGTTCAGTGCAGGGGTCTTCACTCCGGTCTCCTTTCAGGAATTTCTCAGCGAACCAGCGGTTAAAACACTGATCATATTCGCGTTTCAGCTCAGTGCAGCCTTCACCCACGCTGTTCATTTTCAGCAAATAATCTAAAAACGTCAGAGAGTAGAAGTTTTCGACAGGATAAGACAAGTTGCCTCTATGTATACGTCATAATCCTGAGCCGATCTCCAGCCCTTTCTCCTGACGTTGCTTCTGTATACCACGTGACCAACAAACGGCGCATGTTGATGACGTTGCGCCAGGCGCGAGCGGTTGGAACGGGTATTGTAGCTGGACTTTTAAAAAGAAATCTACATTCTTTGAAAACTGGGTTTGTAATAACATTTTGTTTATTTCTCAATTAATTAATAACCAATGTTTTTTCCTTACATATACAGAGTTTCTAAATAAATTTGCTATCCCAGAGAATACAGTATTGTATTTGATGCACTTCCTAATGGTTTTATGAGAATATTATCTCAAGCTCCTTGTGAACAGTCTACTCCACACTTTTACAATAATGGTGTAAACATTAGAGATAGGAAATGTAATAATAAGTGGCTAAGACAGATAATACAGACACCTGTTACTCCAAGGTGTAAAAGTTACTGGAATGGCCTTTTTGTGGACATTGATTGGGATAAGATTTAGGTTTGCTTAAGTGATTACATACTTAATAACAAAGTCAAGGAAGTTTCTTTTAAAATATTACATTTAATTTACCCTACAAACACACTATTGCAAAGATTTAAAACAGACCTTTCAGATTTATGTGTTTTCTGTGGTGCTACGTCTGAATCTCATCTCATCTCATTATCTCTAGCCGCTTTATCCTTCTACAGGGTCGCAGGCAAGCTGGAGCCTATCCCAGCTGACTATGGGCGAAAGGCGGGGTACACCCTGGACAAGTCGCCAGGTCATCACAGGGCTGACACATAGACACAGACAACCATTCACACTCACATTCACACCTACGGTCAATTTAGAGTCACCAGTTAACCTAACCTGCATGTCTTTGGACTGTGAGGAAACCGGAGCACCCGGAGGAAACCCACGCGGACACGGGGAGAACATGCAAACTCCGCACAGAAAGGCCCTCGCCGGCCCTGGGGCTCGAACCCAGGACCTTCTTGCTGTGAGGCGACAGCGCTAACCACTACACCACCGTGCCGCCCCACGTCTGAATCTATTTGTCATTTATTTTATGAATGTTTTTTCTCAAGGTTTTTTTGGGTCGAGGTTGAGCGTTGTGAGGTATGGTCTTGTAGTGTATCCTTTAGTAAAAAAGATGTTTTGTTTTTCTTTGAAAGAAACATTTTGTGAACCATATAATTTTATATTGAATCTTTTTATTATTTTGGGTAAATATCATATTCATAGATGTAAATGGGGGGGAAGGAAACCCTCATTTGCTGCGTTTAAAAATGAGGTCAAATCATATATGAACTCTCTGGAAGGACTGAACAACCGCAAAGCCGAAAGGACAATTATTTTGATGGCAACTTATAATTTTCTTTCTTCTCTTAATTAATGACTGTATTTTTCTTTCTCTACCCCACCCTTCCAATGTTTTGTACAATGTTTGGTTTTCCAATAAAAGAAAAAAGGGGAAAAAAAGGGTATTGTAGCTGGAGGCTAAATTTTACTCAGGAGTTTCTCAGTCAAAATGGAGCGACAGACTTTTCTGTGGTAATTTTTTTTTTTTTTTTACAACAGCTTGGTAAGCACTTTTATATCAACACTAATTTTACTCAAGTTCCATTACTTATTATTAATTATGATTACAATAATTTCCCCTCATGAATTCACCTTAATGTCATTTGTTTCTTTCATACATGTCAACCTTTAGTTACCCATGCCCTTACAAAATCTGTACTCTTCCCTTACATACACGAGAAAAAATTCCAATATATTGTTTTATTCCACATTATACACTCATACTGTAATAGGTATATTTATCACACTGCATCAAATTGAAGGGATCAAATAAGCATGTACTGAATAAAAAGAAATTTTAGATCCCAGAGAAAACAACTGAATTAAAAAGGACTATGTGTACAGTCAAGTAAACAATTATCTACTAAAGAGAATGACTGAACTATAAACTTTATTTAATATACTTGTTGGCTCCTTCGATCTCGAAAGATCATGGTGATCTGCGCCAGAGGTCATCCATCAGTTGTCGAGTTGCAGTGCCTAGTATGGCTGTATAGGCCGATGTGTGAGCCGCATGGTCTGCTACAGTTGCTGCAGATGAAGTTGCTTGGTCGGGTGTCTGTTGATGCCGTCTGCAGTCTCCACTGTCGTCGGAGCCTCCTCTCCCCCTACCGGGTCTCTCCTTTCCTCGGCTTCCCCAACAACGGCCTTGGTGGTGGACCGCCAGCCGGTGCGGTCTGAGGCCGCCGTCTCCAGGTCTGCGGGGTTGAAGCCGCCTGCCCTCAGGTCACGCTTGCACACGTGCTTGTAGCGTAGTGCAGGTCATCCTGTGGGTCTAGAGCCTGTGGCCAGCTCACCATACAGCGTGTCCTTTGGGATGCTGCCGTCGTCCATGCGGCTGACGTGGCCTAGCCAGCGCAGGCGTCTCTGGGTCAGCATGGCAAACATGCTGGGCATCCCTGCCTTGGCCAGGACATCGGTGTTGGTGACACGGTCCTGCCAGGTGATGCCCAGAAGTCTTCTGAGACAGTGCATGTGGAAGGCGTTCAGTCTGCGTTCTTGGCGGGAGTAGAGGGTCTGTGCTTTGCTTCCATAGAGGAGAGTGCTCAGCATGCAGGCCTGATACACTCTCATTTTGGTGTTGGTCGTGAGCATGGTGTTGTCCCAGACTCTCTTTGCAAGACAGGCCATTGCTGTTACTGCTTTGCCGATCTGCATGCTCAGCTCGGTGTCAAGAGAGAGGTTGCTGGAGATGGTGGAGCACAGATAGGTGAACCAATTATATTTAATATACATTGTATCAGTAATACCAGAATTATTGATGTAAATTTTGCAAATAAAATGTATTAATATTAAATAGTTCATAAAAATTACACAAAGTTCTATTTGACAAGTGTTGACATCACCTACAATATTACATTCCACCAAAGAAAATTACTTGAAATATAACAGCAGTACTAAGTAGGTATGTTAATTAAAATAGTAGGTTACATGTAATAAATTATATATAATCATGTCAAACAATTAGTTACTAACTAGGTTATAAAAGTTACTAACTAGGTTTACTAATTAGGTTAGTAAAAGTTCCATTTGAGACCGCAAGCAGTGTTGGATCCAACTAAATATGAATGAACCACATCAAGTATATTATGTAAACAAGGATAAGTGAAAATATTAATAAATTATGACGTTAAATTGAAAATCTTCCCAGTAATTTATAACAAGAATTTAAATCTTATTCCTTTTTGGAGTGTTCTTTATTGTACAAAGATGTTGCAGATTTGGCACTAGCTATAATCTCACTGCTTGGGTAGCAGTTGTAGCTCCTCATCACAGTTCATTTTAATTTGCAGATATGCAGTTAATGTGTCTGCAGCCATATTTTTTCTGTCCTCAGTATGAATTTTCCTAACCAATGAAAAAGCCCTCTCACTATCTGCGTTGCTATGTGGGAGGCACAGCAAAGCAGTAAAAAGTTGTTTCAGCATTGGAAACCTGGCAACACCCAGAGCAGTTTTTACATCCAAGACCTTTCTCCAATATACATCTATTATTTTCCTGGCCAATAAAAGAAAATCAGAGCACAGCAAACATGTAGATGGTGTTAAATTGCTTCCATCCCCTACTACACATTTTAGAGACAGGTTACCAACGGTCGTTACCACCATTACTCTTTATTCAATACTTTTCCAGTTTACTGACGACTGATGGTAGTAATGGATGTTGGTCATCTGTGTCTACATATAATGTCTATCAGCAATTAAAATGTTTAGGGAAGCGAAACCAGAAATCGCCGGGGAACTACATTTGCCGTTGTATAAATGGCGACTTCCAGTATCGCCTCCCTAAATTATTATGATAATGGAGGAAGCTTTCCTACATGCAAACAGTAAAAACTTTAAAAAAAAAACACACACACAAATGCTTGCCTGTGCAGTCTTTGAATCGAGAAACGTTTTTTTTTTCGCTAACTGCGAAAAATGGTCTGCCACAGTCGGGGGGATGTTGTGTTCCACAAGAAATTGGTAGAACATAACTTCTGCAGCCGTCACGGAAGTCTGGGCAGTCCAAGCCAATGGACTTAAATGACCGAGAAAACCACGTGCAACTATAAAACCACATAAATCGAAAATAGTTCCGTTTCATTGGGCACGCATGTTTGAAAAAATAAATGGTGGATGCTAAGAAAATTTTCTCTGAGTAACGGAAAAAAAATCTCTGATACAAAACGTAATTTTCCTGTATGAAAATCAGTGTACGCCATATTGGCCAAAAAATTGCATTTTCCCATACAAAATACGGGGAAACTGTATAACTTGACATGTATGTTCTTTTGCAGTTGAAACAAGCTTGTATTCATTTACACACAATGCATCTATATCATCACGCTTCATGAAAATGAGTCTAAATTAAAGTGATGAGGAAAAATCCACCCTGAATAACTTGCTGATTAACTTTTTAAAACCTCTTCAACACACTCCAAGATATACAGTGTCTTGCAAAAGTATTCATCCCCCTTGGTGTTTGTCTTGTTTTGTCTCATTACAAGCTGGAATTAAAATGGATTTTGGGAGGGTTAGCAACATTTGATTTACACAACATGCCTACCACTTAAAAGGTGCAAATTGTTAATTGTGACACAAACTATAATTAAGATGGGGGGGGAAAACAGAAATCTGGAGTGTGCATAGGTATTCACCCCCTTTCGTATGAAACCCCGAAATAAGAGCTGGTCCAACCAATTCACTTCATAAGTCACATAATTAGTTAATTAAGATCCACCTGTATGCAATCTAAGTGTCACATGATTTGTCACATGATGTCTGTATACCGGTAAATTGACCTGTTCTGGAAGGACCCTGACTCTGCAACACTACTAAGCAAGCAACATGAAAACCAAGGAGCCTCCAAACAGGTCAGAGACAAAGTTGTGGAGAAGTATAGCTCAGGGTTGGGTTATAAAAAATATCCCAAACTTTGACTATCCCACGGAGCACCATTAAAGCAGAATGGAAAGAAAATGTGACCACTACAAACCTGCCGAGAGAAGGCCCCGCCCACCAAAACTCACAGACCGGGCAAGGAGGGCATTAATCAGAGATGCAACAAAGACACCAAAGATAACATTGAAGGAGCTGCAAAGATCCACAGCGGAGATGGGAGAATCTGTCCATAGGACCACTTTAAGCCGTACACTCTGTGGAGTGTATGGCTTAAAGTTTTAGAATTTATGTAAGAGTGGCCAGAAAAAAAGTCATTGCTTAAGGAAACACGTTTGGAGTTTGCCCAGCAGCATGTGGCAGACTCCCCAAACACATGGAAGAAGATTCTCTGGTTAAATGAGACTAAAATTGATCTTTTTGGCCATCATAGAAAATGACATGTGTAGCGCAAACCCAACACTCTGAGAACACCATTCATACAGTGAAGCATGGTGGTGGCAGCATCATGCTGTGGGAATATTTTTCATCTGCAGGGACAGGAAAGCTGGTCAGGACTGATGGAAAGATGGATGGCACTAAATACAGGGCAATTCTGGAGGAAAATCTGTTTGAGTCAGCCAGAGGTTTGAGACTGGGACGAAGGTTCATGTTCCAGCAGGACAATGACCCCGAAACATGCTGCTAAAGCTACACTGGAGTGGTTTAACCCTTTGGTGACTGACCCCTTGAAAATGGTTCCTCCAGGAACGATGACGTTTCAGCTGTCAAGACAACGGAAAAACTAAAATACAAAAACAGAAAGATACGTCACAATGCTCTTGTGCACAAAACAAAATGCTCTTGTATTTGTATTTGTATTTTAGTTTTTCCGTTGTCTTGACAACTGAAATGTCATGGTTCCTGGAGGAACCATTTTCAAGGGGTCAGTCACCAAACCCTTTGGTGACTGACCCCTTGAAAATGGTTCCTCCAGGAACGATGACTTTTCAGTTGTCAGGACAACGGAAAAACTAAAATACAAAAACAGAAAGATACGTCACAATGCTCTTGTGCACAAAACAAAATGCTCTTGTATTTTAGTTTTTCTGTTGTCTTGACAACTGAAACGTCATCGTTCCTGGAGGAACCATTTTCAAGGGGTCAGTCACCAAAGGGTTAAAGGGAAACATTTAAATGTCTTGGAATGACCCAGTCAAAGCCCAGACCTCAATCCAATTGAGAATCTGTGGCATAACTTGAAGATTGCTGTAGACCAACGCAATCCATTTAACTTGAAGGAGTTGGAGCAGTTTTGCCTTGAGGAATGGGCAGAAATCCCAGTGGCTAGATGTGCTAAGCTAATAGAGACATACCCCAAGAGACTTGCAGCTGTAATTGCAGCAAAAGGTGGCTCTACAAAGTATTGACTTGAGGGGGGGATACCTACAGTATGCACACTCCAGATTTCTGTTTTTTGATCTTAATTATTGTTTGTGTCACAATAAAGCAGTTTGCACCTTTAAAGTGGTAGGCATGTTGTGTAAATCAAATGGTGCTAAACACCCCCCAAAATCCATTTTAATTCCAGCTTGTAATACGACAAGACAAACACGAAGGGGGATGAATACTTTTGCAAGACACTGTATGAAACTCTGAGTTGACTTGTAGTTTATCCTTCTTTCATTGACATGCTTTACACATTGACCCTGTTTCAACTTGGTTTTAAAATATGTATTGGATGATCGAAAACACATGGACAGTGCTCAATACAAGCGTAAGTGACCACTAAGACAAGTCAACGCTTGAAAAAAGAGAGAGAGAGGAGACTTTGTCCTGCCAGTCTCAAAATGTTTTTGTTTTCTTAGATAGCCCGTCCTAAATAAATCTATCGACGGAGACTGATGTAATAACTTTGTCCAGGGCCCTTTGACCTTCTAGCAGAAGTGATGACGGCAGTACCGAAATCTGAATACAAGTGGTTAGCTGGTCACCTTGGAGACACATGATAGACACACGTGAAACGGATGATGTGTCTCAGCTGTCCACTTGTGATCTGATCATTTTAAAAGTCGATGCAGTTCTTTCAGCTGATCTGTACTTTCTGCTCAAACAGATCAGCTTCCATAAACAGATCGACTTTCATGCCAATACCACCGTCAGCGCTATCACACTCATTGATTGATAACTAGCCAAGCGGAGTCTCTGATGTAACTCAGTATGTACAACTGCATCATACACCTGCATTGCATTTTGGCAGCAATTGCACAAACATCTCCACTATTACGACACTCACCGGTCACTTTAATAGGAACTTGTTCTTGAGTCGAAGATTCCTGTTCTTGGCTGGCAGGAGTGGAACCCAATGTGGTCTTCTGCTGTTGCATGCTGAGATGCTTTTCTGCTCACCATGGTTGTAAAGAGTTACTATACCAGTTTTTTTTTTTTTTTTTTCCTTCCTGGCAACTCAAACCAATCTGGGCATTTTCCTCTGACCTCTCTTATCAACAAGGTGTTTCCACCCTCCGAACCATCGCCCATTCACTCAATGTTGTTTTGTTTTTCGCACCATTCTGTGTAAACTCTAGAAACTGTTGTGTGTGAAAACCCCAGGAGATCAGCAGTTTCTGAAAAACTAGTCCATCTGGCACAGTGAAAGTCACAGTTTGAGAGATCACAATTTTTTTCCATTCTGATGTTTGAACGTTAACTGAAGCTCTTGATTTGTATCTGCATGATTTGATGCTTTGTCCTGATGTCAAGGGATCGGCTGATTAGAGAACTGCTTAAAACAAACAGCAGGTGGATGGGTGTTGGTTTGAGTCTTGAAAATTCAGTCTTTTTTTTTTTTTTAAATCAAGACAATTACAATAAATCATCCCACACTTCTCATCTCATCATCTCTAGCCGCTTTATCCTTCTACAGGGTCGCAGGCAAGCTGGAGCCTATCCCAACTGACTACGGGCGAAAGGCGGGGTACACCCTGGACAAGTCGCCAGGTCATCACAGGGCTGACACATAGACACAGACAACCATTCACACACACATTCACACCTACGGTCAATTTAGAGTCACCGGTTAACCTAACCTGCATGTCTTTGGACTGTGGGGGAAACCGGAGCACCCGGAGGAAACCCACGCGGACACGGGGAGAACATGCAAACTCCGCACAGAAAAGCCCTCGCCGGCCCCGGGGCTCGAACCCAGGACCTTCTTGCTGTGAGGCGACAGCGCTAACCACTACACCACCGTGCCACCCCCATCCCACACTTGTAAAAGCAAATAACTGAAGCATGAGCGCTTTGATGACAGTCCACATTTATTCCATTTTACAATACAGCACCAAAACATTCTGACAATATACTATATTATAGTCACACAGATTACAATAAAAATATATAAGCATATAATATATTTTTAACATCTTGTATTTTTCTGTTCTCTTAAATAAATTATCACTTTCTTGAGTTGAATACAGCACTTTTGCTTTTTTGTTTTACAATTAACATAATTTCATCGTTTTATATAGTATTTTTATACTGTGATTTATCATTTCGTAATTCCTAATGTACACAGAGCTTTTAAGAAATGGCAATACACGTCAATGGAATGGCATGTGGGTGAAGGTTAGTGTTAATAACACTGGCACTTGAAACAACTGGTCTGAATTACAAGGTCTTAGCTGAGTCCTACAACCACAATGAATCCATTGGCTAAAATTATGAAACAAAAGTTTGGTTGCTGGTAGTTCAGATCGTATACACACACATACGCACACGTTTTCTTTCACACACGCACCCACACTCACTATGTAAATGCTATATATGCCAACCACTGGAGTGGAGTGAATAAGTTTTGATGTACAGACATAATAATCCAATCTTTTTTTTTTCTGCACTCACTCACTGAGCATAAATGAATTTGCTGAACGCGTCCCTAAACAAAGGAACTTAAGGCAAAAAGACTGCTCAAAAATAAACACATCTCCGAGATTATAGTATATTTATGATTGTTTTCGAGTAAGGTTGGTTCAGGTGAGGTACATAATTGTGTAGCAGCTCAACATGTCACCGAGCAACAACGTCACCCAAGAAAGCTTAACTGGTCATTACAAATAAAAAAAAAAATCACTTTGTTCTCATCTAAAATACAAATTTAATAATACCTGAAAACAGAAGGGTGTGCCGACACAGACTGAGGGTTTTCCATGCAAAATGGAGTGGTCATGACAGACAAGCAATACTTAACTACTGTAATCTGGCAAGTGCTGTTAACAGCAAGCACCCCTTTTGATGGATGTTTCTTAATTGCAGACAAAAAAACAAATATCTTGTGCTTTTCAAGGAATCTCTATTGGTAATGCCATCATTTAGGTTTCTCCCACCACTGCTCCATTAACATCTATTCATTTGGCAAATCATTTTATTAAAAAAGACAAGGTAGTCCAGGGTTGGAAACCATGCTCAAGGGCCACCAAATAACAACTCCAACGGATGTTGATGCTCAATTTTCTGATCACTAGCATCACCAGAATCATCATTTTTTGAGGTAACCATGGTTCCCGGCTATCTTCCTGAGGTGCCCCTGCCCTGAACATTGTGTTTTTCCCTGGTTGAACACACCATATCCACCTAATCAGTTAATTTAAAGGACCTTCCTGATGCAGTATGGGTAAGCTGGAGAGGGGGGGAAAAAACCCATAAAAACTGCAGGGCTGGGGTACTCCGTAATCAAGGCTGGAAAACACTGTCAGGGCTTTTTAGAATCATGCAACTAAGATTTCTCTGCAGAGGACTATAATCTGCCATGGATATTTTGTAGTTCTTTCCAAGTGTGTAATTTGTTGTTGGGTTTTATTGCTCTCGAGCAAGTTACATTACATTAGAAAAGATTTCAGTCATCTCCTGCTCTGTGGAACTCGGAGAAAGGTGTTTCTAACAGTTGGATCAAAATATATCATTTGAAAATAATCAAACACGAGTGGCCTTTTAATAAGACAATGGAGAACAAATGGTGAAAGGTTGTCACTTGTTCTCGATGAGGATCTGGACCTTGTGAACCAAGTCTCGGGCCATCACCAGAAGCTGTGGAACATCATGCCGCTCAGCCATTTCTGAAATGAAGCATAATTGGGTGTAGAATCATGTAATTCATTCATCTTTAGGTTACTGTTTTATCCAGGTCGGGGTCACAATGGAGCTGGTGAGTGTGTTCACACACTCATTTACACCTACGCACAATTTAACATTACCAATCCACCTACCAGCATGGCAGAACCCAGAAGAAACTCATGTGGATAAGGAAGGAACATACACAGAAACTCCATTCATACAGTAACTTGAGCTCAGGATCTAACTGGGGACTTTGGAGCTCCAAGGCGCCAACACCAAACATGAGAGTGTAGGTATAAAGGTATTGCCCTTTATAGGTAGCTTACCATTGAAGAACTTGATAATGTCTGTGAAGTCCATGTTGTTCTCCAAAATGATGTCTCTGTATAACTCAACCAGTGCCAAGGCAATAAACAGCACAAAATGGCCAGAGGAGATGGTACGCGCCGCCCAGATGGTCTCCCATACGGAGAACACGTCATCATACACCATTTCTTGAGACACAAATAAGATTTACTCATGTTGTGATACAAAGTGGTATTATTTTCTGTTGGTAATATTAAGCCATAATTGTTTGACAGTACCTCTTTTAAAGTCTAAGAGGAACCATCGGTAACAGAAGTAGAAATGGGTGTAGTCTCCATTCTGTTGCATCAGCTCGAAAAGCTCAGAGTCAAGAATCTAAACATTCGGAAAGTAAACACTACTGTAGAAAAAATAATTAACCTCATTGCTAAATTTGTTTCATGTAGTCATACCTGAATAAGGGAACGCATGTTGGCAAAATGGGTGTCCATTGCGCCACCATGAGGAAAGTTCTGATTCATTCTTTTCATGAGCTCTGTAAAGCAGCTAAATGCCATGGCCTCTGAGGGGAAAAAAGAGAGGGATAGTAAAACTGTGAGTCAAATCAACTCAAATACTTGGTGAATGCAGCTAGACAATGATTCACTTGTTATTTATAAGCAGCAGGGCAGCTTGGTGTGAACCTACCATCATCAAGAATAACAAGCAGAGGCGCAAGCAAGTCACACATTCCTTGCACGTAGCCAATATCTAGATGCTGCCAAACATAGCTATGAAAAAAGGAAAAAGAACGCAAACAAACTTAGGAACATTTGTGTTGGATGTGTTAAATATTTCATATAACACTTTTTCAAAGGAGGGAAAACAAGGTCTGTCATTTACCTGCACATGATGTTGCGTAGCTTCTCCAGATTGGCAGTGGTAAAATACCAGTAGTTTCTGTCACATCTTTGGACATCTTTGTCAATACGGTGAAGATTGAGGGTATACAAGTCTAGAAGTTCTTGCTATAGACCAAAACACCAACGATTAATGAACATAAGATGCTTCTGGGATTTACACATGAGCATTCCAGCAGAAAGACACTGAAGGACATGAAAATGCTTTTAAAGTAGATAGAAGATGTCAATTATCTTACAGAGTAAGTAGTTCCAATAGAGGACACTGGAGATGCAACATCATTTTTATGGTCTCCTACAGCTAGGGAGTCTGGTTTGGGGAACAGACTCTCCATCTCTGGCTCTTCTTCAGACAAGGCTGATTCGGTGGCCTCTGGGCTGGTGGTCTGACCTGCCTCCATGCACAGCTTCAGAGCAGGCATACCTACTGCAGCTTTCTCTGGTGGCATCGTCAGAGCCAAAGGTGGACCCAGTGTAACAGGAACATTGGCCAAGATATCCTCTGAAGGCATATAAACCAAAGCAGCTGGGATTTCCTCCATTTCCAGGGCAGATGGTGAGTCATCAGATGAATCTGGAGATTGTTTTGATAATGGCACCATGGAAATGCAGCTGTCAAGCACAGGTTCATTCATTTGTTTCATTAATGCCTTGGTTCTGTTGGAATCATAAGCCCGGTTCATTATAGATTTCATATCTGGCTTATCAGCATTAGACGGATTGTTCATTATTAATGCAATGTCTTGTGATTCAGAGAGAGGTTGCGGAGGCTCTGTTTCTATGTCCAAAGACTCCTTGTGTGAGTTGCTCATCATTTCTGATTCAGAAATGGGTTGAGATGGCATTGTTTCTTTTTTTCCCGAAGGCTGTATGTCAGGGGCACTGGTAATCTCTGATTCAGAATGAGATTGAGGAGGCATTGTTTCTTTTACCAAAGACTCCATGTCTGGAGCATTGGTCATCTCTGATTGAGAAAGAGGTTGAGGCAGCTTAATCTCTTTTTCCATAGGCTCCATGTCAGGGGCACTGGTCATCTCTAATTCAGAGAGAGTTTGAGGAGGCTTCGTTTCTTTTTCCAATGGCTCCATCTCAAGACAACTGGTCCTCTCTAAGTCAGATGAAGGTTGAAGAGGCCTTGTTTCTTCTTCCCAGGGTCCCATGTGAGAGCCATGGGTCCTCTCTGAGTCAGACAGAGGTTGAGGAGGCTTTATTTCTTCTTCCCAGGGCTCCATATGAGAGCCACAGGTCCTCTCTGAGTCAGATAGAGGTTGAGGAGACTTTGTTTCTTTTTCCAAAGACTCCATGTCTGGGTCTCTGGTCATCTCTGACTGAGAAAAAGGTTGAGGCAGTTTAATCTCGTTTTCCATAGACTCCATGCTAGGGGCACTGATCATCTCAAATTCAGAGAGAGATTGAGAAGGCTTCATTTCTTTTTCTGTAGGCTCCATGTCAGGGGGACTGTTCATCACTGATTCCGAAAGAGGTTGCGGTAGCTTAATTTCTTTTTCCAATGGCTCCATCTCAGGAGTACTGGTCATCTCTAATTCAGAGAGAGGTTGAGGAGGCGTTGTTTCTTCTTCCCAGGGCTCCATGTGAGAGCCACGGGTCCTCTCTGAGTCAGATAGAGATTGAGGAGACTTTGTTTCTTTTTCCAAAGACTCCATGTCTGGGTCTCTGGTCATCTCTGATTGAGAAAGCGGTTGAGGCAGCTTAATCTTGTTTTCCATAAACTCCATGCTAGGGGCACTGGTAATCTCAAATTCAGAGAGAGATTGAGAAGGCTTCATTTCTTTTTCCATAGGCTCCATGTCAGGGTGATTGTTCATCACTGATTCCAAAAGAGGTTGAGGCAGCTTAATTTCTTTTTCCAATGGCTCCATCTCAGGGGTACTGGTCATCTCTAATTCAGAAAGAGATTGAGGAGGCTTTGTTTCTTCTTCCCAGGGCTCCATATGAGAGCCACAGGTCCTCTCTGAGTCAGATGGAGGTTGAAGAGACTTTGTTTCTTTTTCCAAAGGCTCCCTGTTAGGGTCATGGGTCACCTCTGTTTCAGAAAGAGGTTCAGGGGGCTGTGCTTCTTTTTGCGAAGGCTCCATGTGAGGGGCACTGGTCATCTCTGACTTTGTGAGTTCTTCAGTATTTGCAGGTGGACTTCTATCTATGGTTTTTACATCTTCCACAGAACCCTCTTTTGTCAGTGTCCTGAGAGAATCACACATGGTAGATGTTTCTTTGTTTGCTTGCATTTCTAAAGCAATATTTTTCTCAGTTTTGTCTTTATAATCGTTAAACTCCATGTTTTCCTGAGTTTCAACCACCATTTGTGAGTCCCTAATTCCCTCTAAGGATTTTGTGATCTCTTCAGAAGTAGCCTCTGATGATTGAAGTATTTGCTTGCTTTTCTCATTGCTATCTGAAGGTTTTGTATTCTCTTCAAAATGCTTAGAAACTGTGTTTTCTGCTGTTTCAGAAACAGTCAACTCAGATTTTTCATTTAAATCCAATTGAGAGTCCATGGATTTGATTGTGTCAGTCCTGCTAACTTCTTTGGCATCAGAATTTTTTAGCTTCTCATTTTCCTGATGTTTGTTCATGTCATCTTCTGGAGCAAGAGCTCCTGTAGGTGCTTTGATGAGATTCCCCTTCCCTGTGCCCAGAGCCAGTGAGCGCTCTTCTGCTGGTTCTTGTTTGAGCTTGTCTTCAAGGCTAGAGCTGGTTGGAAGGTCCACAGTCCTATCAGAAGTCACTGTGGGTGCCTCTGGTAGTTTGATTTTGGTTCCATTCTCCTGTGTTGAAGCATCCTCTGTGCTTGGGGAGCAATCTGAGAGCCCAGATGTGACTGAGAAGTTGCGAGAGGATGGATGTCCAGAGTCTGGAGAACTAGTGCAGTTGGGAAGAGTACCATTTGGGATTTTAGGCTGGGGCTTCTCATCTTTTGGTTTAGGTTCAGATTCAATTGGGTCAATCTCATCGACAGACCCAAACACCTGCAGAAAGTCAGGACAGCTAGCAGTGAGACAAATGCTAATGGAACTTTGGTGTTAAAAAATCTTGATATGTATCTGCTGGGCCACACCTGAGTGCTACTGTTGGAGTCACACTGGGAGCAGGCATTGCTGTGTTTCTCTGAGCTACAGCTCTGGGATGACTGGACAGGAAAAATTTACAGCGATGCATCACAATATCATTCATTCATTCATTCATTCATTCGGCTATTCATTATTCTCTCAAGCCATATATTGAACCAGATTTGTCACAGAGCACCATGTTATGGTTAGTATTTATGTTTAAGAATAATTGATGTATTGGGTGAGTCCAGAACCCTGCACTGGATGTTTGAGGATATTTCTACTACCACTGACACCTGCATCTGTGAAGGAATTTACCACAATTAGCAGTTGTAATCTTCTGGACTATAACATCATTTGGTCCTTCATTAATAGCTTAATCAACATTAGCCAGAGGTTTCTTGCCCATGTCTTACATCAGTGCTGATCGTGGAGTCCTGTCGAAGATCCACACTTGCGCCAGAGGCACACTTAGCAAGGGCAGCAGCATGTTGCTCCTTCTCGCGCTGCCTCACTATGGCCTCACAGCCCAGCCACTCACTCATGGTTTGCTCATAACAAGCTCGAACCTGCTCATCCACCTGTGGAACGCGCCACACTCAGGATGTCTGATACCTCAAAGCATTTATTCATTACTATCGGTTAGGAGTGTCTTGCACCATACCTCCTTTCTCTCTTCAGGAGTCATAGTGAAGTGGTAGTGGCCTAGCAGAAAAGGCCACACCTCCTTACGTAGGGTGGGGTCTACACCACCATAGTACACAAGCCGGAGAAGTTCTGCCTCTTCATAAGCCTGCCAGGGAGAAACCAAATGTGAGGTTAATTGGAGCTTTCAGTAACTGATGCAACACCTGTATGCAAGGCTTGTGGGCCGCAAGCATTGCATTATTATGTAAAAATTCAAAAGTTTGTCTAAGAAGCCTTACAGAACTATCTTGAAGAAATGTCTTCCACACTTCTGCAGAGAGGCCTCCTATGGCATTATAGGGAATATCGGGCTCAATGATAGTTGGATTGACTAGAGCAGACAGATGTGTGCGAACTGTGGACAGGTGACGGCAGTAGGCCAACCCTAAATGGCAGAAAGGTATGAGGAGTTCACGTACCCTCTAAAGGTACTATGGGTAATAAAGACAATTTTGGAGACATTACATACAGCCATAGAAGGCGCGAGAAATGATCTGGTACTTCATGGTCTCACAAAGCAACTTCAGTGGCGCCCTGCACAACGATGAAAAAATACAATATTAAGAAATTTGTGTGTCTCTGTGTTTTTTAAAGTGTGCACAGGTATGCTGCTAATTTCATACTAGCCTGTCATGATTGCACCCATTGGGAATTCCACCTTCAGATGAACCATTCTGAGAGCACGAGGAACAAGAAGACTTCCTTGGTGCTGGCTGCCACATGGTCATGCTCTGGTCCATCAGCTCTGGGCCAACTGCATCATTATAAGAGCATCCATATTGTAGTTACTTACTGCATTTTCATCAGCACCATCACCATCACCCTGTTTGCCATTATTCATTTAATTTTTTTACTGGAGAAATATGGCTTTAAAACAGGAGTCTTATCCACAAAGGGCTGGAGTGACTACAGGTTTTCATTGTAGGCAATCAGGAGCCACACATTATCCCACTTGTTAAATCAGTTGATCTTGGACTTTATTCATTAAATACATCTATTTTTCTGGAATGAAAACCTGCAGCCACACCTGCTCTTTTGGGACAATACTGAAGACCTCTGCTCTAAAGTTCGAGACTAAGGAAATAAACAGTGACGGACCAAACATTTCTCTCTTTCTCCAAAAATATAGCGGACCATGAGGTTGATGGTGCACAATGGACAGACAGAGGTATGAGAGGATGCTAAGGAACATGTGATGTGTGGCAAGTCCACACAAGATGAAGGAAAAGCAAATACTTCACAATGACGGTCCATACAACAGTGACAACACAACATACAACCACAATATAACCACATCTCATTTTATTGAACCACATACCAAACTCCTGACTGCCTGGATATATTATCCGAAACACATAATCTGTTGCTTCATCCTCATCCTTGTCAGAAAATGACTCGCAGGAGCTGTGTGGGCTTCTTTTCCGTAATTTTGGGAAAACCTTTCCCTGTTAAATAACAAAAGTGGCATACATTTTACAGAAACAACTGTGGTACTGTCCTAGCTTTGAACTGATTGAAAGATTTGTTGATTTCCATGCCAACCTTTCCCCGCTGGGACCAGAGAGGAGGATCAAGCTGTCCGTGTGGAAGGAGTCCTGTCTCAAGACACGTGAGGAACTGCAGCAGATGGCCTCCTTTTGGAAAACGGAATGGTGGCCTCTGGATCCCATCCTGGCTCACTAACACCACAGTTCCACCACTGTCCACTGAAGACAGGGAAAATATTCAGTTTGCAATGCTGGATTGTTCAGACACATACACAATGGATACTGAAAGATGCAGTTAATTTGGATGATTTTACCTTGTTGATGGCAATGCAAATAGACAATTTCCTCGAGGCGAATGCTCATTGCATAATCCCAGTAGACACTGTTAATTGAAAGTGCTTGTCAAAGCAACATACAAACCAACCTAGACAACAATACAATCATACATCTTCCTCTCTGGATTACAGTAGTATTAAGATACGTCTACCTTTTTTCATAATCAAACTCTCCCATGTTGCCATTCATCAACTGGTTTGGTGTCCACTTCAACGTCATTAGCTCTGCAGTCTGATGGAGAGATAGGTATCCTGGGATCGCTTCCATGTCATCTGTCTACAGGAATAGATATGAACCCTAGTAACGTAGTTCATTCAGGCCACTCAATACAGTCATAATAATTCTGGAGTAATTTCAGCAGGTTACATACTGGCTGGACGAGAACATTATTCTTGCCAAATAGCAGTGTGGCTCTGGAGTTCTGATGGAGAGATTCCACATAGTCCCGAGCCCACAAGGAGGGCCTGTCATCCATACTACCACTTGACTGCCTTTTCTGAATCTACTCAAACAAGTACACATAGATTGCAGCATTGTGATTATCTGTAAAGAACATATATTCTCCACTTAAAATTCACATTCTAAAGGCAGAAAAGCTACAGTACTAACAAGAGCAGGGCGCTTGGTTGGTGAGTCCTGGCGACAGTAGCCACTATGAATACGGTGTCTCTGCACCAGTTCGTCAGCTGAAGGATCTGTCCAAAAGTGGTTAGCTGTCTTCGCTTTAGTGTACTCCAGAGCACAGGGACCAACTAGAAGAGTCAAGGTGGGACAAAGACATTATTTTAAAAAATAATTTGTCCAACTAAATGAATTAAAGCTCAGAATTAGCATGAGCTCAGACCCATATAGAATACTAGCTGGCATCTACCAGATTTTATTTATAAGTTGTAGCATTGAAAGGCTTCAATCACAAGGTGAAAATATTTTGTGTACAGTCATCTTAATATGGCATGTCTGATACGTAGACTAAAGACCATCGGGCTAAAGACCCAATGGGAATGCTGTTGTTTTTTTGTTTTGTTTTTTTGCAGTGTACCAAATGTATTGGTTTAAAGTCCCTCCTGTGCTAGGATCTGGTCTTCCCAGGCAGTCTCCTGTCCAAATATTAACCAGGCCCTTAAGGTGCGTTGGATGGCGCCAATCTCCAGAGGTGGAAAAACTGGATTGACAAAGTAAAAGTCCTGCTTAGGTTTTCCTTCTGCCTGTGCTCTCAACACAGGTGATTTCACCAATTAGCTCATCAACCTGGCTTAGGGAATGTGGTAATTAGGATCAGCTGGTTCATTGAATTGGCTGGAGCAAAAATGTGGCAGGGTTTTTACTTTCTGCACCCGGGTTTTTCCACCTCTGCCAATCTCCATTTCAGTAGCCCTCAGTCTCTCGCCTATTACATAGCTAGGGTTACAGTGGGGGGCTAGTCCTCTGGTAACCATGAGAGTTACTCCATACTCTCATCCATATTGCAGTGGATGGCAGGAGGTACCTTTTTTTTTTTTGATGGTCTTTGGTATGACCTGACCACGAGTACAGCTCACGGTCTCTTGGTTGAGAGGTGGACATGCTAACCACTAGGCCAGCTCATGGTTATATATTGGTTTCTGTTGGTTTTATTCCAAAGGGCTGTTAGCTCTAAAATACTTAACCATATCCACCGCAGTCTAGAATGCTCTACCACATCTACTCCACTTGGTAAGATTTAAAGCAGTTAAATCTAGAACCCTAAAAGGTTCTTTGGTGTTTCTCTTTGGAATAAATCTTAAAACCCTTATAGAAGAGGGTTTCCTGATCAGTCAGGGTTCCTACTGGAACTTGATTAGAATACAAAGAACCTCTAACAATCTCTCTGAGAAACCATTTTTTAAAGAGTGTAACTCAAGTGTCTGATGGCAAAATTTGGCGATGACTAATCCAAGGCTATTGTTTTACTGATCTACCTTACCATGTAACTAAATGCACTTTGTTGACCCTAATAAGTTTGGAACATAATAATCAGCTCGATACCCAGTAGCGATGCAAGGATCGGTCCATCAACAGGATCCCTCAGCAAAGCTTCTCTCTCATAGAATTTACTGCAACAAAACAAAATCAATTATCCAAACAATGCAGCACAATAATATTTATATGTAATGGATTGTGAGTTGGATAGATACTCAACCTGCTGTTCTCCACCAAGTACAGAACAATCTTGTCAAGCACTTTCTCCGTCAACGCTGTGCGGATCCACAGATGTTTGACAGCTTGTGGGGAGAGGTTGGGAATCCGTGACTGCTTGCGGACACCGTCTTGACTCGTCTGAGATTGGATCTGTCTAGAACTGTAGAATTAGATTCCATAGTATAGTAACCAGAATATACAGTGATTAGGCAGACTCTGTGTCAAGGTAACATGCAGCCAATCTTTCCTGAACCTTCAAAACCTCTTGGATGATTTGTGGGTCTCACTTGTTTTCGATGAGCTGTTCCAGCTCCTGCACCTTCTTGCACAGATCCTCAGCTGGTGTAAAGATTTTCCCCACCTTCAGGAAGAGTGCTGCCAACTTGTTACTGCGCAGGAAGCCAGCAGCACGCCTCTTCAGCCCGTGCAACACACAAGCTTCCACAACAGCTGAGAAAATATATTATGGTATTAATGCTGCCGTGTGTGGCAGTGCAATACTGTAAGTACACCAACAGATATGAACTACCAGCATATCAAACTTTTATTTTATTATTATTATTTTATTTTTTTGGCATCCTATGTCTCTATGGTAGTTTAGGCCCTGGTCACACTACAGCTTGCGATGGGTTTGCGAATACTTGGTGATGAAAAACTGGTTGCATTGCCACCAATTGTGTCATGCACAGCGAATATTCTCTGAGCTTTGCAAGTTGTTTTTTGGTGTTTCTCCACCTCATGAGTGGCCAAAAATATTGCAGAAAATTTCAATGCATGCAGTGAAATTTAGTGGTGATGGTTTCGTCAGCAAACAAAGCAGCAAATACTCGCAGGTGGGTTTGGGAATACTTCCCGAAGTTCGGGGAACCTTTACCACCAAATGCCTCATCTCATCTCATCTCATCTCATCTCATCTCATTATCTCTAGCCGCTTTATCCTTCTAGGGTCGCAGGCAAGCTGGAGCCTATCCCAGCTGACTATGGGCGAAAGGCAGGGTACACCCTGGACAAGTCGCCAGGTCATCACAGGGCTGACACATAGACACAGACAACCATTCACATTCACACCTACGGTCAATTTAGAGTCACCGGTTAACCTAACCTGCATGTCTTTGGACTGTGGGGGAAACCGGAGCACCCGGAGGAAACCCACGCGGACACGGGGAGAACATGCAAACTCCGCACAGAAAGGCCCTCGCCGGCCCCGGGGCTTGAACCCAGGACCTTCTTGCTGTGAGGCGACAGCGCTAACCACTACACCACCGTGCCGCCACCAAATGCCTCATTTTCATTAATAACCCATGGCGAGCTGTAGGTGTGACCATAGCCTTACTGACTGTACTGAAAAATACAGTATGGATTGCTTCTTCTCTATATTTCTCTCGCTATCACTTTCTGATAATGTCAAAAGCAGATTGGAAGGTGGAGGTGGTACAGCTTGACATTTCAGACTGTTGACATGCATGGATATGATCTCTGCCTTTGGTCAGAGCAGTGAATGTCAACAGTCATTAACCACCATTACTCTGGTGCAGATATCTCTACACCACCCACTAACGATACTGACAAAGAATCCATTATATTATTACGCTGATGGTGACAACTTTCCGCCAGTCAGTTTTACAACTGTCTTTCTTTATAAGCAGCGAAAAACAACTTAATACCCGCTGGGATTATTACTGTACAAAAATATACATCAGTAATGACTCACATCATGCCCTGTACAACATACCACGTTTAACAAAACGGGTGCCTAGATTTATTCATGGCTCTATCAAGCACAGTGTGATGAAATGTCAAGAGGTGACAAACTTACCACAGAAAGAAATGATGTGGCTGCTCTCCTCATGTACAAATTTCCGAGTTACAGCCTCCTCCATAATTTGCTTCACCTAAAAAGCCATAGGGGGAGGAAAATCATTTCAGAGTAGACATTTCACAAGCTAAAGGTTTCTTGTTTATTTATTCCTTTCTGATTTAAGAAGCTGAGAACGGTTTCTTGGGGAGGTATAATTACATGTTGCCACTTGCAAGTGTGAAAAAGAAGCAAGAAGCTGAAATACAGACTGTGAGGTGGACAGGTAGGCGTGCATGCGCATCATCATTTCCACTACAAGCTTAGAAATCTGAGGTCCTTGCCGGCTGTGAATCATGCGTGATGAAGACCTGGCAGAGGCTGAGGTTGAAATCTCAAACCTCTACGGTAGTGCGTAAAATATTTTTAGCCTCCCAGACTTGACAGAGGAAAGCTTGCATTTTCAGGCGACAGGATGCGATCAGGAGATGAATGGAGATGATGATGACTAGATTTCAAGTGTGATTTTGACTGCCACATTTTACTGCTTTACTGCTGCATTAAATCTCAACCGAAAAGGTATCAGCTGCTCTTTAAATGCATTTAATAAGGAGCAGCTTAACCGTTTCCCATCTACAATCACTGGCCACTTTAATAGGAACTTGTTCTTGATTCTAAGAATCCTGTTCTTGGCTGCAGGAGTGGAACCCAATGTGGTCTTCTGCTGTTGCATGCTGAGATGCTTTTCTGCTCACCACGGTTGTGAAGAGTTGCTATGAGTTACTATATCCTTCCTGGCAGCTCAAACCAATCTGGCCATTTTCTTCTGACCTCTCTTATCAACAAGGTGTTTGTTTCCCCCCACAGAACTCTCACTCACTCACTCACTCACTCACTCACTCACTCACTCAGTGTTTTTTGTTTCTCGCACCATTCTGTGTAAATTCAAGAGACTGTTGTGTGTGAAAACCCCAGGAGGTCAGCAGTTTCTGAAATACTCAAACCAGTCCATCTGGCACCAATACTCATGTCACAGTAAAAGTCACAATTTGAGAGATCACAATTTTTCCCATTCTGATGTTTGAAGTGAACATTAACTGAAGCTCTTGATTTGTATCTGCATGATTGTGCTGCTGTCAAGGGATTGGCTGATTAGATAACTGCATAAAACATCTCATCTCATTCATCTCATTATCTCTAGCCGCTTTATCCTTCTACAGGGTCGCATGCAAGCTGGAGCCTATCCCAGCTGACTACGGGCGAAAGGCGGGGTACACCCTGGACGAGTCGCCAGGTCATCACAGGGCTGACACATAGACACAGACAACCATTCACACTCACATTCACACCTACGGTCAATTTAGAGTCACCAGTTAACCTAACCTGCATGTCTTTGGACTGTGGGGGAAACCGGAGCACCCGGAGGAAACCCACGCGGACACGGGGAGAACATGCAAACTCCACACAGAAAGGCCCTCGCCGGCCACGGGGCTCAAACCCAGGACCTTCTTGCTGTGAGGCGACAGTGCTAACCACTACACCACCGTGCCGCCGCATAAAACATTGTTGGGTAAATATAAAATCAAGAATGGGGTGGCCTGATGCGACTCCACCCCAAAATGTATTATTGTCCTATAAACAGTACATCCAAAATGCTTTATTCCTTTTATACTGCAGCAATTTGCCAACAATAATAAGACTGATAAGTTTTATTTATTAAAGAATGACATGTTGGACGTTTATACACATTTAGTTTCATTAAAATTTTTTGAGATGTCCACGATTTACTTCCTTTTATAACTTACTTTATAACAGCTATAACCAGCCTCTCTTTTTCTCTCTGTGTAGAAAATACCCAAAATGCAGTTGGGCATGTTACTGAGAAACTACAAACTCCTCCATCCTAAAGGCACTCCTTGTGTCAGAAAAAGCACGGACACTGGTGTATGCTTCCAAAAATGCTAAACATCTCCTCACAGAATACTTCAACATATCATCTATGTGGAGTGTCTGCCATACAAGTATCTAAGTAAAATTTGTTCCAATAAAAATAGTAACTTTTTACTACAAATACATTAATATAAGGGTGGCATGGTGGTGTAGTGGTTAGCATGGTCACCTCACAGCAAGAAGGTTCTGGGTTCAAGCTCAGTGGCCAGTGGGGGCCTTTCTGTGTGGAGTTTGCATGTTCTCCCCGTGTCTGTGTGGGTTTCCTCCGGGTGCGCTGGTTTCCCCCACAGTCCAAAGACATGCAGGTTAGGCTAATTGGTGGCTCTAAATTGACCGTAGGTGTGAATGTGAGTGTGAATGGTTGTCTCCCTGTGTTGGCCCTGCAATGATCTGGCGACTTGTCCAGGGTGTACCCCGTCTCTCGCCCACAGTCAGCTGGGATAGGCTCCAGCTTGCCTGCGACCCTGCACAGGATAAGCGGTTATGGATAATGGATGGATGGATAGATGGATGGACATTAATATAAACCTAAAAATTGACCATGCAATGATTATGCATCATCTCCCTGCCTATTTTCCCCCACAGTCTCTCAGACAGTTCCGCACATGCTGCGACATGCTTCTTCTTTTGGCTTTACTGGTGTAAAAAAGTGCCCTGCCATCACACCATTTGCAGTGTGAGGCTCACCCACGTTAAGTTATCCTCCTCTTGTGAATGATATTTCACTGCCACCACCACCGCCGAACTATATTTGAACATGAAGTGCTATTCCGCTATGCACTGACAAATCTCTGCTCTGGAGAAGCCATACTCCATTATAGTACAACACCAGGCATGGCTTAGCACTGCAAATAGTGGTTCAGAACCAACCACTATTTGCAGTTGTATTGCTACAAAGGATATATTCTTTGTATATACAGTATGCCAAGCTTTTTTGCATGTTCAGAGCAGAGAAAGTGACCAGCTTCCAGGGCAACCTGGAACAGGTATAGGTTAAGGTCCTTGCTCAAAGGCCCAGCCTTTGGTATTTAAAATTGTAATATGGTTTTAATATAGCCATAACAGTAAAACCACTGACAGATAGTGTGAATAACATTGGTTATCTCATTACAAAGGTACCTGTCAAGGGCTGGCTATATTATGCACCAAATGAACAGTCAGTTCTTGAAGTTGATGTGTTGGAAACAAGAAAAATGGGCACATATAAGGAGCGACTTAGACAAGGGCCAAATTGTGACTAGACGACTGGGTCAGAGCATCTCCAGAATGGCAAGTCTTGTAGAGTGCTCCTGGTATGCAGTGGTTAGTATCTACCAAAAGTGTCCCAAGCAAGGACGACCAATGAACCAGACAGAAATCAACCAGAACTCCTTGATTTGCGTGGGGAGTGAAGACTAGCCCATGTAGTGTGATCCTACAGAAGAGCTACTGTAGCACAGATAGCTGATAAAGTTAATGCTGGCTATGATAGAAAGGTGTCATCACAGCTAGCTGAAAATGGGCCTGCATAGCTGCAGACCGGTCAGAATGCCCATGCTGACCCCTGTCCACTGCCAAAAGCACCTACAGTGGGCACAGGAGCATCATATCTAGTCCATGGAGCAATGAAAAAAGGTGGCTTGGTCTGATCGATCACGTTTTCTGTTATATCACGTGGATGGCTGGGTGTGTGTGCCACTCTCCTGTGGAAGAGATGGCACCAGGATGCACTAAGAAGAAGGCAAGCCAGTGGAGGCAGTGTGATGCTCTGGGTAATGTTCTACTGGGAAACCTTGGGTCCTGGCATTCATATGGATGCTACTTTGACCTATACAACCTACCCATTGTTGCAGACCATGTACACCACTTCATGGCAACACTATTCCCTAATGGGAGTATAATGCTCCTTGCAACACTGGCATGAAGGACATGACAAAGTGTTCGTGGTGTTGACTTTGCCTCCAGATTCCCCAGATCTCAGTACGATCGAGCATCGGTGGGATGTGCTGGACCAACAAGTCCAATCCATGTAGGCCCCACCTCACAACTTACAGTAGTTAAAGGATCTGCGACTAATGTCTTGGTGCCAGATACCACCAAGAGGGACCAATACAGTATTCGGAAGGTGGTTTAATGTTGAGGCTGATCAATGTATGTGTATACTGTATATAAATATATTCTACTGCATTAAATGCCATGTATGGAAGTATACACTGTCTGGCCACTTTATGAGGTATACCCATACACCTGCTGTTTGTTTTATGTAGTTATCTAATCAGCCAATCCCTTGACAGCAGCACAAGCATAAAATCATGCAGATCCAAATCAAGAGCTTCAGTTAATGTTCACTTCAAACATCATAATGGGAAAAATTGTGATCTCTCAAATTGTGACTTTCACTGTGGCATGAGTATTGGTGCGAGAGGGACTGATTTAAGGATTTCAGAAACTGCTGATCTCCTGGTGTTTTCATACATAACAGTCTCTACAGTTTACACAGTAAACAAAAAACATCAAGTGAGCGACAGTTCTGGGGGTGGAAACGCCTTGTTGATAAGCGAGGTCAGAGGAAAACGGCCAGATTGGTTTGAGCTGCCGGGAAGGATATAGTAACTCATAGCAACCCTTTACAACCGTGGTGAGCAGAAAGGCATCTTGGCATGCAACAGCAGAAGAGCACATTGGGTTCCACTCCTGCCAGCTAAGAACAGGAATCTTAGAATCAAGAACAAGTTCCTATTAAAGTGGCCGGTGAGTGTATAATGTATTACATACAGGAACGTTGTATATTTAGAAATGCATGTAAAGGTTGGAAAAATTGGTACAGTACACAAATATCCTTGAGAAGTGGCACACTTCCAAAAAAAATACATCCATATATGAAGAGCATTTCTTCCAATATTTACATGATTTCAGCTTTATACTCAGAATGAGCATGAGAAGTGCACCTGAATCCAACTTATAAGCCTATTTGAGCTGCACAATTAATCACGTTTGGATCTCATCTCATCTCATTATCTCTAGCCGCTTTATCCTGTTCTACAGGGTCGCAGGCAAGCTGGAGCCTATCCCAGCTGACTACGGGCGAAAGGCGGGGTACACCCTGGACAAGTCGCCAGGTCATCACAGGGCTGACACATAGACACAGACAACCATTCACACTCACATTCACACCTACGCTCAATTTAGAGTCACCAGTTAACCTAACCTGCATGTCTTTGGACTGTGGGGGAAACCGGAGCACCCGGAGGAAACCCACGCGGACACGGGGCTCGAACCCGGACCTTCTTGCTGTGAGGCGACAGCGCTAACCACTACACCACCGTGCCGCCCACATTTGGATCATGATGCCATTTCTGCTTTCTTGATTAATTAAACATCATCAGTAGCAATACTAGGGAGCTTTGCAAAGATTTGCTAATAGCTTATCATTTGTAGAAGTTTTAGCTTTCAAGGACATTATTTTTCCAGTGAAGTGAAATTCCAACATTTTACATCCTGTAAATTTAAATTATCCAGTAGAACATTAACTGAAATATTTATGCATTCGAAGGAATATAAGCTTATAACATGCGGTGGGAAAAGCGTGGTTCCTGTTTATAACCTGATAGTACAGTACAGAAGGTACATAAAGGTACCAAACTGTAGTTTTCCATCTTGCTGGCATGGTACCATCATGAGTACATGTTTCTTTTCTACCTTAAGGATGTAACATTTACTTGGGGAAAGTCTACGTGAAATACCTTTTAATTTGCTTTTATCTTTAAAGGTTTCCAGGTAAAAGATACACACTAAAGGTACAAAAGGTGTCCCAGTTCATGGTAACATCCCAGTGATAAGAAGGCGTCCCGTTTATTTCTGAGGGTGTAATAGGGGATGTTAAGAAACTTGTGTATTCTGTTCATGCTTTCTTATGCGTTCATTGTACTGAACAAGAAAAAAAGCAAAGAAAAGAAATGGACTGGTTACTTTATAAAAAAAAAAAGTGGAGCACTGAAACTTGCACATATTCATATGGTTCTTGATGTCCCAAATAGCTAAATATGGTAGATTCACACTTTTAAAAACTAAAACAGCAAACAAAATGAGGAGGTATGAACAGATAGTGCATAGCCTAATAAAAATGTGATATAAAGGATGCAATACAGTAATGCAGCTCTGCTGTTGCAGTAGCTCACAACACAAGCTCTTAGATGCTCATCAAATATATTTAAAAAACCAAAGCCAGAATCTCCATAATTAACCAATTACTAGCTATATACTTCATCCCAAGAGAAATTTGGATGAACCGTGGACAGAATTATAGTTATAAGGTGATTACACACGTGCGCATGACTTGAGTAAAGAATAAAACACGACAGGAAGTGCTGTTATACAGTAGGAAAGTAATCAATGAGGCAGTGGTGTGATGTGGACCAACATGAAGCCACCGTGACATTCATTATTTTCCTGTAACGGCATGTTCTGGAGCGCTTTATTCTTCTTACACCTCAACAATTTCTTATATCTGGATACACTAATATATGGTGGGCTTTTGAAAATCAGACAACCAAAACACGGAGACACAAACAGCATGAGTGCAGGATGTTTCTTTTCCTAACGCATAAAAGCACATCGCAAAAATGCTTTTATTCCTTTTATGATACAACAATTTGCCTTTTTTTTGTTTGTTTTGTTACCCTACTGTGAAAGTGACATGGGACATTTAGAAACTTGTTTATTCTGTTGATGAGCCAAAAAAAAAAAAAAAAAAACCAAACAAACAAAACTCAAAGTAAATGGACTGGTTAATTTTAGCAGATTTATTGAATAATTTGAGTTGAAGATTGATTGATTGATTGATTGATTGATTGATTGATTGATTGATTGATTGATTGAGTAAAAGGAGGGTGGATCTGTAAACTTCACACATGGTTCTTAATGCATCCAAACATCTGGATGGGATCATGTCCTTGGGCTAAACAACAACAACAGCAACAACAACAACAACCAAAACATCAAGGCACGAACAGCATGACTGTTTAGCTACTTTCCTTTAACAGCAAGGACTAAAACACTGCATTCCTCATATAACACAGCAATTTTCCACCACTATTTTTGTTTACTCTGCCTTATTGGGACAGCATAATGGGGCCATTAGGAAACTTGTTTATTTTTGCTCATGCATTCATTTCAATGAGCAAAACACACTACTGTAAACAGACCAACTACCGTTGAGTAACAGTAATTTTAATACGGGGTTGAATAAAAGGACGTGGTTTATTTTTCAGGATCTGGAAACTGCACACCTGGTTCTTGATCCACACAAACATCTGGATACACAGTAGTACTATATAGATCCTGCTTTTAGAAATAAAACATCCAAAACAAGCAGGCAGCAAGAGACCAGGCCGATAGACAGCTGACGTTTCAAGGATGCAATATAAAGGATGCAGCAGGAACAGAAATCTGGCGTTGCAGCAGCTCAGGAGCTCAGTCACTCACCTCCTTTTTCACGCTGCGCAGTAACCGCTGACGGGTCTCTGCCTCTGCAAGGTAAACAAAACCTTTATTTACACACAACAACAAAAACAGGCTTTTTCCTCCCTGATGAAACGTCACATCACGCGCCATGTCTCACCTCCCATTTTTTTTTTTTTTGCTAATTCCAGGGGATATGGATGAGAAGTTCTTGGTGATGGCAGCCTCCTTCTTCCTCTTCCTACAACTGAGATCACGGATGTACGGAAATATGCGCAGGATCTTATCGGTCACCGTGAAACGGTAACGGTGGGTGCGTGAGTCAGTGCCGCGCGCACCCGGGGTGTGGCACCGACGCAATCCGGATTCGTTAAATACAAAATTTCCGCACCAACATCCTTATTCTTCCGCGCATACAACAGATCGGTAATATCACCAGGATTAGAAACACATCTACGACTGTGTCATGACAGCAGGTTTGCACAGCACTTGCATCCACACACACACACACACACACACACACTCGGGTTTTATTGGATGCACGAAAGCCAACCGTGTCGCAGGGAACGTTTTGGCCCCGCCTCTTTTTCCGTGAACCAAGCTGCCTTGTCGATTGATGGAGACGTGAAGCTCGTGCGTCACGTGTCATTTTACGAGCGCACGTTTGGGTTTTTTTTCTTGGATACCTGAGAACCAACACATGACTGAACTTCAGCACCATGGACAGCAACCACATAAAAAAGAACACAATGGCGTGTTTTGTTTTGTTTTGTTTTTAAATCCATAATATGTCCTGTATATTCAGTACAGTGATGGGTAGCTTGACGGACGAAGTGAGGCAAGAGTCACCATGGAACATGATGTTTGCGGATGATATTGTGATATGTGGTGAAAGTAGAAAGGAGATTCAGTTGGGTTTGGAGCAGGGGCGATTCTAGCATCTGATCTTTGGGGGTGCTTAGCCCCCAGAGCTGACAGAGGCACCTGGCTTGAACGACAGTGTTTCCACGTTTATTCCGCATTTAGACTAGACTTAACTAGACAAGAAGACTAGACTAGACAAGACTAGACTTATTCAATGTTTTAACAGAAGCTGACCCAATAAACTATGATATCTACACATTTACAACCACTGACACAAATATTTACGTTATATTTTTAACTAAACAAGACCTACTACTGCATTTGTAATGTTGGAGCTATTCATTTTGAACAGTGGTAATTGTTAATTAATGTGTTATTGTGTATTGTGTAATAATAGTGTGTATTATTATGATTTTACATTAGTTTACATTAGTTTATATTTTTTGTTGATAAGCATGATAAGCAAACGTAAACGCTATGTTACATTAAATAAAATTGACTAACACACGGTGGTCTAGCACCGTAGCACTTGTACAGCTGTGCACAAAAGTATCTCGATATGGATGATAAATGTCGTTTTTATCATTCTGTTCATAGACCAGGGAACATCAGTATTGCATTATGCATATTATTGTGTTGTGTTTAACAATTGTAACTCCAGTCCGTACCTTGACATCTCGCTATGCCAGTAATACTCAGGTGCTATTCGAGTTCCTCATCGGCGTGGAATCCAGTTAAAAAAAACACCATGTCGTAGCAAGCACTCGCGCGGACAGGCAACCCAATCAGAGGGGACGGAAGGAGGAGAGGTACGGTATTTTACTGCTCATAGAACTATCACGTAACAGGTGAATTCAAGAACACACACACATGCCCGCGCACACATTCATTGCTCAGTGCGCAAGGGCACTTATTTCTGAAAATTACGTCCAAAAGCAGTGTTTTTGAGGGTGCTGAGCTAGGGGGTGCTGAGCTCGTTTTTGGGGGTGCTTGAGCACCCCCAAAAATAGGCTAAACACGCCCCTGGTTTGGAGAGATGGAGGTATGCATTGGAACAAAGAGGAATGAAGGTGAGCAGTAGCAAAACAGAATACATGTGCATCAATGAGAATGAGGATGAGAGTGTAGCGAAGATGCAAGGAGTAGACGTAAAGAAAGTTGGTGAATTCAAGTACCTGGGGTCAACTGTGCAGGAAAATGGGGGCTGCGATAGTGAGGTGAGAAAGAGAGTGCAGGCAGGGTGGAGCAGTTGGAGAAGGATTTCAGGAGTCATTTGTGATAGGAAAGTCCCAGCAAAAGTGAAAGGTAAGATATATACGGTAAGACAGTAGTTAGACCAGCTGTGATGCATGGACTGGAGACCGTACCCTTAACGAAGAGACAGGAGGCAAAGTTGGAGGTGGCAGAGTTGAGGATGTTAAGGTTTGCGATGAGAGGTTGGACAGGATAAGGAACGAGCACATCAGAGGGACAGCACATGTGGAGAGCTTGGGAATTAAGCTAAGAGAGATGAGACTGAAATGGTATGGGCACATCCTGAGAAGAGATGCAGAGCATGTGGGAAGGAGAACATTGAGGATGGAGCTGCCAGGCAAACGAAAACGAGGAAGGCCAAAGAGGAGATACATGGATGTGGTGAGAGAGGACATGAAAGTGGCAGGTGTGGTAGAGAAGGATGCAGAAGACAGGGAGCAATGGAGACGAAAGATCCGTTGTGGCGACCCCTAACCAGGAGCAGCCAAAAGAAGAAGAAGAAGAAGATATTTAGTACAGAATTTGTGTTTTTCCTCAGTCCAAGTTGAATGTCAAAAAAACAAAGGCTGAACTCTAAATGTTGTTGTTGTTGTTGTTGTTGTTGTTACTAATGTCATATGATGCACAGGTAGTAGAATGATAGGCCAGTTTGATTAATAGCCTGATGACAATGGTCACTATATCAAATTAGGCAATCATGATGCCGTAAATTCTTGCTGTGTCTTGGTGGGGAGACTGGCAACATGACAAGTTTGACCCCGACCAATCATTGTTCAGGTATTTGCATGTTGTCAGGGAGGAGGGTCAAGAACTTGTCAATCATGGTTACAGAAGGTCGGAGTTGTCAAACTAGGCTATATTTTTTCATCAGGGTGTCATGGAGCATCCTAGATGCCACATCGCTGTTCTTTGATTATGTCACACTACGTATCAGGTCTGTCTGTTGTTCCTGACATTCATATTCGGGTCCGATGCTGGAAGTTTGTCAGCTATGACAAAATGTGAAAATCAGGCTGAATTTGTGTTGTCTGATCCCAGCATTACATTATATTACATTAAGCAGATACTCTTATCCAGAGCGACGTACAACATACCCAGAGCAAGATACTGGGGAGCAGTTGGGGGTTAGGTGCCTTGCTCAAGGGCACTTCAGCCATTCCTGCTGGTCAAGGGAATCAAACTGGCAACCTTTTGGTCCCAACGCTGCTTCTCTAACCATTAGGCCATGGCTTCCTCCATAACACAGAAGTGAACTATTCCTTCTTTGCACTGACCCCAACAAACAAACATTGGCCAAACATTTTATGATGTTCATTACAGTATTTGGATCCATTTCTTCAGCTTCCATTAAGTTATGGCATTGAATTTGTGATACTAGGGTGCTTCATAAGGTGTAATGTTATGACTTTTGTGTAGCTTGCCAGATGGTAAACGAATGTTAGATTAGGTGTGTGCTTTTTATCTCTAATGGGGATCCTACTCAGGCCGTAATACCATTATGTCATTTTCTATAGATGTGGATTCATATTTTGCGCCATCCTAATTTGCCACCTCAATAAAGTAATTGGGTCTAACCCTAAGTAATGGGTTGCCACTGTAAAAGGTCTTGCTATGAGCCTGGGTGACCAAAGTACAGTTGATTTCCACAGTCAAACACACCTACTGAGCATGATCATGAAGTGGTACTGTATGTGCACGGATGAGCAGGGAAATCCCCAAACTGGACGTTTGTCACCCACTTGTTTTACCGTCGAGATTTTAAATTTAGATTGTTTGTTCTGCACTATTCTACTATTCAGTGTGACCTTCTCCTTGGTGATTTTGTTTCTTGATAAATAATTATGAAAAATCCACTTTACACATTTTATAGTTAGCACAGTCCTGTTTACATCTTAAATTTTAAATAAGCTACTTGTGTGCTTTTCCGAAATGATGGTTTCTCATATAGGGCCACAAATACACTACATAGCCAAAAGTATGTGGACACCTGACCATCACATCCATATGTGTTTGTTGAACATCCCAGTCCAGATTTATTCCCCCTTTGCTGTTATAATAAGCTCCACTCTTCTGGGAAGGCTTTCCATTCGATTTTGGAGCATGGCTGAGCTTTTGTGGATTTGTGCTCATTTAGCCACAAAAGAGCATTAGGGAGGTCAGGCACTGCTGTTGGGCGAGGCAAGGAGGTGGAGGTGTGGGGTGAAGTCAGTGTTTCAGTTCATCCCAAAGGTGTTCAGTGGGGATGAGGTCAAGGCTCTTTCCAGACCACTCGAGTTCTTCCACTCCAACATTGGCAAAACTGAAGCATTGTCATGATGGGACATATTTGGACACAGATATACTGAGATATCTATATAAACAAGTCTTAATGATGGATTGTGAAACTGAAACATTGTCATGCAATTCTCAAATGTAATATTTGTTTTTAAAATCCTAAATGGACTTGCTCCACCAATGCTTTGAGTGGAATATGCAAATAGATTCACGAAGGCCATTACAACAGATGACACAGCAATACCATTCAGGAAAATTGGTTTTGGTCAGTCTACAATTTCATTTTACCCATCACATCATTGGTATTCATTTCCCACTGATTTAAGAGATTTGCAAACCATCTCATCTCATTATCTCTAGCCGCTTTATCCTGTTCTACAGGGTCGCAGGCAAGCTGGAGCCTATCCCAGCTGACTACGGGCGAAAGGCGGGGTACACCCTGGACAAGTCGCCAGGTCATCACAGGGCTGACACATAGACACAGACAACCATTCACACTCACATTCACACCTACGGTCAATTTAGAGTCACCAGTTAACCTAACCTGCATGTCTTTGGACTGTGGGGGAAACCGGAGCACCCGGAGGAAACCCACGCGGACACGGGGAGAACATGCAAACTCCACACAGAAAGGCCCTCGCCGGCCACGGGGCTCAAACCCGGACCTTCTTGCTGTGAGGCAACAGCGCTAACCACTACACCACCGTGCCCCCATTTGCAAACCATTCAAAAGTAAAATAATAAAATGAAAATATTATTGCTGGTAAATTCTCAAGTACTACACAGCAAATTCCTCAGTGTTGAATTAAGACTTTCAGAGTTAATTTGTGTCCAATTGGACCTATATAAACAGTAGGGTGTTAAATCAACACTCTGGGTGCTAATTCAACACTGGGGATTTTGCTGTACAAATTATATTTGGTACCTCTCCCAGGGACTCCAAGAAGGCCGGATACTCTATACTGCTATTTGGGCCATAGGCACAAACAACAGCAAGAGCCCTCTCCCCAATCCGAAGGCGCATGGAGACTGGGGACTCCATTGTGTTACTGGGGGACTTCAATGCTCACGTGGGAGATGACAGTGACACCTGGAGGGGCGTGGTTGGGAGGAACGGCCTCCCCGATCTGAACCCGAGTGGTGTTTTGTTATTGGACTTCTGTGCTAGTCATGGTTTGTCCATAACGAACACCATGTTCGAGCATAGGGGTGTCCATAAGTGCACGTGGCACCAGGACACCTTAGGTCGGAGGTCAATGATAGACCTTGTAGTCGTTTCATCTGATCTCCGGCCCTATGTCTTGGACACTCGGGTGAAGAGAGGGGCTGAGCTGTCAACTGATCACCACCTGGTGGTGAGTTGGATCCGCTGGCGGAGGAGGAAGCTGGACAGACCTGGCAGGCCCAAACGTATGGTGAGGGTCTGCTGGGAACGTCTGGCCGAGCACTCTGTCAGGGAGGTCTTTAACTCCCACCTCCGGGAGAGCTTTTCCCAGCTTCCGAGGGAGGCGGGGGACATTGAGTCTGAGTGGACCATGTTCTCTACCTCCATTGTGGACGCAGCTGTTCAGAGCTGTGGCCGCAAGGTCTCCGGTGCCTGTCGTGGCGGCAATCCCCGAACCCGGTGGTGGACACCAGAAGTAAGGGATGCCGTCAAGCTGAAGAAGGAGTCCTATCGGGCCATGTTAACCTCCAGGACTCCCGAGGCAGCTGACGGGTATCGGCAGGCCAGGCGTGCTGCAGCTCGGGCAGTTGCGGAGGCAAAAACTCGGAACTGGGAGGAGTTCGGGGAGGCCATGGAGAAGGACTATCGGTCGGCCTCGAAGAAATTCTGGCAAACCGTCCGGCGCCTCAGGAGGGGGAAGCAGTACTCTGCCAACACTGTTTACAGTGCGGGTGGGGAGCTGTTGACCTCGACTGGGGACATTGTCGGGCGGTGGAAGGAATACTTTGAGGATCTCCTCAATCCCACCGTCATGTCTTCCACTGAGGAGACTGAGGCTGATGACTCAGAGGTGGACTCGTCCATTACCCAAGCCGAAGTCACTGAGGTGGTTTGCAAGCTCCTCGGTGGCAAGGCACCGGGGGTGGATGAGATCCGCCCTGAGTATCTCAAGTCTCTGGATGTTGTGGGGCTGTCTTGGTTGACACGCCTCTGCAACATCGCGTGGCGGTCAGGGACAGTGCCTCTGGAGTGGCAGACTGGGGTGGTGGTCCCTCTTTTTAAGAAAGGGGACCGGAGAGTGTGCCCCAATTATAGGGGAATCACACTTCTCAGCCTCCCAGGGAAGGTTTACTCCAGGGTACTGGAGAGGAGAATTCGACCAATAGTCGAACCTCGGATCCAGGAGGAACAATGCGGTTTTCGTCCTGGTCGCGGAACACTGGACCAGCTCTATACCCTTCATAGGGTGCTCGAGGGTTCATGGGAGTTTGCCCAACCAGTCCACATGTGCTTTGTGGATCTGGAGAAGGCATTCGACCGTGTCCCCCGTAGTATTCTGTGGGGGGTGCTTCGGGAGTATGGGGTTCGGGGCTCTTTGCTAAGGGCTGTCCGGTCCCTGTACGAACGGAGCAGGAGTCTGGTTCGCATTGCCGGCAGTAAGTCAGACCTGTTCCCAGTGCATGTTGGACTCCGGCAGGGCTGCCCTTTGTCACCGGTTCTGTTCATAATTTTTATGGACAGAATTTCTAGGCGCAGCCAGGGGCCAGAAGGAATCCTGTTTGGGAACCACAGGATTTCATCTCTGCTTTTTGCGGATGATGTTGTCCTGTTGGCTTCTTCAAACCAGGACCTTCAGCATGCACTGGGGCGGTTTGCAGTCGAGTGTGAAGCGGCTGGGATGAGAATCAGCACCTCCAAGTCCGAGGCCATGGTTCTCGACCGGAAAAGGGTGGCTTGCCCTCTCCAGGTTGGTGGAGAAGTTCTGCCTCAAGTGGAGGAGTTTAAGTATCTCGGGATCTTGTTCACGAGTGAGGGAAGGATGGAGCGTGAGATCGACAGGCGGATCGGTGCAGCCTCCGCAGTGATGCGGTCGCTTTACCGGTCCGTTGTGGTGAAGAAGGAGCTGAGCCAAAAGGCGAAGCTCTCAATTTACCGGTCGATCTACGTTCCGACTCTCACCTATGGTCATGAGCTTTGGGTAATGACCGAAAGGACAAGATCGCGGATACAAGCGGCCGAAATGAGTTTCCTTCGCAGGGTGGCTGGGCGCTCCCTTAGAGATAGGGTGAGAAGCACAGTCACTCGGGAGGAGCTCGGAGTAGAGCCGCTGCTGCTCCACATCGAGAGGAATCAGCTGAGGTGGCTCGGGCATCTTTTTCGGATGCCTCCTGGACGCCTCCCTGGGGAGGTGTTCCAGGCATGTCCCCCCGGGAGGAGGCCCCGGGGAAGACCCAGGACACGCTGGAGGGACTATGTCTCTCGGCTGGCCTGGGAACGCCTCGGTGTTCTTCCCGAGGAGCTGGCCGAGGTGTCTGGGGAAAGGGAAGTTTGGGCTTCCCTGCTTAGACTGCTGCCTCCGCGACCCGGTCCCGGATAAAGCGGAAGAAGACGAGACGAGACGAGATTATATTTGGTTGTATGGTATGTTTATAATGTTTACTCTGGGTTGTGTCTTTTTAGTCAAGTCAAGTTTATTTTCATAGCATTTTTAACAATAGACATTGTTGCAAAGCAGCTTTACAGAATTTAAATTACTTTAAACACGACCTAATTTTATCCCGAATCTATCCCCAATGAGCAAGCCTGTGGCGACGGTGGCAAGGAAAAACTCCCTCAGATGACATGAGGAAGAAACCTCGAGAGGAACCAAACTCAAAAGGGAACCGATCCTCATTTGGGTGATAACAGACAACATGATTATAACATTTTTAACAGTTTTAACATGAAGTCAGTTTCATTGATGTTAGAACTCTTCATTGATGGAAACTTGAGTGAAAAACTGTTCATGACAACTGCAGTCCTAACATTAGCAAGTCAACTGTAGTCCTCAGCCATAAAAGCATTACTGTAAGTGTCCAGAGCATCTTCCAAGTGTGACTTTCAACTGTCCATATGGGGGCCGTCCTCCACAGGAGCGATTTTAGTGTGTTTGATGTTCTATGTGCCGTGTAAATGAGTTGAAAATTATCCATTTAGTTAAATCCAATGACTGTAAAAAAAAATGGCAGGACTCCATGTCTTTCTGTTAATTTGGTAGTCCCACCCCTTCTCCCAATATCAGGATCCAGCACATCAATCATTTCATTCCCAAGTGTTTGGCGGCGCCAAACATTATACTGCAGCCAGCCAGCAGGGGCGCTAGACCTTTAGTTACTTCTCTTTCTAAAGACCTTACACTGCCCATATTTTTTTTACAGACATTGGTAAAATCTGAAACAATGCCATCATAAATACTGAAGCTGATTAATGTGCAAACTATTATCACTGTCAAATAAATAAAGATAAAGAAAGAAAAAATTACCTAAAATATATTAGCTAAATCTATAACCTGGCGACTTGTCCAGGGTGTACCCCGTCTCTCGCCCGTAGTCAGCTGGGATAGGCTCCAGCTTGCCTGCGACCCTGTAGAAGGATAAAGCGGCTAGAGATAATGAGATGAGATGAGATATTAGCTAAATCTGTGACCTGGCGACTTGTCCAGGGTGTACCCCACCTCTCGCCCATAGTCAGCTGGGATAGGCTCCAGCTTGCCTGCAACCCTGTAGAACAGGATAAAGCGGCTAGAGATAATGAGATGAGATGAGATATTAGCTAAATCTATGACCTGGCGACTTGTCTAGGGTGTACCCCACCTCTCGCCCACAGTCAGCTGGGATAGGTTCCAGCTTGCTTGCGATCCTGTAGAACAGGATAAGCGGCTAAAGATAATGGATGGATGGATATTAGCTAAATCTGTTAATCTTACAGTACAATATGCCCCCAAATCTATTCAGTCTGTGAATAAAATAATAATGATGATACTTTGAACCGGGTGGCACGGTGGTGCAGTGGTTAGTGCTGTCGCCGCACAGCAAGAAGGTCCGGGTTTGAGCCCCATGGCCAGCAAGGGCCTTTCTGTGCGGAGTTTGCATTTTGTCCACGTGGGTTTTCCTCCGGGTGCTCCGGTTTCCCCCCCAGTCCAAAGACATGCAGGTTAGGTTAACTGGTGACTCTAAATTGAGCGTAGGTGTGAATGTGAGTGTGAATGGTTGTCTGTGTCTATGTGTCAGCCCTGTGATGACCTGGCGACTTGTCCAGGGTGTACCCCGCCTTTCGCCCGTAGTCAGCTGGGATAGGCTCCAGCTTGCCTGCGACCCTGTAGAGCAGGATAAAGCGGCTAGAGATAATGAGATGAGATACTTTGAACCTAAACATGTAGGGACCCTATTCTGCAAAACACTGGTTACAAAATTATTGGCACCCTTACAATTAATATTTCGTGAAACCTCCTTAGAGAAAATAACATCCTGAATCATCATCTTGTAATGTCTACCAGGTTTGGATACAAGGGGGTCTTGGACACTTCTCCATGCTGGACATTTCAATCTCCCTTTATGTTATTGATTTTGCACATACGGGATTAACTGTTCTTTTCAGTTCAAACCACATGCTTTCAATAGGGTTCAAATCAAGAGACAGATGATCAATGAAATGTGTTGACTGGAAGTTTATTTAGATAACCTAACCTAACCTCCTGGTAGAGGTGACCAGGATAGTAGATAACTAGCAGAATTCACCATGCCATCAATTTTCACAAGAACTGTTAAACAATATGAATGATCTATTATTATCCATCACCATATTTGACTAGGTACTGGGTTTGGAGGCTTTTTCTGGCATCCAATCTCTTTATCAGTTTCTGCTTTTAGTACGACGTTCTAAGAAAGGTATTCTTTGATGTAATATCTTGTATAAAGCATGCTGTTATGGAAGTGTTGTTGAATAGTTGATTATGAAACAACCCCAAGAAACCATGAACTTTCCTTGCCTCCTCCTCACTATACATATTTTACTAAGGGTGCCAATAACTCTGAATGGCAGCATATTTAACTGGTAATAGAAGTTTATGACTACCGATTACGCAAACTTGACTCAGTTATTTGCCTCAAACAACATTTTGTGGTTCTGGGGCAATGATTTAATCTATTAAGCTATTTCAAAGCATTAGTTTTCTTTCTTTGGAGTCTTTTCAAATCCATGCTGATGTATCAATCACCATAAGTGTATTGAAATAATCCTCAATGTTTCTTGATGTAATTAGATGAAATGAAAAATTTTGATCTCCTCCGTTCCATTGCAAGTCTCCAATCAATTAAAAACACACACACACACAAAACAACTCTTGTCTAAAATCTTTGGGTTGTTGGTTAGATAACCTTTTAATTCTTTGTACAAATGACCTGGAAAATATATAGAACATGATAAAATAAAGCAGTGGAGCAAACCTTAGCAAAAGTTTATAAATTCATGCAGAAAACCTTTGGAAAACTGAATTACAGTCCAGAAGGATGGTTTGTGTTTGGATTTTATAGATACTAATGGGTCACCTAAGATCCTGCGGGTGGAGCTTCGTGAACATGGGCAGGAATGGGGGCATGAGCTCAAAGAGTAAAATAAAATAATCTGACAGAGTCCCATATAGAGGCAATTACACTATGCTCAATCCTCCAGATCTTTAAATGACATGACATGTTTTAATTTGGCATATAGTTCTGAGTTGGAAAAAAATCTTTCTATCACCAGAGGCCAAAAAATGCAATTTGTGCCTGTTGGAGGGTGACCGTGTTCAGCAGTGAATTTATTTGTGATGTCACACTCCACAGTAATGGTTAATGGCTCCAGTGTAAATTTCAAAAATTTGCACATTTGCATTATTATTTCATTTCTTTTTTTGAACCTAGCCTACTAGTTTTTAATAATATAATAAAAAGCTTGGCGGCATGGTGGTGTAGTGGTTAGCGCTGTCGCCTCACAGCAAGAAGGTCCGGGTTTGAGCCCCGTGGCCGGCAAGGGCCTTTCTGTGTGGAGTTTGCATGTCTTGCGTGGGTTTCCTCTGGGTGCTCCGGTTTCCGCCACAGTCCAAAGACATGCAGGTTAGGTTAACTGGTGACTCTAAATTGACCGTAGGTGTGAATGGTTGTCTGTGTCTATGTATCAGCCCTGTGATGACCTGGCGACTTGTCCAGGGTGTACCCCACCTTTCGCCCGTAGTCAGCTGGGATAGGCTCCAGCTTGCCTGCGACCCTGTAGAACAGGATAAAGCGGCTACAGATAATGAGATGAGATAAAAAGCTTTAGTTGTGCTTGGTTTTATCTCTGTACCAATGTTATTGTCGAGAGGTGATTTGTTTGCCCAGTAGGGGGCTCAGACCTCTCCCATTTCCCATTACCCTGTTCACTAGCAGCTAAACACATAGTCATGATGCTCTACACACAGAAACCCAAGTGTCCTGACTAATCTTATAACAGACTTGCAGCGATAAAATAATACTGTAGCAGTTCTATATGAGTGGGTGGAGCACAGAGGACGGCAGGACAGAGATCAGGTTTATAAATAGGCTTTATTGCCACACTTTTCAGTCTAACAATATCTTGCACCAATAGACACACACGCAACCGGCATCTAGCTTGGGGATGAGCCCCTCTGCTCTCTGCTCTCCCTCTTTAAGTAGGGCGCAGTCACTGGGAAGACACACACAAACACAGGTTAATTGACGTCAGGTGTAGTGATTCTGCCACTTACCTTCCCTGACTCCACCCTCCTGTCACAGACCGGCACTTGACCATGCCCCCGCTGCCACATACCCCCACCGCCCGACTCAGGCCGTCTGGCCTGCAGCTGACTCCCCCCCCCCCGACGGATGATCTGCGCGTTGGCATCCTTCATGCGGTGGAGCCACTGGAGGGGCGCGTGGTCCAAACAGAGGGTGAAAGGGCGCCCCAGCAGGTAGTACCGGAGGGTGAGGACCGCCCACTTGATGGCCAGACACTCTTTCTCTATGGTGCTGTAGCGCCCCTCACGCACCGACAGCTTCCTGCTGATGTACAGGACGGGGCGGTCCTCCACCTCCTGGGACAAAACCGCCCCCAGCCCCCTGTCCGACGCGTCAGTCTGCAAAATAAAGGGGAGAGAAAAGTCAGGGGAGTGTAAAAGTGGCCCCCCACACAGTGCAGCCTTTACCTCAGAAAAAGCCCGCTGGCATTGCTCCGTCCACTGGACTGGATCTAGGGCCCCCTTTTTCGTGAGATCAGTCAGCGGGCTGGTGACGTCCGAATAATTAGGTATAAACCTACGATAATAGCCAGCCAGCCCCAGGAACTGTCTCACCCCCTTTTTGGTCTTGTGCCTCGGGCAGGCCGCAATTGCTGCAGTCTTGTTAATTTGGGGACGCGCCTGCCCGTTGCCCAAGTGGAAGCCCAGATAACGTACTTCCACCCGCCCAATTGCACACTTCTTTGGGTTGGCCGTGAGACCCGCTCGCCTCAGCGACTTAAGGACGGCCCTTAGATGTTCGAGGTGCCTCGGCCAGTCATTACTATATACGATGATGTCGTCGAGATAGGCGGCCGCATAGGTGGCATGGGGGCGGAGGACCCTGTCCATTAGCCGCTGAAACGTAACGGGCGCCCCAAACAGCCCAAACGGAAGTGTGACGAATTGGTGTAAACCAAACGGTGTGGAAAAGGCCGTTTTTTCTCGGGATAGTGGAGTCAAGGGGATCTGCCAATATCCCTTCGTCAAATCCAGTGTCGAATAAAAGCAAGCCATGCCGAGTCGATCGAGCAACTCATCAATACGAGGCATTGGGTACGCGTCGAATTTAGACACCACGTTGACTTTTCTATAGTCCACACAGAACCGGACCGACCCGTCGGCCTTGGGTACCAAGACCACCGGGCTGCTCCAGTCACTGTGGGACTCCTCGACGATGCCCATTTCGAGCATGGTCTCAAGTTCTTCCCGAACCACCTTTTTTTTTGTGTTCGGGTAGCCTGTAAGGGCGGCTACGCACTACCACCCCCGGGGGCGTCTCTACCCAGCAAACACAAAAACGTTTATATAATGTTGTATAAACGTTTGGCTAACGTTTCAGAAACGTTACAAAATAACGTTTATAAAACGAAAATTTGTGGACAATTTTTTCGTTTTATAAACGTTTGAAAAAACGTTATATAAACGTTTGAAAAACATTCTGGAAACCATCATACAACATTCTGGAAACGTTTCAGAAACGTTTTTTAAAACATTGTATAAACGTTTCTTAAAACCATTTAAAAACAATAGTAAAATGTTTCTTTAATGTTTTAGAAACGTTATTAGAAACATGTTAATACCTCATCTCATTTCCTCTAGCCGCTTTATCCTTCTACAGGGTCGCAGGCAAGCTGGAGCCTATCCCAGCTGACTACGGGCGAAAGGCGGGGTACACCCTGGACAAGTCACCAGGTCATCACAGGGCTGACACATAGACACAGACAACCATTCACACCTACAGTCAATTTAGAGTCACCAGTTAACCTAACCTGCATGTCTTTGGACTGTGGGGGAAACTGGAGCACCCGGAGGAAACCCACGCAGACACGGAGAGAACATGCAAACTCCACACAGAAAGGCCCTCGCCGGCCCCGGGGCTTGAACCCAGGACCTTCTTGCTGTGAGGCGACAGCGCTAACCACTACACCACCGTGCCGCCCATGTTAATACCTGTTAAACTTATAATATAACAACACATTTTTGTTATTGCACTTAAGTTTATTTCATTCCTCTTTGCAAGTTCAACAAAACCGATTTGAGAGCAGAGTTTTTTTACATAGACAATATTCACATTTACATATAAAGCCCTCATGAACAGCAAAAATGATAAAGATACTAGTATTAAAAATTTATCTAAATTTATTAAAGAAGCCTTGCTACTAAGAACCAGAACATTAAAGTTAACGTAATCATAGCAAATGCGCAAAATCAGTTAAAAGTTGAAATAAAAAAGCAAATTAAATCAAATAAGTTGTTTGGCCAAAGCTGCGGATCTTCGATGAAGGAGATTTTCTAAGATAACTTCTAAGTGGACCCGGCCTTCTCGATCTTGTCCCAACAGCAACACGCTCAAAATGGCGCTACTTCCAGTCCCTGCGCCTGCGCAAAGACATAGGTCGCGCAGGCGCAGGGAACCAGCGAACAAAATGCCAGGGCCAAAAGGGCGTGTATTTTAGCAAATATAAAACGACGAATGGTCGTCTATCCAAATTATTCAAACCATACTTGATAATTACGAGACTAGAGCCACACATTTAATGATTTATCTATCTATCTAGATCTACATCTAAAAAATATTTAGCTAGATCGAAGGTTTTTTTTTCAACGTTTATTAAACGTTTATACAACCACTTATTTTCCATAAAATTATTCCCATGTTTTTTGATACTTTTTAAAAACGTCATCATGTAGTGTTTATAATCACACAATTAATTGTAGAAATTTTAATATTATCTGTTTTAGCCAGAAGTCTCCGAATATGTATAACGTTTTATAAACATTTCATAAACGTTGTGAATGAAACGTTTTAAAGAGAACGTTTATAAAACGTCAATAAAACGTTACTCATTTACTGATTATTTTGATAATTGTAATACAATCATTATGACATCTTAATATCTAAAAATACCAAGAGATGATAAAAAATGTGCCACGGGTCAGCAAATATGACTATTAAATTTTCACCAACGTTTCATAAACGTTTCATAAACGTTTAATAAAACCTAACCTTAATGCAACCCAAATGAAACATTTTATAAACGTTTTGTGTTTGCTGGGTATGTGGTGCTCTATGAGGTTAGTGCGACCAGGCAGGGGCGAGAACACATCCGAAAACTCGGTCTGCAACTGGGCGACCTCCGTGAGTTGGGTCGGGGAGAGGTTGTCTCCACAGGGGACCGGAGAGGTACGTGATGCCAATGCCCCTTTTTGAACCTCCGGCCCCAGCTCCGCCTTCTCCGGAACCACCGACACCAACGCCACGGGGACCTCCTCATTCCAGAGTTTAAGCAGATTGAGGTGGTAAATCTGTAGCGCCCCACCCCTATCCGTTCGCCTCACCTCGTAGTCGACGTCCCCGACTCGCCGTGTGACCTCAAAGGGTCCTTGCCACTTGGCAATCAATTTGGAGCTCGATGTGGGCAACAGTACGAGTACCTTATCTCCCGATGTGAACTCCCTAAGGCGCGTACCCTTGTTGTACAGGCGGGCTTGCCGTTCTTGGGCCTGCCGCAAATTCTCCTGGGTTAGGTGGGTGAGCATGTGGAGTTTTGCGCGCAGGTCCATAACGTATTGAATTTCGTTCTTACTTTGTGAAGGTCCCTCCTCCCAATTTTCCCGCAGCACGTCTAGAATGCCGCGCAGCTTACGCCCATATAATAATTCGAATGGGGAGAACCCCGTGGAAGCTTGGGGGACCTCTCGCACTGAAAACAACAAGGGCTTGAGCCACTTATCCCAATTACGTGCATCCTCACTTACGAATTTTTTAATGATATTCTTGAGGGTGCGATTGAACCGTTCCACTAAACCATCCGTTTGTGGGTGATACACGCTGGTGCGGATTGGCTTAATCCCCAATAACCCATACAGTTCGCGCAGTGTCCGTGACATAAATGTGGTGCCTTGATCAGTCAGAATCTCTTTCGGGATTCCAACTCGGGAGATAACGCGGAAGAGTGCCTCCGCAATACTGCGTGCTGAGATATTGCGCAGAGGCACTGCTTCTGGGTATCGCGTTGCACAGTCCACCAGAACTAATATAAAGCGGTACCCTCGTGCTGACCGATCTAATGGCCCGACGAGATCCATCCTGATTCTTTCAAGCGGGGTCTCGATTAATGGAAGAGGGCGCAAAGGCACTTTTGGAATGGCCGCTGGATTTACTAACTGGCATTCGCGGCATGCCGTACACCACCTACGAACATCGCCGCGAATCCCCGGCCAATAGAATCGGGCCATTATTCGGGCTAGTGTTTTATCCTGCCCTAAGTGTCCAGCCATGGGATTAAAGTGAGCCGCCTGGAATACCAATTCCCGGTGGCTCTTCAGAATTAAAAGTTGCATGACTCGCTCTTTAGTTTGAGTGTCCTGCGTCACTCAGTATAACCTATCCTTCATAATCGCGAAGTAGGGGAAGGACGGGGTGGCGTTCGGCTGGAGCGTTTGACCATCGATTACTCTCACTTGGTCAAACTCATGTCGCAGAGTCTCGTCTCGCGACTGCTCTAATGGGAAATCTGCGAGGGATTCCCCAAGAGAGAGAGGAGGGGCCGGCGGCTCCTCACTCTGATGCGGAGATGACGTAGACGGCTCTGTGACAGCTGCTCCTGCCAAAGCAACACCGGGACCTCCCCCCGTTAAGTGGCAGGACCCACTCTTGACTAAGTGTGTCATTAAGTCCCGAAATCCCGGCCAATCAGTCCCCAAAATTAAAGATTGGGTAAGGCGAGGATTAACCGCCGCCTTCACTATAACTTTTTCCCCTCGGAAAAAAATGTGGACCGACACCAAAGGGTAGCTGTGAACGTCCCCGTGCACACCCAACACCTTCACCCCCTGTGCTCCCCCCAATGCCTCGTTTTGCACCAGGCTTTGGTGAATTGAGGTCTGATTACAACCAGAATCCACCAACGCCTGATATGTATCCCCTTGAATACTCACCGGTATGCAATACGCTCCGGCCCGATCGAGGGCGGCCTCTGGCACGTCGGGGATCCGAACCACCGCGCCCACTTCCATCGCCGTGCACTGCTGTTGAAGGTGGCCTGGCTCCCCGCAGTGCCAGCAAACCAGCCCGGGCTTTCCCTCTGCACCGGTGTTATGGGGCTCACTCACCTGAGGGGGGGGAGAGACAGACACAGAAGGGAGAAACGGGAGGGCACTGCAGGTGTGGCGGGCCGGCTGGGGTGGGGGAATGGGGCGAGGACGGGACACAGGAGGAGAGAGAAGAGGAGAGAAGAGAAGACGCCGTCTGCTGTCCTGCCGCCGGAACAGCCGCCAAATGATCCTCCGCCAGCTCGACTGCCTGAGCCAGCGACGCCGGGCGGTGGCACTGGACCCACTCCGCGGTTCCTACTGGTAAGCAAGTGATGAATTGCTCCAGCACCACCTGGTCGATGATCCCCTCGGCGTCGCGGTTGTCAGCCCTCAACCACCGCCAGCAGGTGTCCTGGAGCTGCTGGCCAAACGCGAACAGCCGGCCTACTTCCTCCAAGCGCAAAGCGCGGAAGCACTGGCGCTGCTGCTCTGGGGTGTGCCCCACACGCTGGAGGACGGCCCAGCGGAGGTCCGTGTAGGCCAGCCGGCGGTCGGCGGGGAGCTGTAGCGCAGCCAGCTGTGCCTCTCCCGTTAGCAGGGGGAGGAGGCGCGCCGCGCGCTGCGCGCTGCTCCATCGGCCACCCCGAGGCTTCTGCAACTTGCTCGAAGAGCGTGATAAAAGCCTCGGGGTCGTCCTGTGGACCCATCTTGGTTATAGTGAGGGGAGACAGGCCCGCGGCGGGAGCGCTGGTGGATCCCGCCGACGCGAGGAGGTGCTGGAACGCCTCTCGGTCTTCTTGCTGGGCCAGCACCAGGGCCTCGAAGCTCCATTCTTGTTCCTTTCGGAGGGTGACGAGCGCCTGGTGCTGCCTTTGCTGGGCCGTGGCGAGGGCGTGGACCAGGTCGGCGAACGGGGAGGACTCCATGGGGCTGATCGGCTGGTGCTCCACTATGTCCCGGGTTTCGGCACCACTGTAGCAGTTCTATATGAGTGGGTGGAGCACAGAGGACGGCAGGACAGAGATCAGGTTTATAAATAGGCTTTATTGCCACACTTTTCAGTCTAACAATATCTTGCACCAATAGACACACACGCAACCGGCGTCTAGCTTGGGGATGAGCCCCTCTGCTCTCTGCTCTCCCTCTTTAAGTAGGGCGCGGTCACTGGGAAGACACACACAAACACAGGTTAACTGACGTCAGGTGTAGTGATTCTGCCACTTATCTTCCCTGACTCCGCCCTCCTGTCACAGATCGGCGCTTGACCACGCCCCCGCTGCCACAAATACATTTGTTTATACTGATTGAAAATGTCAGATAAGCCGATTTCCATTCGGCCAGTGGAATGGAATGCCAGCGTGCCGCAAGAAAGGGTTAAGAGTAAATAATCTGATGTTGATGCCAAAAATTTAAACCTTACAGTACATCAGTGTATGTTTAGCATGGAAAGACAGGGACCACGCTTAAAGCTAGCTCATCTCATCTCATTATCTCTAGTCGCTTTATCCTGTTCTACAGGGTCGCAGGCAAGCTAGAGCCTATCCCAGCTGACTATGGGCGAAAGGCGGGGTACACCCTGGACAAGTCGCCAGGTTATAATAATAATAATAATAATAATGACACAAATATCCAGATCAGTTGTAGTTATTATTAGAAATCATTATACCGTTAAAGGATAGGTAATTTTGGAGAAATCAATGAAAGTAAGCTCGATTTTGAAAGAAAACTCCATCCTTTTAGCCCTTCTTCCAAAGCCGCTCCTCAAAAACACGTAACGCGTACTGCCTGATTACTGATGAAGGAGGAGTCGATGAGAGAGAATATTGAGGAGACGAGTGTAGCGCGTTGTTATTGTATCCAACTACCTCATATCTCATTCACATAAAAGAAAGCACCTAATATTATCACAATGGATGTAAACAACAAACATGGCTATTGTTAGTTTGACTAGCTTGCTACATCACAGGTATTTAGCAGACACTCTTAACCAGACCGACATACAACAGGACCCTGACACACCCCACACAGGGAGCAGTTGGGGGTTAGATGCGTTGCTCAATGGCACTTCATCCATTCCTACTGGTCCAGGGAATCAAACCAGGAACCTTTTTGTCCCAAAGCTACGTCGCTAACCTCTAGGCCATGGCTTCCTCCATAGAGAAGCTAAAGATTGCTAGCTTTAGCAATGACTCTGGTCACATGCAATGAGTGCACACAGACCATCCAATCATTTCATTTGGAAGATGGTGTAATGATTGGATGCATTTTTTTTTACAGCCCTGTGACTTCCACAGAGGACTTCTTTTTTCCAGTTTATTGTCAGAGCATTTGATTCATTCATTTCTGTCATGATCCATCCTTCCATTATCTGTAGCCACTTATCCTGTACAGGGTCGCGGGCAAGCTAGAGCCTATCGCAGCTGACTATGGGTGAGAGGCGGGGTACACCCTGGATAAGTCGTCAGGTCACTGCAGGGCTGACACATAGAGACAAACAACTATTCACACTCACATTCACACCTACCGTCAATTTAGAGCCACCAGTTAACCTAACCTGCATGTCTTTGGACTGTGGGGGAAACCAGAAGAAACCCATGCAGACGGGGAGAACATGCAAACTCCACACAGAAAGGCCCCTGTCGGCCACTGGGCTTGAACCCAGAACCTTCTTGCTGTGAGGCGACAGCGCTAACCACTACACCACCCTTCTGTCATGATGTAAAAAAAGAATTTCAAGAAATTATATATATATTATTCTAAAAAATTACTTAGCCTACCTTTAAAACGTACCTGCGTTTGTGCAAATAAGTTGAAATCACATTCAGTCAAAAAATGTGGGATAGAAATAAATAGAAAGAAAAGTAGAAAAAAAATCTCATTGGCGAGCAAAAATAATTAAAAATAAAGAAAAACTTTATTCATCACACACTTGTGAAATTCCTCTCTGCATTTAACCCATCTGAAGCAGTGAACACACACGTCAGCAATGAGCACACACACATACCCAGAGCAGTGGGCAGCCATGCTAACAGCGCCCAGGGAGCAGTTAGGAGTTAGGTGCCTCACTCAAGGGCACCTCAGCCCAAGGCCATCATTTCTGTCATGATCCATCCCTCCATTATCTGTAGCCACTTATCCTGTTCTACAGGGTCACGGGTGCAAGCTGGAGCCTATCCCAGCTGACTATGGGCGAAAGGCGGGGTACACCCTGGACAAGTCACCAGATCATCACAGGGCTGACACATAGAGGCACACAACCATTCACACCTACAGTCAGTTTAGAGCCACCAATTAGCCTAACCTGCATGTCTTTGGATTGTGGGGGAAACCGGAGCACCCAGAGGGGACCCGGGGAGAACATGCAAACTCCACACAGAAAGGCCCCACCAGCTGCTGGACTCGAACCCAGAACCGTCTTGCTGTGAGGCGACCGTGCTAACCACTTACACCACCATGCCGCACTTCATCCATTCCTGCTGGTCCAGGGAATCAAACCAGGCACCTTTTTGTCCCAAAGCTATGTCTCTAACCTCTTGGCCACGGCTTCCTCCATAGAGAAGCTAACAACCCCCACCCCAACAAACTGAAGACTTGAACTGACTTCATTGCACTATCACTATTTGCACTACTGTTTATTCATATTATGTTTTGTAGATACTGCAAATATCTATGTAGCACTACAGTTCATTCATATTGCACATTTTGAACATATTGTAAATATCTATCACATCATTATACCATTCCATACCCTGTAATTCCTGTACATTTATATTTATGTATATTACACTTATGTTATTTACTGCTATGCACTTCTGGTTAGATGTAATCTGCATTTCGTTGCCTTGTACCTGTGACATGTGCAATGACAAAGTTGAATCGAATCTAATCAAATCAAATCAAATCAAATCAAATCAAATCAAATCAAATCTAATCTAATCTAATCTAATCTAATCTAATCTTCTTCTTTTAGCTGCTCTCGATTAAGGGTCGCCACAGCGGATCTTTCATCTCCATTGCTCCCTGTCTTCCGCATCCTTCTCTACCACACCTGCCACTTTCATGTCCTCTCTCACCACATCCATGTATCTCCACTTTGGCCTTCCTCATTTTCGTTTGCCTGGCAGCTCCATCCTCAATATTCTCCTTCCCACATGCTCTGCATCTCTTCTCAGGATGTGCCCGTACCATCTCAGTCTCATCTCTCTTAGCTTAATTCCCAAGCTCTCCACATGTGCTGTCCCTCTGATGTGCTCGTTCCTTATCCTGTCCGACCTCGTCACTCCCATCGCAAACCTTAATATCCTCAACTCCGCCACCTCCAGCTTTGCCTCCTGTCTCTTCGTTAAGGGTACGGTCTCCAGTCCATAAAAATGTAAAAACGAGTGAGTATATGTTTAGGTGCAAGCCAGGCATTAAAATATCCGTTACCTGGTTTTCTTCCACACAGATAGAAGGCTAATCTGTCCATCAGTTCGTACTGGATCTCCACCAACCTGTCAGCCAGCTCCTGATGTCCTGCTTGTCTAAGAAAGACACCAAAAGCAGAATTTACATTTTCATTTTTAAAACTCAATTTAGGATTAAAAAAAAATACTGCATGGATCGAAAAACAACAGGATTTTAAATGGTTATGAAATGGCAAAATATCACAGACTGTCATGAAACTTTAAGCAGCATGTTGTTCATTTGAATCAAACCCTGGTGCATTTCATTTCAGTGCAGATCGCTCAAACAACAAACACAGAAACCCAACTCAAGCATCTCAATCAATCAATATTTCTTTTTTGTCTTGAGGCCAGATATTACAAATCATACAGTATGTGCTGTCCCTCTGATGTGCTCGTTCCTTATCCTGTCCAACCTCGTCACTCCCATCGCAAACCTTAACATCCTCGACTCCGCCACCTCCAACTTTGCCTCCTGTCTCTTCATTAAGGGTACGGTCTCCGATCCATACATCACAGCTGGTCTCACTATACATCACAGACTGTATTTACATGAGCTGCTATTATTATTATTATAATGGGCGGCACGGTGGTGTAGTGGTTAGCGCTGTCGCCTCACAGCAAGAAGGTCCGGGTTCGAGCCCCATGGCCGGCGAGGGCCTTTCTGTGCGGAGTTTGCATGTTCTCCCCGTGTCCGCGTGGGTTTCCTCCGGGTGCTCCGGTTTCCCCCACAGTCCAAAGACATGCAGGTTAGGTTAACTGGTGACTCTAAATTGACCGTAGGTGTGAATGTGAGTGTGAATGGTTGTCTGTGTCTATGTGTCAGCCCTGTGATGACCTGGCGACTTGTCCAGGGTGTACCCCGCCTCTCGCCCGTAGTCAGCTGGGATAGACTCCAGCTTGCCTGCGACCCTGTAGAACAGGATAAAGCGGCTAGAGATAATGAGATGGGTTTCCTGATCCCTGCACTACGATCCACATTTACAAGCTCGCAATCTAAAGCTAGCAATCTTTAGATTAGATTAGATTAGATTAGATTAGATTATTGAGATGGTATGGGCACATCTCTTCTCAGGATGTGCCCATACCATCTCTCTTAGCTTGATTCCTAAGCTCTCCACATGTGCTGTCCGTCTGATGTGTTCGTTCCTTCTCCTGTCCAACCTCCCATCGCAAACCTTAACATCCTCGACTCCGCCACCTCCAACTTTGCCTCCTGTCTCTTCGTCTAATCTAATCTAATCTAATCTAATCTAATCTAATCTAATCTAATCTAATCTAATCTAATCTAATCTAATCTAATCTAATCTAATCTAATCTAATCTAAAGAGTGCTAGCTTTAGATTGTTAGCTTGTAAATGTGGATCGTAGTGCAGGGATCAGGAAACTAATATAATAATAATAATAATAATTGCTCATGTAAATACAGTCTGTTGCTTGGTTGTTTGGCAGTTGCTCCGCCCACTTCGTCACCTCAGCATTCCGGAAGTTGAAAAAAAAAAAAAAAAAACCTCAGGCTGTAGTGGAGGAGCGGAGAACAAGGGCGGAACTGTTTTCATTTATTCCGCTTTAAAATACTATATATTCATTCGGCGGTCGGTTTTCACTATATATTATATATATTTTTTAATAATTGTAAGTATTGCGTCTCACGAATGTGAAAGAAGAAGCGCATTTCGAGGAGTTTTTGCAGTAAAAGGATGTCAATGAGGCCTCGCAACAGGGAAATCTGCGCTGACTGCAGCGCCCCTGGTGAGTCAGAGCTCCACTGGGCTCAGGAGCGACTTTATCCATCTTTATTCTCCTTTATTCACCGCTTGGATAAACAGACTGAAGAACAAAACTTCGGTTGGTTCACAGCTGACTGCAAAAAAAAAAACCGTTTTACTGCAGCTTGTTACTTCTTTTACTAGCTGGCAGGTTAGCTAGCTAGCTAGCTGGCTAAAGTGATAGCGAATACGATATCTGAACTGAAGCTCGCTGGCTGAACGCCCGGACACAACATTTTCTCTTATTAATGTATATATATTTTCTAAAATTAATTCTTTTTTTGCCTGCGTCACATAACAGTATCATATTATGTGCTCAATTTCAAGCTGACGTTCGTTCTTCTTTCCCTATCCGTATTCCGCCCCCTCTGCTAGGATTGGCTGAGTTGAACGTCTGTCTGATTTTTGGGCGGCTTGTAAATGTGGATCGTAGTGCAGCGATCAGGAAACTCGTAGCCAATTACAGTGAAGAAGGCGGAACGTTGTCGGAATACAGGTGTCACTTATACCTTATAATAAACCACAACAACAACAGTAGTATCTAGTAATAGTCTTTTACATAGGAATAGACAAAGACTAAACGTACAAGGAAAGAAAGCTACACTTAAGCTTAAAAAAAGTTTTAAAAGCACACCAAGGAATCACAGTGAAGAAAAATCAAAGCTCTTGTAATATTTGTAATAGATTGTTGTAATATTTAACAACATTTGTCATTATATATTGTTGTTCTTGGTAAATAGGAATAATGCAATTTGATCCAAGGTGAAGAATTTTCCAGGGAGCTCTAAAACCAGCAGATCAGTTACAATAGAAGTCAATATCTATAAATCTCAGCCTTTATGAGGTTTGCTGGATTGACCGACAGTACAAATCAGATTCAGGTTTATTATAAAGCCCTTTAAAAACAACAACGGTTGACCAAAGTGCTGAACAGTCCAACTAAGTAAAGAGTCAAACATATGGCCTAAAAGCCATATGTTTAAAATTTTTTCTTAAATCTTTACCGTCTTGCTCTTGTGAAAGTTATTTATTTATTTTTTCCATCCTTCAGAGCCTCGATGGGCCTCAATCAATAGAGGAGTCCTTATTTGTGACGAGTGCTGCAGTATACACCGAGGTCTGGGTCGTCACAGCTCGCAGGTCCGCCATCTGACCCACACGCCGTGGCCTCCGTCGCAATTACAGGTACAGTGGTTTTTTTTTTTTTTTTTGCACGACCGTTTGTTGTTCCACATTGGGCACAGCGCTGCGGTCGCTATCAGGAAATGAAGCATTGTGTCGCAGTTCCTCAAATAAAAATAGAATAAAGTCGTGTGGCTCGGGCTTGTCTTGTGGCTTGTTTCATGCTGCTGTTCCTTCCTCATGTGCTGCTTTTGTGTTTCAGCTTTACTCTTTGTCCATAGGAGATGAATCTGTGTTTCTTTAAATATAACGCGTGATGTCGTCATGTTTCACCCGCAGATGGTCCAGACTTTATATAACAATGGGGCGAATTCAATTTGGGAGCACAGTCTTCTCGACCCTTCCTCGATTATGAGCGGAAAACGCAAAGCCAATCCACAGGACAGAGTGCAGTAAGTGATTGAGTTCATAGACTAGAAGTCAATGTAACTTGTACAGGACTTTTATACAGAACAGGTGAGTTTGGTTATGGACAGCATAACAGAGTTTGAAGTAAGAAATAAGGTGTAAAACACTTGGTGACATCAGTTCTAGGAAAATTATCAATTTTTTTTTTGTACATTTCCATTTGCCTAATACACTCACCGGTCACTTTAATAGGAACTTGTTCTTGATTCTGATATTCTTGTTCTTGGCTGCAGAAGTGGAACCCAATGTGTTCTTCTGCTGTTGCATGCTGAGATGCTTTTCTGCTCACCACGGTTGTAAAGCGTTACTATATCCTTCCTGGGAGCTCGAACCAACCTGTCCATTTTCGTCTGACCTCTATCAACAAGACGTTTGTTTTCACCCACAGAGCGGTCATCGCTCACTGAGTGTTTTGTTTGTCGCATCATTCTGTGTAAACTCTAGAGACTGTCGTGTGTGAAAACCCCAGGAGATCAGCAGTTTCTGAAATACTCAAACCAGCACATCTGACATCGTGAAAGTCACAATTTGAGAGATCACAATTTTTCCCCATTCTGATGTTTGAATCAACATGAACTGAAGCTCTTGTTTTGTATCTGCGTGATTTGATGCCTTGTGTTGCTGTCAATGGATTGGCTGATTTTTAGAGAACTGCATAAAACAAACGGCAGGTGTATTTATTGCGTGTTCCTAATAAAGTGGCCAGTGAGTGTATGTTAGATTTCCGTCACCATTTTTTTTAAGTTACTGTGATAAGCAAACGCAGCCTGTCATGCTACCAAGAAACCTCAAAGTATGATGCGATGCAATGCACTGATACTGCAGACTCCTTCCAAAAAAAAAAGTTATAGATATAAATATCCAAATGACCAATCAGAATCGAGAATTCAACACGTATGAAAATTTACCAAAGTGCTTATTTCTTACTGTCTTTCAATCCGTGTCTGTTTAGTCCCAACAAAACGGAGTTCATAAAGGCCAAATACCAGATGTTGGCTTTTGTTCATCGGATGCCATGTCGCGAGGACGACAGCGTGACTGCGAAGGATCTGAGTAAAGTAAGAACCAGAAAACAGGAATTTACTGGAAGATAACGTTTCCTCTTTTACCTCACCACGTCTTTCCTCTTTTGAATATGAACCGTAACGTAATTTGTCTTCAAATCCGTCTTGTCACCTTTCACAGCGAGAACGCTCGATTATGATTTTCGATTCATTTTCAGCAACTCCACTCGAGCGTGCGCACCGGGAACCTGGAGACGTGTCTCAGGCTGTTGTCTTTGGGAGCGCAGGCCAACTTCTTCCATCCAGTAAGTTTCTGCTGTTTGTCTTTTCTCCTCTTCTTTTTTTTTTTTCGTTATTTGTCATGCTAGAGTTTCGATATTAGTTTTCAATCTGCAAGTCATTAAAATATGAGAACAGCAATAAATAAAAAGTAATAAAGCCCTAAATGCCAGATTAAAAGAAAGTATGACCGGGGAGTTGTGGAATATTTTCCTGCTAATAATTTAAGCTCTGTGAAATTCCTTGCTTTCAGAAGCAAATAACCAGTGAATAGTGACAGCTATTAAACGTTCTTGCTTGGTTCAAGGCTATAAATAAAACGCTTCGTGTTACCACTCTAGTGTCACCGACTCTGAAATAGAAGCATCCGCGTCTTAGTGTCCCTGCTTTTTAAGCTCATTCATGTCCCACTCTGTCTCTCACATACCCCTTTTCCACCAAATCAGTTCCAGGGCTGGTTCGGGGCTGGTGCTGGTTCACAGCTCGTTCAACTTGCGAGCCAGCTGAGAACCAGTTTGCTTTTCCATAGCTTGCGGTGCTAAGGGAAGCCACGTCATTATGTCGCTGTATACGTCAGTTACATTGTTGTATACGTCAGTTACGTCGCTACGTTTGCATAAACCTTGGTGCGAATATCGAAGCAAAAACAACACGGAAGAAGCAGCAGCAACACCAACAATAATAATGGATGACTTCGCGTTTGTACAGCTGCTGTTTCTCGTCGCTTAAAAATGGCGATCTTTCGCGGTCTTGTTATTGTTGTTGGTCTTAACAACTCCGCAACACCCCCCCCCCCCCCCCCCCCCCGCTGACGTAAGCGGTTCTTTCCTCTGGCCCAGCAGAGAGTTGGTGCTAGCCTGGAACCGGTTTTTCTGGCCCCAGAGCCAGTTCTTTGTCAGTGGAAACAGAAAACCCGGTTCCAAACTAAGCACTGGCCCCGAACCAGCCCTGGAACTGCTTTGGTGGAAAAGGGGCAACGGAAAGGTTGTTAAAGTCTTTAAAAGCGTCCCGGATTTGCGTATGCGTGATTATATCAACCAGTCATATGGCAGAATCCTGCAGATACAGGTCAGAAGTCTGAAAGGTAACGTTCAGATCAAAATTAAAATTTTTTTTTTGTCCCCCCCGACACAACGTTTTGTCTCGAATCTGTTCTTTGCATTTCGAAAGCCAAAGATGATGATGATTTTTCCGTTTCAGAAAATTTGCTAATTCTGTTTTTTGTTTCCGTTTTCTGGCATGAGAGAGGAAAACGTTTCCATGTACTGATTATATAGTTTTAGAGTTCTGAAATCCTTCAAAACAAAACTCGAGCAGTGCTTTTTTTTTTTTTTTTTTTTTTTTTAAATTCAACTTCTGCATAATTATCAGGGCTCGAAATTCGCGGTGGTCCGGTCGCCCGAGGCGACTTAATTTGTCATTTGGCGGGTAATTCCTGTCACTAGTCAGCCCGGCTGGCTAGTTGAAAATAAAAAATATATATGAAGCGAAGATTCAGACTAGGGCTATGCGATATATCGAATATACTCGATATATCTCCGAAAATTCTGTGTGAGATACATATAATTATTATGTTGTAGCTATCGAGTATTTTATGGTCATCTGCCGACTTGCGTTTGTTTCGTGTTTGTTGCGTTTGTTTAAAACTTTTTCCGTCACACACTCGCCAACCAGTCCCGGGCGACATCTGGGTGCTGAAAGGAACTTGCGGGCAGTGTTGCCAGATTGGGCGGTTTTAAGTGCGTTTTGGCGAGTTTTGAACATATTTTGGGCTGGAAAACGTCAGCAGTATCTGGCAACACTGCTTGCGGGAAGATTTTCTGGTTTCTAGTCAGCGCTGACTCAGTTCGTGCAATCGCTGGTGTTGTATAGGTTACCGTGTAAGCTCTGTCAATTTCAGCGACAAATAAAAAATGGAAGCGGACGAATTGGTTCCTAAAAGAACTAGTAAGGGGTCAGTCATCTGGCATTTTTTTGGATATCGCGAGGAGGACGTAGAACAGCAAATGCCAGTTTGTAAAGTGTGCAAAAAAAAAAACAGTATCAAAATACTCGGGTCTTGAAATAAATGCACATTAGTCATGAACAATGGTAACTACTCTCTTTTGTGTTATTTTTGACAGAAGTAAAATTCATACATGAACAAATTTTGGCGAGTTGATTTTCTGTTTGGCGAGTTACTTTGGAAGGTAACTAGTCCGGCTGGCTGGTGAAAAAAATATATGAATTTCGAGCCCTGATTAGAGACTTTCAGGTTCAAATTAGGAGAGTAAGAGAAAGGAGTTGAAGAAATGTATGGTATCGCTTCAAAATGAAATAAGACGTCATGTCACGGCTCGACATGAACTTTTTAATCCACACGTCCAGTCGGATAAGCAGCAAGATCCTTTACTTGTCCTGACCATCACTATTATTATTATTATTATTATTATTATGTATTTACTAGTTAAATGAAAGGAAAGGGATTAACAGAGTTTCTCAAAAAGCAGGTATAGTTATGATAATCATGATACTTTTTATAATTTTTCAATAAAACTCACTTTAACTGTAACAGGAAACATAAAACTGTGCGTGTGTGTTGTTCTAACCCATTACCTGATCTGCACTTTAAGAGTTCAAATTCAAAGCTTCTGGAAGAAATAAAGTTAAATCTTGATTCATCCGGTAAACCGTGAAGTATGAATTAATGGAATGAAATGAAAACACATGAACAAAACATTAGGGTGACCAAATCACACCGTGAATGAAAACAAACCGTAAGCGAGTTCAGCACTGTCGTACAATTCACCCGAAATATTTTATGAGATTTGTGATGGTTAATGTGAACCATACAAAAGAAAAATATAATAAATGTCCCAGTGAAAAGGAAGATTCACCACAGATGTTTATTTTATTGAGGTATTTGATCTCCATTTCTCCAATTTCGGTGAATTCAGTGTCTAATAATCTATAATTAGATATTACAACCTGGTTATTTTTACACACGCACCTGCTGCACTCGGCTTCCCCGGAATTTTGTAAACAGTCACACGGCCGGCTTACTGAGGGGATCGAACGAGATTTGTTGGAACTTTATTGATGTAACTCTTGAATAATTACTATTAAAAATGGCGATGTTCAACAAATGTTCAGTTTGTCCGGTCGTTGAGGCAGATACAGGTTTAACACCAGTATATCAGCATTGTGAGCTGCTTTGTATTTTCCAGGGTGAGGTGTTCCTGCTTGTAAAATCCAGGTGTCTTTAATCCAGTCATTGTGCACGCTGATCATAAGCCCTTGCGTCATTTATAACATGGCGGAACATTGATAGTTTGTTGACAACCTGGTTTACACCGAGATTCGATTTCTTTTAGCAAAAAAAAAAACCTCACTGTATAGCTGCGTGGATTGAATTTCTCGGGTTTTGAAACTGGATGCTGACAAAAACCCGCTTTCCGTTTCAGAATGGCGGTTCCGTTTCAGACAAGCAATTTTCCGCGTTATTTTCCGTGCTTGTGGAAAATTATTATCCATACAAGGAACCGGCTCCTGGCCAGGAAACCCAGTTCCAGAGTGGCGCCAACTCCTTGCTTGTCAAGAACCAAAAACTGCTTCTGTCAGGTGCTGGGGTGGGATTAGCATAACCAAGAAGACCAGATAAAACTAAAATAGTGGAGCATAGTCTGGCAGAAATGTAGTCCTCAGTAGCGGTCGTTGTGCAAGACGGGCTGGTGGCTGAGAAAGCTGTATACCATGATGTGGCAAAGCATGGAACCATGGAAAAGCAAACCAGGTCTTAGAAGATCGCAAGCTGAACCATAACTAGCACCTGGATTGTGTTGATGAAAGAGATCAGAACCACTCTTTACAACTGAAACATATCTCATCTCATTATCTGTAGCCGCTTTATCCTGTTCTACAGGGTCGCAGGCAAGCTGGAGCCTATCCCAGCTGACTACGGGCGAAAGGCGGGGTACACCCTGGACAAGTCGCCAGGTCATCACAGGGCTGACACATAGACACAGACAACCATTCACACTCACATTCACACCTACGCTCAATTTAGAGTCACCAGTTAACCTAACCTGCATGTCTTTGGACTGTGGGGGAAACCGGAGCACCCGGAGGAAACCCACGCGGACACGGGGAGAACATGCAAACTCCACACAGAAAGGCCCTCGCCGGCCACGGGGCTCGAACCAGGGCTTTGAACCAGAATTTTTTTCCTATTGGTTCGTTCCGAACAGAAACGGAATTTTAACGTTTCCGGTTTTGGGTTCCACCATTAAATAGACGTTCCCGAACCTATTAGAACAAAAAAAATTAGTTCCCAGAACGGTTAATTATGTTCCCTGTCAGCTGTTTAACAAATGGCTATAAAATTATGTCTCTGTCTCATCCAGCTTAAGCCAAATGTAGGCTAATTCTATTACAACCTTCATTAAATAAGACAAGAAATAATTCAAAACAATTATTATTTCAAATGTTGGCGATTTGGATTCTCAGTATGTCTTCCCATCTACACAAACAGAAAAAGTGCCAAAAATGAAAGAGAATTCGTTTAGTGTGTTACCAAAGGCTAGTCAGGCCCTATAGAGGGCTACCGCATGACGTCACCGCGCCGCGAGATTTTGTTAGGTGCCATATTGGAAGACCAAGTACACATCTATGCAAGTACATACATACATAAAACAAACTACACCTGCAATGTAGCCAGGGCCGGTTCTGCCCTAATCTGGACCCGGGTGCAACATCGCGCAACTTTGAGGAACGAAATAAAAACCGGTATTAACCGGTTACCATTATTTTTAATAAGCGTTTCTGTTCCGGAACATAAAAAATAATAAAGTTTCTGGTTTCGTTTCTGTTCCATGTGAAATAGAAAAAGTTCCCGGTTTTCGTTTTCATTCCTTGAACCGGTTCAAAGCCCTGGCTCGAACCCAGACCTTCTTGCTGTGAGGTGACAGTGCTAACCACTACACCACCGTGCCGCCCTCAACTGAAACATTTACCAAAAAAAAAAAGCCCTAAACATTTTGCTCATCATGCTGTTGCATAATTGGACATTTGAATAAATGAGCAACGGATACAGGCGGTCCTATTAAAGTGAACACATTTCAGGCACTTTGTTTATTTATAAATGAAAAACTTTCATCTGAAACATTCCATTCCACAAAAAAAAAAACTATTGAGTAATGTAAGAATTGCATAATAATCGTATAGTTTCTTGAGAAACAGGACACAGAGGATGGAAGTCTTTCACGATTACATCATGGGGTTTTGCGGTTTCGAAATTCCTGGAAGTGTACATGAATTTTTTTAGCAGTGCCACAACAATAACGAGCAATGATGACGATGTTGCTTGATGTTTTGAATGCAACAGACAGCGCCGAATTATGATGCGTCAGTGCAAGTCTTTTGATCTGTCTCTTTCACCTGCTCGCATCTTTCTTTTTCAGGTGATTAAAAAAAAAAAAACAGCAAAGCACAGTTTGCATGCACCACATTTCAATCAGCTGCATGCAGCAGGAGTGTGGTTAATTTCACACGCAGGATGATGCACAAGCCTGTAACAGAGCAGTCCAGAGCTCTCCGACACTGCAGAATGTCAGATCGCCTTTTTTTTTTTTTTCCTCCTCCCCGCCCCCTTCAGTGCATTGTGAGGATTGGTATACACAATTTCCTGAAAGTTGTTAACAGTAATTACATTCTTGTCTTGTGTAGGAGAAAGGGAACACTCCGTTACACGTGGCGGCGAAAGCGGGTCAGCTTCTCCAAGCCGAGCTCCTGACCGTGTACGGCGCAGACCCCGGCGCTCCAGACAGCAGCGGAAACACACCGATCGATTATGCAAGGTCAACCATTTTCACAACATAGAAGAGACATCGTTCGTTGTCCATTTAAATTTTAACAGTCTGCGTTTACGGAAAATGTTAGCCTTGAAGTCCAACACCCCCCCACACCTTTTTTTTTTTTTCTTCTTTTTTTCTTCTTCCCTCCCCCCTGGTGTGTTATAAGTAAAGATGCTACTGGTGTAGAGATGATTCAAAGGAATCATATGAAATTGATTCATTTGTATTGTTCGCTATTTGTTTCTGTTCAGCCTTTCAGTGCACATAAATAAGCGAATGAAAACCGTGTAAGAGGAGTCGGTACGGAAACGGCGTACGCAGAGGTACAGGAAAAAAAAAGCGAACCAAATTTCGGCAAACTGGAATGATCTGGATATCCAGAACACATCGTATTTCTGCTGCGCTTCAGCCACGGGCGATTGCTCTAAGACAACGAGGGAGGCTCAGCGTCCTCTAAAAATGACGAACATCGTGTAGGATGAATTGCGCTAGGCTTATGTTATAGCCGACCTTATAACATTGCTATTTCAGATCCAGAATCATAGAAATATATGTGCTCAACCTACTACAGTGCGAAATCATTCCGTTATAACTTTCCCCAGTTCGCCTAATGTGTGCGTGAGTTTTTCCCCCCTCGTGACAGCGCGATGCAGCCCAGCCTCAGTGGATTGGGAGCTATGTGCTTGTCAATCTCAAAATGCAAGACGATTATTGGACAAATACTGCGAAAATGCCCGCCCACGGAGTCTCACGGACTCCCAGCCTCAGTGAACTTCAATGGCATTTGGGAGCTCTGCGCTTTTCAATATCAAAATGCAAGATGATTATTGGACAAATACTGCGAAAATGCCCGCCTACGGACTCCCAGCCTCACATGGGAGGGACATGACAGTTTCCGCGAGGAGACTGATGATTGGTGAAAGCGGCCGGATATTTTCTTTGATTGACAGCTCGTTTCAAATATAGACAGGCAGCGGTGAATTTCAGTTCAGTCCCATGCGGATTCGCAAGTGCTGTGGTGTATTGTAAGAGATCAGCTTACATTTTGATTTCATTCATTACATACGGTTTCTACCAGCTTTTTTAGTTTGTATAGATTTTCATTGTAAATAAAGTGTAAATATAGTGTTGTCAAGTTTGCTATCTTAGTTCCAGAAATTTCGTTTATTTGAGTGACTGAACTTGAACTTGAGGGGGCTAGTCAGCTAGCAAGAAAGCTGCGCACGGATGCCAAGCATTGCTGATTTAATTTTGGCAAAGCCATTTGCCAGTCTTCCTTTCGAGGAAAAAATTTAAATTAAAGAGCAGGGTAGACCAACGCCTCAAACTGACTTGGTGAAAAAGGTAGGGAATAATACTCGTTCCTTTCAGCTCTCCTGGTACGAGAAAGTGAATTGGCTAACAGCAAGTGACCCACATCAACAACAGTAAATAGGCTACTTTAGTAATGTGTCATGGATGGACCAAAAATATAGAATCTATTTAAAATGTTTATGCTGAGTATATTATATTGGAATATATATTTCTCTGGATATGAATTAAACACCGCTACAATTTGGAAAACATTTTTAAACAAAAACACAGCCGAGAACATTTCACACTACAGATCTGGATTAAAAGTGAAGGGTTATCAAAATTGTCAGTAAAACATTTCTCAGTCAAAATAAGTAAAATATAGGGAAAGTGTCACTGAATGAAATGTGTGGCACCCAGCTCTATGTTTGGCTCCCCAAGGTCAGTGCTTGCGCCTATTCCAGAACACTCTGCTGTTACTGCTGAGGTTCCTGACAAAGAGCTGCTTTCAATAATGATCAATTTTTAAACAACATGCCACAATTTTAAAATATAAAATGTTAAAATATACCCCTCCCCCCCAACACCACCATCATGTATATTGGACAGTAGGCTAATGGGCCAAAAGAACCTGTTATTTCACAGTTTGTGACGCTGCCAACAATCAGCCAGATCAGAGGCAAGAGTATGGGCAAAATTGATGTTTTTTTCTTTTAAAATCTGGAAATATCGTAACCGACCAGCCTCCCCTGTTTGAAAGACTACCAGCCGCCACTGGCTTCAGCTCTGTCCTTTGGCACAGTTTGCTTATAGGAAGTTTAGTATTTAAGAAGAAAAAAATGAAATGCAGCAAGTTTTGCTTACTTCCTGTGTTCGGGTTACTCAAGGTCGTATCGCTTTCGCAATTCAATCGCAGCGAGAAAGCAATTCGATTCTGAATCGACTCAGCTGCAGGAATCGAAGTGATCCTGTATTTCAGATTGAGCTAAACTGAGCTCAATGTTGTGGAAATATGATTTTGTAATATCTGGCCTCAAGACAAAAAAGAAATATTGATTGCTTGAGATGCTTGAGTTGGGTTTCTGTGTTTTGTTATTTGAGCGATCTGCACTGAAATGAAACACACCAGGGTTTGAGTCAAATGAACGACATGCTGCTTAAAGTTTCGTGGCAGTCTGAGATATTTTGCCATTTCATAACCATTTAAAATCCTTTTGTTTTTCAATCCATGCAGTATTTTTATTTATTTTAATCCTAAGTCGAGTTTTAAAAATGAAAAATGTAAATTCTGCTTTTGGTGTCTTTCTTAGACAAGCAGGACATCAGGAGCTGGCTGACAGGTTGGTGGAGATCCAGTACGAACTGACGGACAGATTAGCCTTCTATCTGTGTGGAAGAAAACCAGGTAACGGATATTTTAATGCCTGGCTTGCGCCTAATCATATTCTCACTCGTTTTTACTAGCCAGGAAAAGCAAGCCGCCTCCTCCTCCTCCTCCTCCTCCTCCAGGCAGCGCAAAATCCAAATGATCTCGATCTTTCATTCTAACGCGGGCGCTGATCAATTTCAACCAGACGTCTTATTTCCTCTGGAGACGTGACGTGACCTCGGGTTTATTCATAACATCATTTTGCTTCGTCTGAAAAAAAATATCAGGCTGTGTGTGGGTGGAGATATGGGAGAACAGGAAATGTAGACTTCTTTGTAATTTGGTGATGGATATGTGAGCATTATACAGCCTCTGGGAAACTGAAATTGTAGCTTATGCACTTTTTTTTTTTTTTTTTTTGGTTTCAGATCACAAAAATGGACAGCATTTTATCATTCCTCAGATAGCAGACAGGTAAGATTTAAACTGTTTTATATCATAAATAAAATAATTGTAATGTCAAACCAAAATCATCTAGTGTAACTTTTGATTTTTCTGTGTGCTCACTTTAAATGGATAAGGAATGTGTAAGTATAAAACACGATGATATTTTGTTACTGGGAAGACGTTTGGACGTGTCGTTAAAGACTTTTCAGGAGTATAGTGTATGTAAAAGTGTGTTTTTCCTGTCTCTTGGTACAGCACTCTGGATTTGACTGAACTGGCTAAAGCTGCAAAAAAGAAACTCCAGTCAGTAAGTAACAAAAACGTAATGTTTTAGCTACTGTATTTAAGGTTAAAAATCCTCCCATACAGCTGATTTACCGCGAGTTGGCCTAGTGGTTAGCGTGTCCGCCTCTAGATCGGGAGATCGCGAGTTCTGCTCGCCGTCGGGCCATACCAAAAGACCATCGTAAAAATGGTACCTACTACCGTCTGGCAAGGCACGCTGCAATACAGATGCAAGTGGGGAGTCAAACTTTCGCGGTTACCAGAGGACCCGCCCCCCCACTGTAACCCTAGCTATGTAATAGGCAAGAGGCTGAGGGGTACGGAAACGGAGATTAGCGCCGCCCTATACGCCACATGGCGTGGGAAGGGACTTTGATTTTGATACAGCTGATTTGATCCATTTGAGGATGAGAGGATATGAGGTGTTATTGTGGTTGCCAGTAGCTGTTATTTTGCTGCGAAAGTATTAGGATAACACTGCAGACTTATTGACAGAAGTGGTATCTTAAAGGAACAGTCCACCGTACTTCCATAATGAAATATGTTCTTCTCTGAATTGAGACGAGCTGCTCCGTACCTCTCCGAGCTTTGCGCGACCTCCCAGTCAGTCAGACGCAGTCAGACGCGCTGTCACTCCTGTTAGCAATGTAGCTAGGCTCAGTATGGCCAGTGGTATTTTTTGGGGCTGTAGTTAGATGCGACCAAACTCTTCTGCGTTTTTCCTGTTTACATAGGTTTATATGACCAGTGATATGAAACAAGTTCAGTTACACAAATTGAAACGTGGTGATTTTCTATGCTATGGAAAGTCCGCACTATAATGACAGGCGTACTAACACCTTCTGCACGCTTCGACAGCGCATTGATACCTTCACTCAGGAGTTGTACCCTTTTTTTTTTTTTAGACAGGGCGGACGGACCAGGGCATTCGCCTGCCTGGCCGTGCCCGACGAGGAGCGCTCTCGGCCGGCTTGGGAGGCAGACGGCAGCCCCTCCTGGAAGTGTGGTTTTACCATGGGCCTCATGCTGAAAAATGACAAAGTCCCAATTTTACCATGGGGCTCGAGTTGTACCATTTTTTTTTTTTTTTTTTTTAGACAGGGCGGACGGACCAGGGCATTTGCCCGCCTGGCCGTGACCGAAGAGGAGTGAAGGTATCAATGCGCTGTCGAAGCGTGCAGAAGGTGTTAGTACGCCTGTCATTATAGTGCGGACTTTCCATAGCATAGACAATCGCTACGTTTCAATTTGTGTAACTGAACTTGTTTCATGTCACTGGTCATATAAACCTATGTAAACAGGAAAAACGTGGAAGAGTTTGGTCGCATCTAACTACAGCCCCAAAAAATACCATTGGCCATGCTGAGCCTAGCTACATTGCTAACAGGAGTAACAGCGCGTCTGACTGACTGGGAGGTCGCGCAAAGCTCGGAGAGGTACGGAGCAGCTCGTCTCAATTCAGAGAAGAACATATTTCATTATGGAAGTACGGTGGACTGTTCCTTTAAGGCCTCTGCATGCTCTTGCGACAAGGCTTTCGCAGATAGCTTTTCGCAGACAGTTGTAATTTATCGTTGAGTGGGGAGTAATAGGCGTGCGCGATGTTATTCACCGCCACAACGCAAGGGGGCGTGAAGTCGCTAGGAGTAGTTGGTGGGTGTGGTTAGTGGAATGGTTATCCTCCGGTTACTTATAATGACTAGAACTTTTTTATTTTTATTTTTATAATGACTAGAACTGGAGTCGTATAGATGTACGTACTTCCTCGATCAACCGCTCTTCATGCTGCTCCATCTTCGCTCGTGTTTTTAAAAATGGCGGTCGTGAAAACAAACCAAACCGGGAAAGTAGGGAAGCGGAAGTGCGTGTACAGCGGATGTAGAGTGGACCAATCAGAGCCCTCTTGTCTGTGACGCTGTCTGCGAGGCTGTCTGCAGTGGTCACAATTTTTGGGAGGTGCGCGCAGAGCATCTGCGAAGGTGGGGGGGTTACGCAGACGCTATCTGCGACACCGTCTGCGAGGACTGGGTTGTCAGCATAAATTGGCATAAATTTACTGTTTGCTGGAGTCCAGAACATTCTCGCCTCCCCCCCCCCCCCCCCAGTTAGCAGATTTCTGAATTTCTTTTTCGACTGTTTTCTCCTGTACACTCCTTTTAATGGTTATTCCAATAAATCAAGTTGTACACAAGCTGATAGCCGATGAGGTGCGTAACGCAGTGTTGGCTATAAGCCATGTACGACGAGATTGAGTGGAATAACTGTTTTATTCTATCCGCATTTACTGGATTTTGAGAAACGGAGCATTTTTATTTTTTGCAAATCCGATAAATAAACACTTTATGTAAAACGTCTGACAAAATTATTTCTGCTTAGGTGGACTTCTTAAAAACCTATCGATGGCTGCACGAATTGACTTTCTTTTTTTTTTGGTAGAAAGTGCCATCTTGCTGTCGTGCCGAGGTATAGAATAGCTTTAGACACTTATTTAATTCTTCCCTGGATATTTCAGTTCTGTAATTTTCAAACTTCTTTGAGCTTTTGAACTAGTCTAAAAAAATTCAACAAATTTTAATGCTTAAAGATGAAGAATGTAAACAAAGCGGCGAAATGGCACGAGCAATTTGTGAAAAGTGCGATGATGATGATTCCCGAAAAATAAAGACACGTTCTTACCATCAAATACTTTCATTCCATGTTTTGTTGCTTTTTGAGGTTTTGTTTTCGAGTAGTTTTTATTTCGTCCTCGGTTGGTTCAGCAAAGCGCTCCGCCATTTTGTTTTTCTCTACTCATGGTATATGAGCTGATAGCTTAGTCGTAGAGTAGCCAATCAGAGCACGCCATTATAAAAAAATAGAATAAAAAATCTCGCGCCTCGTCGGCTATCAGCTCATGTCCGACTCGTTTTCGTAGAATAATTGTTAATTATACTTGGACTAGCTGTAACATCGTAATAAGCTTAATCTTGTATCTCTTAACTCATATTGTGACGTTTTAATTGCAGCTCAGCAATCATCAGTTTGAAGAGCTGGCCATGGACGTTTACGATGAGGTCGACAGAAGAGAAACCGATGCAGGTTGGTGCAAATTATTCTCTCTGCACAGTGTAAGCGTAACATGAACGCTCTTAAAACATGCAAGTCAGAAGCCTAGCTTGTGGTCGAGATGACTTTTTTTTTTTTGGTTCTTCAAAGTTCAAATAAATATTGGTTAAAAATTGATGGTTTGATGATAAGGATGTGGTTTGGCTTTGCTGTAAATTTGGAAGTAATGAATTCGACTTTTTTTAAATGTAAAATATCATAAATCTCCTTGTATTTGCTCGCTATACAGACAGATTTTCCTCCACCATTCTGTCGTCCATGTTAGTTAGTTTTTCTGGTTTGTTCATCACCTTGCAATCTGATTGGTCGGGAGCTTGGGTGGAGAGGGGGGAAAAAAAAAGCCAAATGTGAAAGCAGAAAGTGTTTTGAAATTCTGTTATCAGTGTGGTTTCCACTTCCGTCAAATGTTCTGATGTTTTTGACGATAATTTCTCTACCGTATTGACGATTACAGTGTGGCTCGCGACTCAGAACCATAGCACTCTGGTGACTGAAACCACAGTGGTTCCCTTTCTCCCAGTCAACCCTGAGTACTCGTCCACCAGGAACCAGGTAAACCAGTAGCGCTGGTTTCAGATGTACTGTAGAGTCTGAAATGTAGAAATGGTGTTCAGACATCTGGTTTTCGTAACTGCTTCAGGAATACTTTCAGAAAGGACAACACGAAAAGTGTAGTTTGTAGTGTTGTGCTTTTTAAAGGTAATATTTTCTTGACAATAGCAGTTTGTCTTGCAGACAGCAGAGGGCTCTAGGAATTACAAACTGGTCCATTTAATTCCATCAGGATTATGTGGTTTCGTGCAGAAATGTCAGACATTAAAAGAATCGCTCTTAGTCTGGAGTGTTTTATCAGAATCGTGTGGAAATACTATTTTCTTTGTGTCCATTTAAAGTAAAGTAAATTTTATTTGAGTGATTCCACGCTTATGGGTACTGAAATGGGGACATGAACTTTTATTTTTAAAAATTCACCTAAAACCATTTCTTTTTTTTACCATCAGGTCACAAAACATGTAATCTTTAATGAATGATATGTTAAAAGCAGGGCTTTGAACCAGAATTTTTTTCCTATTGGTTCGTTCCGAACAGAAACGGAATTTTAACGTTTTGGGTTCCACCATTAAATAGACGTTCCCGAACCGGTTAGAACAAAAAAATTTCGTTCCCGGAACGGTTAATTACGTTCCCTGTCAGCTGTTTAACAAATGGCTATAAAATTATGTCTCTGTCTCATCCAGCTTAAGCCAAATGTAGGCTAATTCTATTACAACCTTCATTAAATAAGACAAGAAATAATTCAAAACAATTATTATTTCAAATGTTGGCGATTTTGGATTCTCAGTATGTCTTCCCATCTACACAAACAGAAAAAGTGCCAAAAATGAAAGATAATTCGTTTAGTGTGTTACCAAAGGCTAGTCAGGCCCTATAGAGGGCTACCGCATGACGTCACCGCGCTGTGAGATTTCGGTAGTCGCCATATTGGAAGACCAAGTACACATCTATGCAAGTACATACATACATAAAACAAACTACACCTGAAATGTAGCCAGGGCCAGTTCTGCCCTAATCTGGACCCTGGTGCAACATCGCGCAACCCCCTCCCCAAAGAAAAAAACAGTCTAAGGCCCACTTTACACGGGGACGGTATAAAACAAAAACGCAAAAGTCCGTTTTTGTTCTCACTTTTTTCCGCGTCTACACGACCGTTTTCAAGGAGGAAATCTGCGTCTATACGGTGACGCATAAATGTCTCCGCTATGTCTGCACGCATGCGCAACGTCTTCTGTCTTGTCTGATCTGCACATCTGCGCCGCTGTTCTGTCAAGTTATCCTACCAAGCCTACTACGCGTGCGCGAAATCCAGGAGGGTAGGAAAATTCAACAGTAGTTTTGTCCCACCGATCAGCTGGGCTGATAGAAAATCGGTGAGAATTTCACGCATTTGCCGATTTTTATGTTTTGTGCGTTTTGGTCGAGTCTTTGGCCGAGTCAAATAATTTGTAATGACTTGTTTTGAATAATAAAACGGTCTGTATGAGAACTTGCTAGGATAACTTTACAGAACACCGGTCCGGCTGAGGTACTGTAGTGCTCGAGGGAGGAGCAGGAGCAAACCGAAACTCTTTTAATCTGCCTTTATTAAGTAACACTCACTCTTGTTTCGGTGAAGAAGAGAAAAGGCAGTGTCCATATCAGCAAAATAAACCCGTTCGGCTGCTAGTTTTGTTTTCAGTCTCGGGTTTATGGTTTCACGAGCGGCTTGAATAGGCGGCGTGCGCGTGCACGCACACGCGTGTAACTTGGCGACACCAAACTGAGGAGCTCCAGCTGGGCGAGTGAGCAGGAAAACACATCTACTGCATTAAAACACAGAGCAGCTTGAAGGTCTGTTGGATCGATGTAATCAGACATGCTCTTACTTTTTTTTTTTTGGATAGGACAGTGTAGAGAGACAGGAAATGAGTGGGAGAAAGAGACGGGGAGGGATCGGGAAATGACCTCGGGTCGGAACCGAACCTGGGTCCCTGGATTTTATGGTATGGTGCCTTAACCATCTGAGCCACGACACCCCCACTTACTTCCTTCCTTCCTTCCTTCCTTCCTTCCTTCCTTCCTTCCTTCCTTCCCTACTTCCCGGGCTGGCATGTAGTATATGACACATGTATGACGTAAACGCGTACCCGACGTGAGCAGATCCGAGCAGAGTTTCGCGTATTGGGTAGTTTAGACGGATACGCAATGGGGGCCGTTTTTAAACTTATCCACTTTGGAAGGCGTTTTCAATTTTATCCGTTTTTCAGCCTCGGAAACGCCGTCCTCGTGTAAACGAAAGGCACTTGATAAAATATTTAGTCGTTTTTACCCGACAGCGTCCTCGTGTAAACGGGCCCTAAATCAGGACAACCATCACATAACTATAACTATAAACATTTTATATCAACTATTTTAACTAAATGGGCTATAATAAATAAGCCTGCAGGCAGCCACGGCGGGCTGCCTCAGAAAAGTAACCATTTGTCCTACCTTAAAACTCGTTTTGCATTTTCTGCCTCCTTTTTTGTATTTTCGACCCTCCGTTTATTTTCTTTCCTTTTCTGAAAACCCGATTTGTGTCCAGACATTTTGTTCTGCTACCAACGAACTAACTTGTCAGGTCTCGTCTCTCGAGCCCGCGATGATTCCCGTGGGAAGGGCAACAACTGATACATTTTTACAAACAGCCAATAGGGAGATTGCATCGTTCAGGCTCTTCTTTGCTCAGACACTCAGTAATTCACTTATTATCACATGGAGACGTGATAGTAGTCCACCCTCCCGCTCTCTCCATTCAGTCAGCGAACGTCACACAGGAAGTGAACCCCAGCGGGTCATAGAAACTTGCGCAGGAGAAGAATGGCTTTTTTATTTGTAGGCTACGGAAACTTTGAGGAACGAAATAAAAACCGGTATTAACCGGTTACCATTATTTTTAATAAGTGTTTCTGTTCCGGAACATAAAAAATAATAAAGTTTCTGGTTTCGTTTCTCTTCCATGTGAAATAGAAAAAGTTCCCGGTTTTCGTTTTCGTTCCTTGAACCGGTTCAAAGCCCTGGTTAAAAGATAACTTTAATTTTCTGAGATGTAATAAAAACATATTTATATGCCAAAGTCAGAACGTAACAGAAGTGTTGTGGACATATAGATTCTCAATTTTAACAATGTAGAATTACTTTTTGAAACATAGGAAGGTGATGTTTTAGCAAATATAATTAATAAACATGTGTAGTAGAATAAACATACACATTCTTTCAATAAGATTAACATGGTATAGAGCTAGATTGTGATTAATTAGTAACAGACGCGAGATGGACAATCGTAACAGAAGTAATGTAACAGACATCATTTTGGAACTCATAGGCTTGACTTTGGCATATAAATATGTTTTTATTACATCTCAGAAAATTAAAGTTATCTTTTAACATATCATTCATTAAAGATTACATGTTTTGTGACCTGATGGTAAAAAAAGAAATGGTTTTAGGTGAATTTTTAAAAATAAGTTCATGTCCCCATTTCAGTACCCATAAGCGTGGAATCACTCATTTATAAAGCACATTTAAAAACGGTGCAAACTGACCAAAGTGCTGTACAGTGTCTGGCTAAAACAATAAAAGAAAATAAAAGCAGTAAAGCATATTCGTAACATATGGTAGGAAAACATTTTAGCAGCATTCCAATAGACAAAGACAACTGGGCGCAGTGTACAGTGGCAAAACACTGACCGCATTGACCAACACATAGTAAAAGAAAATGAAGCATAAAATAATTAAGATACATAAAAAGTGTTAAAAAGCAATTTAGATACATAAAAGGTGTTAAAGGGCAGTGGCTTAAAGGAGAGAAGAAAGCTAAGAAGCAAAGTCTAAGGTGTAAAAGTGTGTTTTCAGTCTAAATTTAAAAGTAGTGATAGTGGGAGCGAGTCTGATGTCTGGAGGCAGACCATTCCAAAGACGTGGGGCTGGTCACCTTTATGTATAAAAGGAGACCGGGGAACATGGAGGAGGCCTTGGTTAGTGGATCTGAGAGACCTGGGTGCAGAGTGGTGTCGCAGCATGTCTGAAATGTAGGAAGGGGCCTCATCTCATCTCATTATCTCTAGCCGCTTTATCCTTCTACAGGGTCGCAGGCAAGCTGGAGCCTATCCCAGCTGACTACGGGCGAAAGGCGGGGTACACCCTGGACAAGTCGCCAGGTCATCACAGGGCTGACACATAGACACAGACAACCATTCACACTCACATTCACACCTACGGTCAATTTAGAGTCACCAGTTAACCTAACCTGCACGTCTTTGGACTGTGGGGGAAACCGGAGCACCCGGAGGGAACCCACGCGGACACGGGGAGAACATGCAAACTCCACACAGAAAGGCCCTCGCCGGCCCTGGGGCTCGAACCCAGGACCTTCTTGCTGTGAGGCAACAGCGCTAACCACTACACCACCGTGCCGCCCCAGGAAGGGGCCTGACCATGTAAAAACTTAAAAACTAAAAGAAGTATTTTGAATTGGATTCTAAAATGTATGGGGAGCCAGTGCAGAGAGGAGAGGACAGGGGTGATGTGATCATGGTTCCTAGTACCAGTTAAAAGTCTAGCGGCAGCATTCTGCACTAGCTGTAAGCGTGCTATCTGGGACTGGGGGAGGCCAAAATATAGGGCGTTTTTCTGAAATATATTTAAGGAAGTATTTAAGTATTTAAGGAAGTTGTTATTCTGCTTATTATTATTATTATTATTATTATTAATAGATTGCTTCCTGAACAAGAAAATGGGACCGTTTGTTTAAAAAAAAAAAAAAGGATTACTTCCTCAACAGTGTGTGTATTTTATTTATTTATTTATTTTTTTCCCTTCTTAAATAAAAGTAAGAAGTAAATAGGTCTTCCTGAAATAGTATATTGCTCCTGGGTATAGTGGGTTTTTAAAATTTTTATTTATTTATTTTAAATACGTCATCTACACTGTATAAGGATATTATGTAAGAAATAAAACTTTTAAAGATTTGAGTTACTATCCCCAACCTGAAGCTGATTATTTTCCAGTGACATCATTTCAAATGGTTTCGTTCATTGTGCTTGTTATTATTACCAATTAAACAGGGATCCCAGACGTCCGCTATTTAGCGGAATTCCGCTATTTTTCTAGCCAAAGTGGTGGTGGTTTTTTTTTTTTTTTTTTAAATCTCTTGTATATCCGTTAAAAATATGTTTAAGTAAAATGACCAGCAGAATACGTTCTGATTTGGTTTGCTTGTTTAGCGATATTTTTGTCAGCTTCGTTTGTTCTCGTTGACATTCGGGAACACTCGGAAGTTAAATTGATGTAAATATCGTGAGACTGTACGCGATAGAACGAGAAAACAATATGGCTGCGCCCATTTGCTAGAAAATGTTTCAACTCCATTCGTGCTTTTGTTTCTAATGCGTTGAACTTCATTCAATATGTCGTGGAAAAAAGATATCGTCCATAAAAGATATAGCGGAACAGTGTCCGGGTTAGAAGAAGTATATTCTTCAAAGCTACATTTTCATCTAATTTTTATAAATAACAATTTTTTTTGCCACTTATGTCATTGATTACAAAATATGGCATCAAATAGATACACATTATTGTTAAATTCTGTTGCTTTTCTATGTTAAATCTATGTAAAAAATGTGTTCTATAGCATCTTTAAATGTTAAAATCTCTACAGCTTCAGGGGGCTTGCAGCGCCCTTGACCCCTGCTGATAGTTTCTTACATTCCTCTATTTTTTTCAATTACTGCTGGGATCCCTGAATTAAAGAACATTTTTTTCTTTTTTTTTTTTTAATCCATTTTTGGTTACTTTTAATTTGGAACATCCGCAAAATGAAACAGAAAATTCCCTGTTATCATTGATGCTCTTTCATTTCTTGACTCTTTCTTGAGACTAAAAAAAAAATCAGTTTGCATGAACACGGAAACGCAAAATCCACTGTCCAGAAGACTTGCCGACGGAAGCATATTGCTGTCACACCAGGAAAAAAAGAAAATCAATATTACATAACGTGAAAAGCTTATGGTTATAACAATGTTGGTACATGAAGCGTTTTATGTTGTAACAGGATAATTTAGTATCATGTTATAACGTGATATACTCCTGGTTGAATCTGTGGTTTGAACGAGGTGTGTGGAGAATAATCTGAGTAATCTGGTTCATTTACATGATTCAGTCAACTTCTGCTTCATGCTTGAAGTTGGAAATAAATTCACAGATTCAAACTTCCCGGATCAATAACTCTGAAGCGCAACGTTGTTAAAACGCAATAGACGCCTCTTTCCTACTGTACCGAAGTAGACGGCGAGCTACAACCTAATTTTAATCAAAATGAGTCGCTCTCCGAGCTGGACTAATAACATTGGTCTCTCTCGGCAACTGGCTGTGAGATGAGTGCGCAGGGATCGTCTAAAAAGTGCACGACTGTAAAGAGATGCTAAGGAAATATTCAATAACTTCGCCCTTATACATTAGTGTCACCAAAATCACTGTGCGCACACAAACCGTTTCCTGTTAATGATTTTGGTGACACTACAGTGAATAAGGGCGAAGTTATTGAATATTTTCATAGCATCTCTTTACAGTCTTGCACTTTTTAGACGATCCCTCACAGCCAGTTGCCCAGAGAGATCAGTGTTATTAGTCCAGCTCGGAGAGCGATTCGTCTCATCTCATCTCATTATCCCTAGCCGCTTTATCCTTCTACAGGGTCGCAGGCAAGCTGGAGCCTATCCCAGCTGACTACGGGCGAAAGGCAGGGTACACCCTGGACAAGTCGCCAGGTCATCACAGGGCTGACACATAGACACAGACAACCATTCACATTCGCACCTACGGTCAATTTAGAGTCACCAGTTAACCTAACCTGCATGTCTTTGGACTGTGGGGGAAACCGGAGCACCCGGAGGAAACCCACGCAGACACGGGGAGAACATGCAAACTCCGCACAGAAAGGCCCTCGCCAGCCACGGGGCTCGAACCCGGACCTTCTTGCTGTGAGGCGACAGCGCTAACCACTACACCACCGTGCCGCCCCGAGAGCGATTCGTTTTGATTAAAATTAGGTTGTAGGTTGTCGTCTACCTTAGTACAGTAGGAAAGAGGCGTCTGTTGCGTTTTAAAAACGTTGCGCTTCAGAGTTATTGATCCGGGAAGTTTGAATCTGTGAATTTATTTCCAACTTTACCGCAGTTATGAAACAGAAGTTGATTATCATGTAAATGAGTTTAAAGTTATCACGTTATAACGTGAAACAATATTGTTATAACAAACTTTTGACATTATTACGTAATACTGACTTTTTTTTTCCCCCTGGTGTGGCAGCAATACACTTCCATGCTTGCCCATGACGGAAAACTTACCGACTGTTACAAGGAGACTGCAGACTACTTTCATAAATATTAAATAAAGTTAACGTTAAAAAAAATCTCCTTGCGGAAAGTTACTATAGAAAGCATAGCATATTAAAATGAAGACCTTGATTTATAAGCACGTGATTCGGCAAACTGCTGTCTGAGCTGCTGTTAAAGAAAACGAATCAATGTTTTCTGACCAATCAGAATGGAGAATTCAACCGCACTGTGTTATTAATGGTGTAACTATTTCCTGGTCACTTTATATGCACGTACTGGTACAGTATACAGTATGTATCGTCACATATGTGTATATATTTCTAACGCAGGGACGGCAGAAGCTGGCGAGGTTCAACGCTCACGAATTTGCTACACTTGTGATAGACATTTTAGCTGACGCAAAACGCCGCCAGCAAGGGAATTCCCCGGATGTCAAGGGTGAGAGGAAGTGTCTTATTTTACTGCTGTTAAAGTTATAAAAAACAAAAGGTCATGCTGTTTACTGTAAGCAGTTTATTTCATTGTTGGCCTGTTTTGCTCTACATTTTAAGGATATAACAGGTGGCATAAAGAGAACTCGGTTATTCATAC